>NC_057813.1:127633346-127984416 GCF_018294505.1 Triticum aestivum | reverse complement strand
CGACAGGGGCGGTGACGTCGACGGGGGCGGCGACGAGGGGCGGGGACGGCCGGGGTCAGAGACAAGGGGCGGGGGCGACGACGATCGGGGCAGGACGGCGCAACGGAGGGAGGAAACAGAGGGAAGAACAGAGGGAAACTGAATTTTTTTCAAGTGTTGTATATATACGATGGATCTTTAGTACCGGTTGGAGCCACCAACCGGTACTAAAGGTCTGTTTTGGCCAGGCCAAGCGGCGGGAAGCGCACCCCCTTTAGTACCGGGTGGTGGCTCCAATCGGTACTAAAGGCCCCCCCTTTAGTACCGGTTGGAGCCACCACTCAGTACTAAAGGGGGTGCGCTGGCTCCAGGCGGTGCACAAGTTTAGTCCCACCTCGCTAGCCGAGAGGCTACCGCACTGGTTTATAAGCTCCAGTGCGGTAGCTCTCTCGAGCTCCTCTCCTAGTCAGGCCTACTGGGCCTACCTGTCCTCTTCGCCCAGTGGGCCTACTGGGCCTTTGCGGGCCTGCATCCTGGCCCAACAAAAGCTTGTGTTCCTAGTCGTATGCAGGCCGCTTTGGCCCAGTAGGTGGCCTTTTTATTTTCTTAATTTTTTTTCGCTTTATTTATTTTTGTTTTATTTATTTTTGAGTTGTTTTTTGCTGTATTTAGAGTTTCTTTGTGAATATTTTTGCTTTAGGTACAAAAAATTACAAACTTTCTGTTAGTGCCGGTAGTTTTCAAATTTGAATAGTTTAAATTTTGAATTATTTAAAATTTGTGTGAATCACTAGTTTGTGAATAACTTAACTTTGAAAAAAGTTTTTTTTCAGTGTTTCTTTTTTCTTATGTTTAATATTAGTGTGTTTTATCATTATATTCAATTTGGTAATGCTTAGGTTATTTAAAAAATGAAATGCCTTTGTAACAGTTCAGTTTTCGTCGGAAACCCTGATACTTCGAAAGAGATTGTCCATTTTGTACACGAAGTGCATACAGTTTTTGCCATAACCCTCTCTACTTTCTTGCACATGCTATTTGTATGAAATTATGATACCATGACAACTTTCAACCTTTTCTGAGTTCATTTGAAATGCTTTTCAATTTCAGGGTCATTTAGCTGGAAAAATCAGTAAATGCATGAAAAGAATTTGTTTGCACATAAAATTTCTTCGCGTTTCAAATGCCAAAACACATAACTACCCTAACTATTACAGACATTCCCTCCTGGGTGTGAAACACAGAAGAAAGTGATGATAGTGAAGCCGATCACATCCCAGATCTTTGGGTGTGAAACTTTTTCTTCGCGTCTGTCCCTTTGCGTCGTAGCCATGGAAAATCTTAATCATTTAAATTGATGCTCGGGTCAATATTCACTGTGAATGGAGCAATTTCATCAAACTTTTCATAATCTTCTAACATGTCTGTCTTGTCATCCACTCCCACGATGTTTCTTTTTCCTGAAAGAACTATGTGGCGCTTTGGCTCATCGTATGATCCATTCGCTTCCTTATCTTTTCTTTTTCTCGGCCTGGTAGACATGTCTTTCACATAAAAAACCTGCGCCACATCATTGGCTAGGACGAATGGTTCGTCTGCATACGTAAGATTGTTGAGATCCACTGTTGTCATTTCGTACTGCGGGTCTTCCGTTACCCCGCCTTGTGTCATATTGACCCATTTGCACCGAAACAAAGGGACCTTCAAATCACCTGATCCATAGTTAAGTTCCCATATGTCCTCTATGTAACCATAGTATGTTTCCTTTCCCGTGTTGGTTGTTGCATCAAAGCGGACACCACTATTTTGGTTGGTGCTCTTCTTATCTTGGGCGATCGTGTAAAATGTATTCCCATTTATCTGGTACCGTTTGAAAGTCATTATATTCGAATATGGTAACTGGGACAGCGAGTACAGGTCATTTTGAATATCGCCATCATTCAGGGCACGTTTCTGCAACCAACCGGCGAAAGTCCTCGTTTGTTCGCGTGTAATCCAGTCGTCAGACTTCTCCGGGTGTTTGGACTATAGAAAATTCTTGTGTTCCTCCATATACGGGGCCACCAAAGCGGAATTCTGTAGAACTGTGTAGTGTGCTTCAGTGAGAGGATGACCGTCCATACATATTATTTGATGCCCTCCTAGCGTGCCTTTTCCTTCCAGTCTGCCCTTATGTCGCGATTCAGGAACACCAATCGGCTTAAGGTCAGGAATGAAGTCAATACAAAACTCAATGACCTCCTCATTTTCATGGCCCTTCGAGATGCTTCCTTCTGGCCTAGCACGGTTATGAACATATTTCTTCAAGACTCCCATGAACCTTTCAAAGGGGAACATATTGTGTAGAAATACAGGACCCAAAATGTTAATCTCTTCGCAAAGGTGAACTAGGACGTGCGTCATGATGTTGAAGAAGGATGGTGGGAACACCAACTCGAAACTGACAAGACATTGCACCAAATCATTCTGTAACCTTGGTATGATTTCTGGATCGATTACCTTCTGAGAGATTGCATTGAGGAATGCACATAGCTTCACAATAGCTAATCGAACGTTTTCCGGTAGAAGCCCCCTCAATGCAACCGAAAGGAGTTGCGTCATAATCATGTGGCAGTCATGAGACTTTAGGTTCTGGAACTTTTTCTCTGCCATATTTATTATTCCCTTTATATTCGACGAGAAGCCATATGGTACCTTCATGCTGAGCAGGCATTCGAAGAAGATTTCATTCTCTTCTTTGGTAAGAGCATAGCTGGCCTAACCCTGATGTATGCCGTATTTTCCGTGCATACGTTGCTGGTCCTCCCGTGCCTCTGGTGTATCTTTTGTCTTCCCATACACGCCCAAAAAGCAAGCAGGGTCACGCAAAGATTCTTCGTCACGTGCATCACGTCGATTGCGGAGCGGACCTCTAGGTCTTTCCAATATGGCAGGTCCCAAAATATAGATTTCTTCTTCCACATGGGTGCGCGTCCGTCAGCGTCCTTCAGAACAGGTTTTCCACCAGGACCCTTTCCAAAGATTACCTCCAAATCCTTGACCATATCATGTACATCAGCACCAGTACGGTGGCGAGGCTTCGTCCGGTGATCCGTCTCACCTTTGAAATGCTTGCCTTTCTTTCTTACGGGATGCCTTGTCGGAAGAAATCGACGATGTCCCAGGTACACATTCTTCCTACAACTATCCAAATATATACTGTCGGTATCATCCAAACAGTGTGTGCATCTACGGTATCCCTTGTTTGTCTGTCTTGAAAGGTTACTGAGAGCAGGCCAATCATTGATGGTCACGAACAGCAACGCCTTTAGGTCAAATTCTTCCTGTCCGTGCTCATCCCACGCACGTACACCTGTTCCATTCCACAGCTGTAATAGTTCTTCAACTAATGGCCTTAGGTACATATCAATGTCGTTGTCGGGTTGCTTAGGGCCTTGGATGAGCACTGGCATCATAATGAACTTCCGCTTCATGCACAACCAAAGGAGGAAGGTTATACAAACATAGAGTCACAGGCCACGTGCTATGGTTGCTGCTCTGCTCCCCAAAAGGATTAATGCCATCTGCACTTAGACCAAACCATACGTTCCTTGGGTCACCTGCAAACTCCTCCCAGTACTTTCTCTCGATTTTTCTCCACTGTGAACCGTCAGCGGGTACTCTCAACTTTCCGTCTTTCTTACGGTCTTCTGCGTGCCACCGCATCGCCTTCGCATGCTCTTTGTTTTGGAACAAACGTTTCAACCGTGGTATTATAGGAGCATACCACATCACCTTGGCAGGAATCTTCTTCCTGGGGCGCTCGCCCTCGACATCACCAGGGTCATCGCGACTGATCTTATAATGCAATGCACCGCATACCGGGCAAGCGTTCAAATCCTCGTACTCACCGCGATAGAGGATGCAGTCATTAGGGCATGCATGTATCTTTTGCACCTCTAACCCTAGAGGGCAGACAACCTTCTTTGCTTCATACGTACTCTCGGGCAATTCGTTGTCCTTTGGAAGCATATTCTTTATCATTACCAGCAACTTTCCAAATGCCTTGTCAGATACACCATTCTCTGCCTTCCATTGCAGCAATTCAAGTGTGGTGCCCAACTTTTTTTTGTCAGCTTCGCAATTTGGGTACAACAATTTCTTGTGATCCTCTAACATGCACTGCAACTTCATCCTCTCCAGATCACTTGCGCAGTTTCTCTTTGCATCGGCAATGGCCCGACCTAGATCATCAGCGGGCTCATCTGATGCCTCTTCTTCATCTTCTTCCCGCATTGCCGGCTCAGCTTCTTCCCCCATTGTTGTATCATCGTATTCAGGGAACCCATGGCCAGGATAGCCGTCGTCGTCCTCTTCTTCTTCATTGTCTTCCATCATAACCCCTATTTCTCCATGCTTGGTCCAAACATTATAGTGGGGCGTGAAACCGGACTTAAATAGGTGGACGTGAATGGTTTTTCTGTAGAGTAACTGTGACCATTCTTACAGCCAGCACATGGACAAGGCATAAAACCATCCGCCCGCTTGTTTGCCTCAGCGGCCCGCAGAAAAGTATGCACGCCATTAATGAACTCGGGAGAGCATCGGTCATCACACATCCATTGTCGGCTCATCTTCATTACACAACACTAAATAGACCAAATTAATACAAGTTCATACATAAAGTTCATACATAAAGTTCATATACAACACTTAATTAAATGCAACATACAAATAACTCTCTAGCTAAAGAATTTAAATGCAACAACAAATGCGATGAAGATCGCAACTAATGTAACAATTGATCCAACATCATAATGATACCAAGCCACACTATCAATGGCATATTTTCTAATCTTTCTAATCTTCAACCTCATTTTCTCCATCTTGATCTTGTGATCATCGACGACATCGGCAACATGCAACTCCAATTCCATCTTCTCCCCCTCAATTCTTTTCAATTTTTCTTTCAAATACTTGTTTTCTCTTTCAACTAAATTTAATCTCTCGACAATAGGGTCGGTTGGAATTTCCGGTTCACATACCTCCTAGATAAAAATATCTATGTCAACTTGATGGGCATAATTTGTCATAAACACGAAATGCAACAACTAGTTTTAAAAGAGAATATACCACATCCGAATCATAACAAGGACGAGGGCCGACGGGGACGGATATCAAAACCATGGCACTATGTATAACAAACAACGTACGGGTAAGATAATTATACGAGTAACTATATATCCAAATCACACAAACATCAATTTGGTAATGTAAAACATTCATGAAAGCCTCACCACAAGGTGGTGCCGGCGACGGGATGGTGCGGGCGATCGACGGTGGTTACGACGGAGATTTAGAAGGCACTAAGTAAACCACACCTACATATGCAAACTAAGTGTTATTTTTGACCTCAAATTGCATATAAATCAAATACTAGCAAATATAATTCCTCCCAAATTAATCACTATACAAAGCATTGCAAGAGCTAATCTAGCAATGAGAGTTGAAAGGACAAAGTTGCTAACCTTTGTGATCATTTGAATGGATGGGGGCCTTCAAATCTTGATAAATTTTGGGCAAAATTTGTGAGGAGCTCGAGGAGAGAGGGGGAAGAATAGAGGAAGTGAGGGGAAAGGGGAAGAACAGAGTGGCTCGGGTGGACGAAGGGTTTATGTACGTCGACCTTTAGTACTGGTTCGTGCCACGAACCGGTACTAAAGGTGCTGGACGGGGCCCAGACTGACAACACCCTGCCACCACCCTCTTTAGTACCGGTTCGTGGCACGAACCAGTACTATAGGTTCGCCACGAACCGGTACTAATGAGAACGGCCGGCTAGGCGTTGGAACCGGCACTAATGGACACGTTAGTGCCGGCTCAAAACCAAACCGGCACTAATGTGTCTCATATTAGGTCCTTTTTCTACTAGTGTCTGCGTCGAACACGACTACAACAAGGGGTAATTAAACCTATTGATTATAAACATGTTACAAAATATGGGTTGGTATGTTCTACAGGTGAACCAGGAGAACCTAATACTCTCGAAGAAGCTTTGGGTGATGCACGTTGGAGGAAAGCAATGCAAGATGAAATCATGGCACTTAAGAAAAACGGAACATGGCACTTGGTTCCTCCACAACGAGGTAAAAATCTTATTGATTGTAAGTGGGTCTTTAGGATAAAAAGGAAAGCTGATGGAACCATTGACCGTTACAAAGATAGACTTGTTGCAAAGGGCTTTAAACAACGGTATGGTATTGACTATGAGGGCACGTTTAGTCCAGTTGTAAAAGCTTCTACTATTCGTCTTGTTTTGTCCATTGTTGTGTCCAGGGCATGGAGTCTACGTCAGCTAGATGTACAGAAGCGTTCCTCCATGGTGTTCTGAAAGAAGAGGTTTACATGAAACAACCACATGGGCTTGTAAATGCACGTCCACCACTTCATGTGTGCAAGCTTGACAAAGCATTGTATGGACTGAAGCAGGCCCAAGAGCATGGTATTCTCGCCTCAGTAAAAAGATGCAAGCACTTGGTTTTGTTCCTTCAAAGTCTGACACTTCATTATTTATTTACAACAAGTCAAGTGTATCCATTTTCATTCTCATATATGTTGATGATATAATTGTGACAAGCTCATCTGATGAAGCAATAACAACACTGTTGAAGGATCTAAGTGCAGAATTTGCTCTCAAGGATCTCGGAGATCTACATTATTTTCTTGGTATTGAGGTCAAGCAACACAAGGATGGTCTTCACCTCTCTCAAGAAAAATATGCAACAGACTTAGTGAAAAAGGCTGGTTTGCAAAGTTGTAAGTATGCACCTACTCCTTTATCTAGCACAGAAAAATTATCTCTTAATAAAGGAGAGCTTCTGAGTTCAGAAAATAGTACAAAATACAGAAGCCTGGTAGGTGCACTTCAATACTTGACACTGACCAGACCAGATATCTCATTTGCTATTAACAAAGTATGTCAGTTTCTCCATGCACCTACCATTGTTCATATGACTGCTACAAAATGTATAGTAAGATATGTGAAAAATACACTGAGCATTGGCCTAAATTTCAGCAAGTCATCCTCTACACTTATCAGTGCCTTCTCTGACTCAGACTGGGTTGGGTGTCTAGATGACAGACGCTCAACTGGTGGCTTTGCAGTATTCTTTGGGCCTAATTTGATATCTTGGAGTGCAAGGAAGCAAGCCACAGTTTCAAGATCCAGTACAGAGGCAGAGTACAAAGCATTGGCACATGCAACAACAGAGATCATATGGGTGCAGTCAATCTTAAAGGAACTAGGCATGAAAAGCACTGGAGCTCCATGTTTATGGTGTGATAATCTAGGTGCTACCTATTTATCAGCAAATCCAGTTTTTCATGCTAGAACTAAACATATTGAGATAGATTTTCACTTTGTTCGAGAAAGAGTTGCAAATAAACTTTTGGATATTCGGTTTATTCACTCTCAAGACCAAGTTGCAGATGGTTTTACCAAAGCTCTTCCTACAAGAAGTTTTGAAGACTTCAAGCATAATCTCAACTTGATGAAGTTGTGATTAAGGGAGGGTGTTAAACGTGATATGACTTTGTGCATGTACCCTGCGTACGTCAAGAGGAGATCCTTGCTAACCGCAGGAGGAGTAGTTAGGCTAGATACTCATGTAATCTTTATCTTCTTATCTCTTGTATTCTTCTCCTGCAAGATGTATTCCTCAAACAACTTGTACGCATATCTGGGCTTGCACCCCAACTATATAACACGAAGCACGTCGGCCAGGAAGGCTAAGACGTTTACAGCAAGTCACACCAGATCCCCAAATTCAAATCGGCATGAAGGACTTGCTCTGCCTCCCTATAGAATGCAAGACTGCATTGTTTAGTTAAAAAGGCACTGCGAACCACTTGATGTACCATCTGTAGAAAATCGTAGCACCAAAAATTCCATACTTGGACCATCTAAATGAGCGTTAAGTCTATGCATATTCAGCTAGCTGCAGTGATACCAAAATTTAGCTACCACAAAGTTCAGGTAGCACCAGCAATGGTAAAATTCATCTAGTAGTGCAGCACCACAATATCGTATCTCTCTCATTCTCCTTTTCTCAACCCGACCGAGGCCATGGCAACGGAGAGAGAAAATCACATGCGCCTATCCCAATAAGTGCTCCCTTCGTCCCAAATTACATGTCGTGGAAATGGATAAAAATGGATGTATCTAGAACTAAAATACGTGTAGATACAAAATAGCGGTACATGTACTTCATGATGAGCAGTTTAATTAATGGTAGTCAATTGGTAATGTACAAAATAGTGGGATGTACTTCATGATGAGCAGTTTAATTAACATGTACTTCATGACGTGTATGATTTTATACTCAGCTATTTAGCAGACTAAAATTAGGTAAAGCTTTATTCAGAAAAGTAAATAAATAGGTAAAGCTTTGCCTCCACCTTTTCTACCTCATTCGAGGTTTCTTCTATTCTGCATCTAATCAATGGCCTCCTAAAGAAAGAACGTGACCAACTTGGCACCCCCAAATTCCGGCTCATTATTCACGTTGTCGATCATGTACTGGCGCTCATCACCTCCCCTTCATGCTTGAACACACAAAGCAATCCAGCGTTTCTGATCCACTCCCAGTCGACCAATCCCACATGAAGGTCACGACCCACAAGCAGCTATGCGGCGCGCTTGAACCTACGCCGCCACATTCGCTCCTTCTCGGTTACAAGGGCACGAAATGATGTTGTCATAGTGGATGTGTTCTCAATGTCAAGGACAAAGTCAGGAGCTACCAGGTGGTGTCGACATGGCTGGAACCGCCCCAAAAGAAGATCCCCTTGCTATCCAGCGCACCAATGGCTCCAGGGACCGGTACCGGACGGTGTTGTCCACGACATCCACGCACTCGTCATTATTGTAATTTCTTGACTAAAAGGGTAATAAATAATTGTGTATATCTTGTAATGTAATACACAGTGGACTTTCATTATAGGAACAAATCAGGTCCAGCGTGCTCCGGTGATACGAGCTCCCGCGAGCCGTTGGATATGAGATCCAATGGCCACGGACAGAGCTCTTGTCACTTTGTAAAAATGTCCTCCATGAATATTAGATTTACGTGCAATTCCAGGAGCTAGGCTGTGAACCCTTGGATCTCAGATCCAACGGCGTGGCTCGTATCACGGGAGAACCTAACTCCGTGTCACCTGATATTTTCCCCCATGCAGCACGCAACAATTCAGTACACACCATCCAAACATCACATACCACACAAAATTAAAAAAGAAAATTAAACTTTCTCACATTAGACCATGTTATAGCCAAACCAAAGCATCAACCGTAAAATTCCTAGTTACAATCCAGAAAACTGGATATTACAATTAAATTTCAATGAGCGCAACAATATAAGAAAGGGTATCATATATCACAAATACGAAGAGAATCAGAAGCATCCACAAATAATCGGTTACAAACAAATGTTCCTAACTAGTATAACAGTAGGTCACGGTAATTGGGAAGATGCATGAATCATTGTCTCGCTTCATATAAAGTGTCTTGCTCATGAATAAAACCAAAAATGTATTTGTTATTATCCATTGACAAGTATAGTTAAATTATAATAATGACTTGACTTTTCTAATGAAATTAGGAGAATACATACACGGACCATTGCAAATCACTTAGTCTTTTAACAACTGAACGCATTCAAGTATTATACAAATGGCAAGAGTAAGAAGATTACGACCCAACCGAGCATAAGTAACCGGTCTAGGATGCATACATATCCCTCCTTGTGGACAAATTGACATTATGGGGCGATTCTTGCGAATAAAGTCAATACGCAAATAAAGTTTTTAATTTTACCATGATTAGCCCCCCATAACCCACTACTCCATTAGCATTATAACTTCTTCAAACCAAGACCAAAAACATCTAATGACTGTCTAGTACCCATCGCTTTAATCATGACATTTCAACTTTTAGGTCACAAAGTTGTATCCGAAATTTCTTACATATTTTATATCCAATGAATTTATTCAGTAATCATATCCTCTCCGGTTAATTGGCTTACGAGTATCCTTAGGTTGACAATTTAACCAACGTAATACAAGTTGTATATCCCTAAAATTATCGGTAACTCAAAGATGAGGTCAGGCTCATCTGCATCCAGTGAATAGTAAAATAAAAATAATATCAAAAAAAATAAAAAGACATTCTTCCAAGATGCTTCTGTGTGTGATGAGTGTGCAATATTTCGGGGTGCTTCACATTCGAGGAGCTTGTGGCAAAAAAGACAAAATTGGCTCTGACGTGGTCGCGCCTGAGATCGCCTGGCATGACGTGTGTGTCAGCCTTCGCCTCTGCGCCCCGCCATGGCGCCACCGCTAGGAATGGCCTTCATAGCAGTCGCCAGATAAATGAAAGGGAAGGAGGAATTAATCGGGATAGAGATGGGCGGAGGAGTTGGGGAGAAGGGAGAGAAGACAGAGAAGTGAGGGGAGGGGGAGGCGTTCGGGGTGATGCTTTTTTCACCGAACGAAAAAATAAATCTAAAGTTGCTGCTTTAAGATTCGAGATTGTAATCAACGGCACAGGAGGCGTTCGGCCCAAAATGCCAGCAACCTTACGGCCCTTATCATTTGGGTAACGAATGTGCATAAAAAATGGGTAAAGGAATGAGTATCATATTACAAAAAAAAGTATTTAGTTTCATGGCATAGTATTACTGGTAGCAGTTGTGCATTATTTGGAGGAAAACGTTTGAAAACATCCGACTTATTTCTCTCGCTCGTAAACCTCCTCCAGAGTCGTCTGATCGCTACTGATCGTGCGACTGTCTCTGTCTCGGTCGAGTCACGCGTAGCCCGACCAGGTGCGTTGGGGCGACGGCTCGCCCGGCTCGATTTCATTGCAACATCGCCCCCAGGTGAGATTTGGTCTGTTTCTTCCATTTCGTCCTCTTCCCCACCTTCATCCCCTCACGCAGATCCTGCGACGGTCGACGCGGCTGCTAGGGAAAGGAATGGCGGCGCTGGAGGCTTGGGTCGGAGTGGAGACACGCGCATCATCGTCGCACTCCATGGACGATGACGATGCAGACAGGTTTGTCTTCGAGATCTCAACATCCTCCTTCCTAAATGCGCAATGCAACAGCGGATCCGTGGTAGCGGTGCAATAGTGCATCCGTGGCGGCGGTGGGGGATCGTCGCAGCTGCTAGCCCAGAGGGGGCAGTGCGGGTTGGGGTTGGGTTTGTCTCTTCAGATCTGCTAGACTGGAGGAGGGAGAGCGGGTTGGGGTTGGGGTTGCGCTCGTCGGAGCTGCTAGGCAGGAGGTGGGAGAGCGGGTTGGGGTTGGGGTTGTGCTCGTCGGAGCTGCTAGGCAGGAGGTGGGAGAGCGTGTTGGGGTTGGTGTTGGGCTCGTCGGAGTTGTGACGGAAGAAGTGGCTCGTCGGAGGTGTGCTTTGGTGTTTGAGGGGTGGTGCCCGTAGGCATGCCCAGGTGGTTCACACTAGGAATCCTTCATATTAGCATGAATGTTTTCAGTGTTTTCCGTGTGAATGTTTTGTTAGTTGCATTGAAATGTAAGATGGAAACTGAATGTTTTCAGTGTGTTTTTGAATCTGAAATCCTCAGTTGTGTTGCAGCAGAGTATTTTTCAGACTAACACTAAGGCAGATTATTTTCCAGACTAGTTCAGTAGAGTATTTTGTTAGTTGCATTTTTACGCTGGACCCGGGCGGAGATATATCATTTTGTTAGTTGCCATTCGGGCGGAGATATATCATTTTACCACAAGGCAGCGAAATGCTCTGCTCTGCACAATATGATTGTGTTAGCTTCATTCATACTAACTATTGTTACCATGGCAAAAGAAATTTGAGGAAACATTTATGCTAGTCTAAAAGATGAACTTGCCACCACCCATGAGGTTTAGGTTTTTAGGAACTTAACCTAAAAATTGAATGTTATTTCTGCTAGTTCAATTTAAATTCAGTGTGTAACTGAACCTGAATTTTTCTGTTGTATTGCAGCACACCATTTTTTTCATTTTTCAGATGTAGTACAGTGAAATATCGTTCTGTTTATTTCTAAGGATTGTAGTCATGCGTTCAGATTCAGCTTTTGTTTTTAGAAGTAGTGCTCTATTTTTTTTAGTGGTAGTGTCGTGCTGCAATACTACTGTCCATCCTCATGCTGTTGTTTCTTGTTCACACCATCTTTTTTATATGAATGTTTCCCTTCCCTTTTATATTTTTTCAGGCCGTAGCCATACTACTCATGCTGTTATTTTCTTCTTCTTTTTTGCAGAATGGACGATGACGAGTGTACTGCCGATTGGTCATTTTCAACATGTTTCTCACCCACCCGCCTGCGCCAGATTGCGAATAGTCAGTCTACAGCTAAGAAGCAAGTTATTAGCAAAAGCAGCTTTGGATCCCTCCTAAACATCAGTTCATTCTCTGTGCCGGCTGATATGCTTGATTGGATAGTTATGAAAATTGACACACAAAAGGCACTGTTTAGGTATGCATGACAATCAGAATGCTTCTCATCTCTTTTACCTTTTGTATTTGTTTGTCGCTGGGTTCTTCGTTTTTGCAATTGTTTTATTGTGTTTTTCGCACCAGTTTGCTGCATCTATTTTTTGCAGTCACAAGAAGAAGTCTATTGTTCACGAAAGACATGGTGTGCAAATTTTTTAATGTTCCTTCTGGGTCAAGGCCAGTGGAGTTGTTGAGGAGGAATGAGCCTCATGCGCTCCGTGAAGCCTATCGAGTAGGGTCAAGGGCTCCAATGAAGCATGCTATCCAAGTGCTGAAGGGGGCAGACGATCGTGATGTAGTTTCCATCAACAGGACTTGGGTGTTTTTATGCATTGCTCTCGTGCTATCTCCTGGGACTGGCAACATGGTCCCCATGGAGTATGTTGCGAGCTTGGTTGACATGGACAAGATCAATGAGTTTTGCGTGGGATGAGCATTTTCTGGCTGCTGCTTTGAAGGAGGTGAAGAAGTACCAAAAGAAGAGGGAGGCAGGGAAAAGTGGATTCTGGATTGGCGGTTGTCTGCCAATGTTTGCGGTATGCCAATGATCTTATTGCTTTTGTCTGTTTTATTTCTTTTATTATTCGCTCCAGTATCATATTTTTTGCAGAAGCTTTGCTCACAATGGCATTTTGATTGTTTTTAGATAATTTACATGGATTTTGTCGATGTGCCTCGGGGGTTGGTCTCTGAGCATAGATTCAACTACTCTCTCCCAAGGGCATGTTTCGTTTGCAACAATGACTTCAAGTTGATAGAAGAAATTGATAAGAACAAGCTCAGCCTTGATAAAATTGAATTTGGAAAACGGAATGTAATACCTCTTTT
The DNA here is from genome assembly GCF_018294505.1 of Triticum aestivum. Classification (NCBI taxonomy): domain Eukaryota; kingdom Viridiplantae; phylum Streptophyta; class Magnoliopsida; order Poales; family Poaceae; genus Triticum; species Triticum aestivum. The sequence goes on along the minus strand of NC_057813.1, from coordinate 127,971,075 downwards.
CCTCCTTTCAATTATCATAACTCTTTTTGTTTTATTTTTGTTTTGCTGCCTTTTTTTTGATCTAATGATTAAATCTTTTTTTGATATTCTGCAGCTTCGTCGTTTGCCAGAGACACCATACGTATCAGTTGAGAGCTGCAACGAAGATGATTGCGAGAACAACAATGTGGATGGAGTTAGTGGAGATGGAAACATTCCTGAGATACAAACCAATCCATTCACAGATGGGAGCGATATTGGAGGTGATGTGTGCGGCTCTCTAGATGAGTGGCTGCAGCCGCTTCCTTCTAGTCAAGACTTGGAGGTAAGCATGTTATTTTCTTTGATTATTTTGTGCTCAATTTCTTTCAGTGAATAACTAGTGCATGTTTCTGCATTGATGATGTAAAACTCAACTTTTTTTCTGTTTCATTTTTCGAATTCTCTTTGAAGCAGATCCCACCCCACATGGTTCCATTATATGAGAAGCACAAGAAGTTGCATGCAGCAGAAGTAAAGAATGTTCTGACATCATTCAGCCAGATAATGCAGTCAATTTTCTGCAAGCGTGTAGCACATATTTTGGTTGAAGCAAACTCCATTGCTGCAACTTCCAAGGAACACACGTTTGAAGGTGTTACCTTTGAAGTTCCAGCAAGCAATGCACCAGGAGCATGTGACACCAGGGCTCCACCCCAAACAAGCCCTACAACTCACATGGGTGCCACAACACAAGAAGCCGAGGTTGAGATGGAAGCTGCAGGTTGTCCCGACACCAACCAGAATGGACATGATGAGGACATTGTTTTGGATAAAATGCAAAGTTGCAATACACTTGGGAAAGAAGATGTGCAGGTTGGTGAGGATAAGGGGGAGTGGGAGGAGGTGGCTGAAGATGTTGTGGGAGATTTGAAAGTTTTGGGCACTGATGATGAGGTTGAGAGAGCCGTCATTTTATCACAGGGTACGGTGGCTGCCTTGGAAGGTCTTGCACTGGAATTTAATGATGGTCCTTCATGTAGTCTGTTCAAAGAGGGAACAAATATTATGAATGGTTCAATATGGATGCTGAGACCACAAAGAAGGTTATGGAAACGATAAATCAAGTTGCTGCCTCTCCTGATGTGCAACAACCGGTTTCAGCAGGGCCTACCTTCGACAACACACCTAAGCTTGCAAGGCAGAACAACTCAAAGCTGTCAATGCAATATGAAGCATCGGTTCCTTGTTTTGACACTGATCCAGGGCTTCATACGTCAAGTGAGATCCGAGAACCCACTTATGATGCATCTCTAGCTGCATTCGCAGCTCCACTTGTATCTACATGTTTGTCCTTTGTTGGTCATCATGTACTATCTTTTCAAGCTTTTTCAATGTTCATGTTTGTAGTTCATGCAGCAATTTTTAATGTTCCTTTCTTATAATTTTTCTTGCTCTTGTGCCAATGCAACAGGGTCTACCAGAAGCAGAGTTTCATGAGCCAGGTGAGAAGATTGTCGAGGCAAGTAGCAACGGTCACAACGGTCTTGTGAAGAAGGCAGTTAAGAAAAGAACAGCCCAGCCTCCTGATGGTGTTCCAAAGATGAAGAGGATCAAGATCGACCGAAAAGATGATGCTCTGTACCAACAGTATGTGTTGAGTAGGTACAAAATACCAAGAGCAAAGAAAGATCAAGTAATGTGAGTCCTTTTTCTGTTTGTTCCTCTTATCCAAATATATTGTGGGTCAGTAGCTTTTTATAGTACTAATCTACTATTCCTTTTTATTTTCTGTCAACATGTGTCTCTTTGTCCCATGTTGAAATGTTTTGCAACCCTGATTTCATTGAAATAGAGGGTTTCCACACATCACTTCAGAACTTCCATGGTTCATTAAAGCCACGAGGTGATCTTGACAGTGAGGTAATGGCATTGTATCTGAAAACTTTCAACTTGGAGCAGTTGTACAATAAGAAGAAGCCAAAGAAGTTTGCATTCTCAGTGTTTATGGGGGTTAGTCTTCCCTCGATCTTGTGGTTCTTTTTTGTCACTTTCTTTGCAACATACATAAAATCATCTGGTTGTGCTATCTTGTTGCATTGCTACTCTTTTTTTCCAGAGTCAATTGGCTATGGATCCCGACTTGTTTGATCACAAGAATTGTGAAAGAGAGTTCAGAAGGGCATGTGAAAACAACCATATTTCAAAAAGTGATCTAGTAAGTTTTTTATCTTGACTGCTATGACATTTTTTCACCTTATTTTTTCTGAAGCATGTTATGTAACATCTAGTTTCTTTTTTGTTGCATCCAGCTCTTCATTTCTGTCGTTCAGAATAAGCATTGGGCGGTGGTTGTCGTGAACTTGTTGGACAAGCAATTCAATGTTTTCGACTCCATCAAGAACGACATGAATGTTACTTTGCTCTAGAAGGCAACCAACAATGTGGTAATGATTTTTGCTTGCTTTATCATTTTGTTTCTTTCATCCTATTTCAAACCTGCATGATTAAAAGAAAACAACCCCTCCTTTTTCAGTATTTTGAATTTGTTTTTATTGTGTTGCATCCAATCAGATTGCCAACATAAAGAAAGTTGCATGCAATGAATCTTCATTTCATTTTGATCTTGATTGATTTGTGAAGGTCACCCCAGTTTACCCGAAGCAATCAACGCAGTAAGCATTTATTTCCAGTAATTTTTGTCCAAATTACAGAGATTTTGATTTTGTGGTGGTTAGTGTTTATTGATCTTTGTTGTATCTTTCTGTATTTTTTTAGTTATAATTGTGGCTTCTATGCAATTCTTTATTTCAAAAACTTTGATGGTGTTGTCATGAAGCATTTCGATGAGGTGCAATTTTTTTATCCTTTTCTACAAATTGGAGCATACTGTTGTTCTAGTTAGGAGTTTACCATTTTCTTGTATCCATTTTTAATCCCCTACTTTTTTTCATTTCCATTGTCGCAGAGTTGCATCCCAAACCTCCGGAAACGCATTGCAGCAGATCTTATCAAGCATCCCCAGCAATACACTATACCCCGCAGACCAGTTGAAGAAGTTGCTGGATCTTTGACTTGAAGATTGAAGATCATTTTTCATCATCAACATCAAGGGGGGTGGATGGAGTTCGTTCTTCCGGGGAGCTTTTGTGTCTGTCCTAAACTATTTCGTGGGTTGTAGTTCACAACTTTTGCTGCAAACAAGAATGTAGGCTCAGTGTAATGGATGCATACCCTCTTGTTGTACTTCTGTTTAGACACGCCCATTTGGCATGGGTTCGACATGTTTTTCATGTCCTATATGGATGTTGATGCAGCACATATTGATGAAAATCAGCTTCTATACCCTCACTTGCTTCTTTTAGTATTCCTTTTTTTCTTTTCTTTTTGTCGAAGATGAATGCAACATGCGCTCATGTGTGACAAATATATGATCACTCTTTGGTATTATTTTTATACAGTTTTGAGTTTGTTGAAAACCAATGTCAGACGTTCTAACTTCTAACTAGGTTTTACATACAGGTTATCATTTTTTACTTTTTCTTCTTTTTGAAATGCTTCCAGGAAGCAGTCGTACCCCTATAGTGAATCTATTTAGTTTCCAACTCGTCGCTTCTTCATGCAAGGAGCAATTTTTTTCTACTCAAAATGCAAGTTTGTTGCATAAATATGTTCACTCAGTGACTCTGTTCTTCCATTGAAGCATCAGGATAGCTTTTTCCAACATTGACTCTGCTTTTTATTTTTCAGTTTGTCTCAGTGGACCATCAGTATAAGGAAGCACACCCAAATATATAGACCAATTTATGAAGACCTCATCATTTTTAGTCCAACACTGATTTGTAGACACAATAAAATAATCTTGTGAAATTAAACACATCATAAGCACTATAAATATAGGTATCCTCAGTTGCCCAACACACAATTTAAGCACAAATTTGTACAAATAAGAGACTTCTTTTACACGTTTGAACTAGGCTTTTTCTCATGCGGACAAAATCTAGCATGAAAAAATAGTTAATTTGAGATTGTATACATTCTGGAAGGACAACAAACACTCTAGGAAAGCATTTTCAGTCATTTTTTTCTCTTAATTTGTTCTTCAAAGCCTCAGCTTTGTTGCTATACTGACACCAGCCTCCATTGACCTCGCAGCCCTTTGGTAGGGATAATGCCTCACTGCATGATCAGGCTCGTTACAGTAATTGCATTTCTGGACAGCCATCGCAGCCTTCAACAACTCACATGTTACAACACTGTGATCATCTTCTTTGTAATACGAGCAGATACCTGTTTTCTTCTTTGGTCCAGGTTTCCTTTTGGGCCTGGTTTCTTTCTTCTTCTCATCTGTTTTTGCCTTCTTCTTTTGAGCATCTTCTCGCTGCTCAAGTAAAGTCTTTCTTCTTTTAGACTTCTCCGTCGGTTGACCTTCCTTCGGCACACGTGCTGGGTTTTGAAGCATGGGTCCCTCCCCGGTATCGTGCGCTACGTATGGGGTAGCTGCTTGTTGCTGCTGCGTGGGGCAATCTGATTGCTTCTTCCTTGGATGTTTTGGCTGTTGTTGCTTTGGGTCAAGTGGTGTTTGTTCCTGCTGCATTGGGGATGTTTTTGCTGATGAGTTGGCCCCCTTCGATGCATTGTTGCTGGCTGCCCTTCACCTTCTGTTGTGCTCTCATGTTGGGTCACTTGCTTCTGTTGTGCTTCCCACTGCTCCGGTAATTCCCCTCTCCTTGCTGCAGCTATAATGGGCTCAAGCATATGAGCTGCATCATTTAGTATTTTGCAGGCAACATCATTGCTACAAGCTCGGGAGGCTGATAACCCACAAGTGTAGGGGATCGCAACAGCTTTCGAGGGTAAAGTATTCAACCCAAATTTATTGATTCGACACAAGGGGAGCCAAAGAATATTCTTGAGTATTAGCAGTTGAGTTATCAATTCAACCACACCTGGATAACTTAGTATCTGCAGCAACGTAGCAAAGTAGTATGATAATAAAGGTAACGATAGCAAAAGTAAAGATAATTGCTTTTGGGTTTTTGTAGTAGTTGTAACAGTAGCAACGGAAAAGTAAATAAGCGAAGAACAATATATGAAAAGCTCGTAGGAAATGGATCAGTGATGGATAATTATGCCGCGTGCGATTCCTCATGCAATAGTTATAACATAGGGTGACACATAACTAGCTCCAATTCATCAATGTAATGTAGGCATGCATTCCGTAAATAGTCATACGTGCTTATGGAAAAGAACTTGCATGGCATCTTTTGTCCTACCCTCTCGTGGAAGCAGGGTCCTAGCGGAAACTAAGGGATATTAAGGCCTCCTTTTAATACAGAACTAGAACAAAGCATTAGCACATAGTGAATACATGAACTCCTCAAACTACGGTCATCACCGAGAAGTATCCCGATTATTGTCACTTCGGGGTTGTCGGATCATAACACATAATAGGTGATTATAGACTTGCAAGATAGGATCAAGAACACACATATATTCATGAAAACATAATAGGTTCAGATCTGAAATCATGGCACTCGGGCCCTAGTGACAAGCATTAAGCATAGCAAAGTCATAGCAACATCAATCTCAGAACATAGTGGATACTAGGGATCAAACCCTAACAAAACTAACTTGATTACATGGTAAATCTCATCCAACCCATCACCGTCCATCAAGCCTACGATGGAATTACTCACGCACGGCGGTGAGCATCATGAAATTGGTGATGAGTATGGTTGATGATGACGACGGCGACGAATCCCCCTCTCCGGAGCCCCGAACAGACTCCAGATCAGCCCTTCCGAGAGAGATTAGGGCTTGGCAGCGACTCTGTGTCATAAAACGCGATGAAACTTTCTCTCTGATTTTTTTTCTCCCCGAATGTGAATATATGGAGTTGGAGTTTAGGTCGGTGGAGGTCCAGGGGGCCCACGAGATAGGAGGGCGCGCCCTAGGGGGACGCGCCCCCTGTCTCGTGGACAGCCTGTGGGCCCCCTGGTGTTGATTCTTTTGCCAAAAATTCTTATTAATTCCAAAAAGTGCCTCCGTGGATTTCAACGACATTCCGAGAACTTTTTTTTTCTACACATAAAACAACATCATGGCAGTTCTACTGAAAACAGCGTCAGTCCGGGTTAGTTTCATTCAAATCATGCAAGTTAGAGTCCAAAACAAGGGCAAGAGTGTTTGGAAAAGTAGATACGTTGGAGACGTATCAACTCCCCCAAGCTTAAACCTTTGCTTGTCCTCAAGCAATTCAGTTGATAAACTGAAAGTGATAAAGAAAAACTTTTACAAACTCTGTTGCTCTTGTTGTTGTAACATGAAAAGCCAGCATTCAAGTTTCAGCAAATATTGTGAACTAAGCATACTCACAATAACACTTAGGTCTCACAATTACTCATATCAATAGCATAATCAGCTAGCGAGCCATAATAATAAAACTCGGGTGACAACACTTTCTCAAAACAATCATAACATGATATAACAAAATGGTATCTCGCTAGCCCTTTCTGAGACCGCAAAACATAAATGCAGAGCACCTTTAAAGATCAAGGACTGACTAAACATTGTATTTCATGGTAAAAGAGATCCAGTCAAGTCATACCCAATATAAACCAATGGAAATGAATGCAAATGACAGTGTGCTCTCCAGCGGGTGCTTTTTAATAAAAAGGGTGGTGACTCAACATAAAAGTAAATAGATAGGCCCTTCGCAGAGGGAAGCAGGGATTTGTAGAGGTGCCAGAGCTCGATTTTAAAATAGAGAGTGAATAACATTTTGAGCGGCATACTTTCACTGTCAATGCAATAACTATGAGATGGATGTATCTTCCATACTAAATGCATTATAGGCAGTTCCCAAACAGAATGGTAAAGATTTATACTCCCCCAACCACCAACAAACATCAATCAATGGCTTGCTTGAAACAACGAGTGCCTCCAACATACAACAGCCCTGGGGGAGTTTTGTTTAATTATTTTGATTTGCTTTGATCTTTTTGGATCATGGGACTGGGCATCCTGGTTACCTGCCCTTTCTCGTGAATGAGGAGCGGAGTCCACTCCTCTTGAGAATAACCCACCTAGCATGGAAGATATAGGCAGCCCTAGTTGTAACATGAGCTGCTCGAGCATACAAAACATAATTTAATTTGAAGGTTTAGAGTTTGGCACATACAAATTTACTTGGAACGGAAGGTAAATACCGCATATAGGAAGGTATAGTGGACTCATATGGAACAACTTTGGGGTTTAAGGAGTTTGGATGCACAAGCAGTATTCCCGCTTTGTACAGGTGAAGGCTAGCAAAAGACTGGGAAGCGACCAACTGAGAGAGCGACAACAGTCGTAAACATGCATTAAAATTAATTCACACCGAATACAAGCATGAGTAAGATATAATCCACCATGAACATAAATATCATGAAGGCTATGTTGATTTGATTCAACTACATGCGTGAACATGTGCCAAGTCGAGTCACTCAATTCATTCAAAGGAGGATACCATCCCATCATATCACATCATAATCATTCTAATAGCATGTTGGCACGTAAGGTAAACCATTATAACTCATAGCTAATCAAGCATGGCACAAGCAACTATAATCTCTAAATGTCATTGCAAATATGTTTACTTCATAATAGCTGACTCAGAAACGATGAACTCATCATATTTACAAAAACAAGAGAGGTCGAGTTCATACCAGCTTTTCTCATCCCAATAAGTCCATATATCATCATTATTGCCTTTCACTCGCACGACCGAGTATAATAATAAGAGTGCACGTGCATTGGACTAAGCTGGAATCTGCAAGCATTCAACTCAAGAGAGAAGACAGGGTAATATGGGCTCTAAGTTAAATAAACAATCATGCATATAAGAGCCACTAAGCATTTTCAATATAGTCTTCTCAACCCCCAAAAGAAAGAAAAGAAAATAAAACTATTTACACGGGAAAGCTCCCAACAAGTAAAAGAAGAACGAGAAATCTTTTTGGGTTTTCATTTTAATTTCTACTACAAGCATGGAAATTAAACTAACTATTTTTTTTGATTTTTCTTAAAGTTTATCAAACACACAAGAAGAAAACTAGAAAAAGAAATTTAAACTAGCATGGATAATACAATGAAAGAGTATGAGCACCGACGACTAGTGTGTGAACATGAATGTAAAGTCGGTGAGAAATACGTACTCCCCCAAGCTTAGGCTTTTGGCCTAAGTTGGTCTAATACCAAGGACCACCTGGCTGATATCCATAAGTGAAACTGGGGTTGTACTGAGCAGCAGAGGCAACCGCCTCCTGAGCAGCAGCGTGTTGGCGAGCTGCCTCCTTTCCCCTCTCGTATTCAGCTGCTTCCTCCCTGGTGACAACATATCTTCCTTTTGCCTGATAATCAAAAAGGTAGGGAGCAGGAAGAGTAACAGGGATGACGTTGCGTCTGTCATAGATTAGTCGATAATGGAGGAATTGTTCATTCCTCTCAAGAAAATGATGATTAAACATAGCTTCTTTATCCAAATAAATAGGAGGTAAAATCATATCTCCCTCTCGTGGGGCTATATTAAGAAAATTAGCCACACGGGTTGCATAAATTCCTCCAAATAAATCTCCCTTTCTACTATTATTCTGCAACCTACGTGCAACAATTGCCCCCAAGTTATAACCTTTATAACCTGAAACAGCACTCTTGAGGACACACAGATCAGGGACACACATGTGACAAGCTTCGTCTTTATCATTAATGCATCTACCAATGAAGAGAGCAAAATAATGTATAGCAGGAAAATGAATGCTCCCTATGGTAGCTTGTGCTATGTCCCTAGATTCTCCCACAGTAATACTAGCAAGAAAATCTCTAAATTCAGATTTGCGAGGATCATTAATATTACCCCACTGCGGGAGTTTGCAAGCAGTTGTGAAATCTTCTAAATCCATGGTATAAGATGTATCATAAATATCAAACATGACACTAGGAGAATTACGCGCATAGATATATTGGAACCTCTGCACAAAGGAATCAGTCAATTGATAGTACTGGGGGCACTTATCTTGTAAGAAGTCCTCCAACTCGGCATTATGCACATACGCGTCAAATTCCTCCTTGAAGCCTGCTTCGACCATAAAATCATCGGATGGCCACTCACAAGCCCGTACATTTGCGTCCCTCGGCAATTCAACATCTTGCTCACGTAAAGCAATCCTTGGCCCTTTCTTTGCCGAGGAACCACCTTGGTACATTCTTCTAAGCATAATTATTTTTCTGAAAGTTTCTGAAATTTTAGTAACTTCAAAATAAAAGTGAATAAAACTAAACAAGATTGATAGCAACTACTCCTACAAGTGCCTAGAGCCTATATCATGCATCAAAATTGCTTGGGACCTCAAAAATTTAACATGCAAGATCAAGAACATGGTCACCTATGCAGCAAGAATTTGCAATGAATAAAGCACTAGAACAAAAACTAATTGGACCAATGGAGGAGTCACATACCAAGCAACAATCTCCCAAAGCAGTTTTGTGAATGGAGCTTTGAGCTAAGGGATCGAAAATTGCAGCAAAACGAGCTAGAACTCGTGCTTGAGCTGGATGGGGATTTTTTTGGGTAGGAGATGAAGTGTGTGGATGCTGGCATAAGTGGAGGGGGGCCACGAGGGGCCCACGAGACAGGAGGCACGCCCTATAGGGGGGACGCCCTCCACTCTCGTGGCCTGGTGCTTGCCCCTCCTGCAGTGATTTCAGTGCCTAAAATCCTCAAATATTCCAGAAAAATCATACTAAATTTACAGGGCATTTGGAGCACTTTTATTTTCGGACTATTTTTTATTGCACGGATAATTCATAAAACAGACGGATAATACTATTTTTGCTTTATTTATTCTAAATAACAGAAAGTAAAAAAATGGGTACAGAAGGTTGTGCCTTCTAGTTTCATCCATCTCATGATCATCGAAATGAATCCACTAACAAGGTTGATCAAGTCTTGTTAACAAACTCATTCCGAATAGCACGGAACCGGAGAAATTTCGAATAACACTAAGTTACCTCAATGGGGATATGAAAATCCCCAACAATAAGAATATCATACTTTTTCTTTGATAGTGGGGAGAGGAAATTCAAAACCTCCAAAAATGATAGTTGGAACTTTTTCAATAGAATTGATGGTATGAACTTGAGATTGTTTCCTCGGAAAGTGTACCGTATGCTCATTACCATTAACATGAAAAGTGACATTGCCTTTGTTGCAATCAATAACAGCCCCTGCAGTATTAAGAAAATGTCTACCAAGGATAATAGACATACTATCGTCCTCGGGAATATCAAGAATAACAAAGTCCGTTAAGATAGTGACGTTTGCAGCCACAACAGGTACATCCTCACAAATACCGACAGGTATAGCAGTTGATTTATCAGCCATTTGCAAAGATATTTCAGTAGGTGTCAACTTATTCAATTCAAGTCTATGATATAAAGAGTGAGGCATAACACTAACACCGGCTCCAAGATCACATAAAGCAGTTCTAACATAATTTCTTTTAATGGAGCATGGTATAGTTGGCACACCCGGATCTCCAAGTTTCTTTGGTATTCCACCCTTAAAAGTGTAATAAGCAAGCATGGTGGAAATTTCAGCTTCCGGTATCTTTCTTTTATTTGTAATGATATCCTTCATATACTTAGCATAAGGATTTACTTTGAGCATATCAGTTAAGCGCATACGTAAGAAAATAGGTCTAATCATTTCAGCAAAGCGCTCAAAAGCCTCATCATCCTTTGTCTTGGATGGTTTAGGAGGAAAGGGCATGGGTTTCTAAACCCATGGTTCTCTTTCTTTACCGTGCTTCCTAGCAACAAAATCTCTCTAATCATAATGTTGATTCTTTGATTGTGGGTTATCAAGATCAACAGCAGGTTCAATCTCTACATCATTGTTTTTGCTAGGTTGAGCATCAACATGAACATTATCATTAACATTATCACTAAGTTCATGTTCATCACCTGATTGTATTTCAGCATCAGAAATAGAAATATCATTCGGATTCTGAGGTGTGTCTACAGTAGGTTCACTAGAAGCATGCAAAGTCCTATTGTTTTCCTTTTTCTTCTTTTTAGAAGAACTAGGTGCCTCTAAATTATTTCTCTGAGAATCTTGCTCGATTCTCTTAGGGTGGCCTTCAGGATACAAAGGTTCCTGAGTCATTCTACCAGTTCTAGTAGCCACTCTAACAGCAAAGTCATTTTTGTTATTTAATTCATCAAGCAAATCATTCTGAGCTTTAAGTACTTGCTCAGCTTGAGTAGCAACCATAGAAGCATATTTGCTAACGAGGTGAAGTTCATCTTTAACTCTAGCTATATTATCGCCTATGCGTCCTATCTCGAAAGCATTATTCTTTAACTCTCTACCAACATAAGCATTAAAACTTTCTTGTCTAGCCATAAAGTCATCAAATTCATCTAAGCATGGGCTATGAAATTTAGTAGAGGGGATTTCAACTTTATCATATCTATAGAGAGAATTTACCTTTACTACCTGTGTCGGGTTATCAAGACAATATGGTTCTTCAACAGGCGGTATATTAAGACCATGTATTTCTCCAATAGGAGGTAAATTCTTAACATCTTCTGCTTTAATACATTTTTCTTTCATTGATTTCTTTGCCTCTTGCATATCTTCAGGACTGAGAAATAAAACACCTCTCTTCTTCGGAGTGGGTTTAGGAATAGGCTCAGGAGTTGCGCTCAATTGGTTCAGGAATTACTTCAGGAATTGGCTCGGGAAGAGTCCAATTATTTTCATTAGTCAACATATTATTCAATAATATTTCAGCTTCGTCGACTGTTCTTTCCCTGAAAACACAACCAGCACAACTATCCAAGTAGTCCTTGGAAGCATCGGCTAGTCCATTATAAAAGATATCAAGTATTTCATTTTTCTTGAGAGGATGATCAGGCAATGCATTAAGTAATCGGAGAAGCCTCCCCCAAGCTTGTGGGAGACTCTCTACTTTAATTTGCACAAAATTATATATGTCCCGCAAGGCAGCTTGTTTCTTATGAGCAGGGAAATATTTAGCAGAGAAGTAATAAATCATATCCTGGGGACTACGCACACAACCAGGAGCAAGAGAATTATACCAAGTCTTAGCATCACCCTTTAATGAGAACGAGAATATCTTAAGGATATAAAAATAGCGAGACTTCTCATCATTAGTAAATAGGGTAGCTATATCATTTAACTTGGTAAGATGTGCCACAACAGTTTCAGATTCAAGGCCATAAAAAGGATCAGATTCAACTAAAGTAATAATTTCAGGACCAACAGAGAATTCATAATCCTTATCAGTAACACAGATATGTGAAGTAGCAAAAGCAGGGTCAGGTTTCATTCTAGCATTAAGAGACTGCTGCTTCCATTTAGCTAATAATTTCTTAAGATCATATCTATCATTGCAAGCAAAGATTTCCCTAGCAACTTCTTCATTCATAACATAACCCTTAGGAACAACAGGCAATACATAATCATTGGGAGAACCTTCATCATCACTATCATCAATAATAGGTTCTTCAGTAATTTCATTCCCCCTAACTCTAGCAAGTTGTTCATCAAGAAATTCACCTAATGGCAAAGTAGTATCACGCATAGAAGTAGTTTCATCATGCATAGCAGAAGTGGCATCATCAATAACATGCGACATATCAGAATTCATAGCAGTAGCAGGTTTAGGTGTCGCAAGCTTACTAATAACGGAAGGAGAATCTAGTGCAGAGCTAGATGGTAGTTCCTTATGTAACATCCCAAATTTTCAATTTGGAATGTTATACAAATAGATCATTATTGCATATCATATTTAATGCATTTTTCCTCGATCCTAGAAATTCCACGCAACTCAAGGACCCACGGAGAGAGTTGGGGATTTCGATATTTTCATATTTGAGTTTTTCTCAAATTTTGGAAATAGGATCATTTGATTTTATTTATTTTATCTTCAATCATTTCGATGATAAAAATATGAGAGAGGGAATAAAATGACTTTCCCAAAATAAAGAAATATTGAGGATTTAATAAAAATCAAATAAGATTTTATTTTGGATTTTATTGCTATTTTATTTGAATTTAGGAAAAATGTGCGTTTTTCAAAATTGCATTTAGGCCCCAAATAAATGTTCATCTAAACCGGCTTGATTTTAGAAGCCGGGGAAAATTTATTTCGGGATTTTTGGAGTCCGTTTAGTATTTTTTTTTCGTTTGATTTTTCTGCGCGAAAATTATTTAAAAATAATCCGAACCAACTACGGGCCGAGATCGGCCAGGACTCTCCTGGCCGGGGCCTTTATATAGCGCCCGGGACGACCCCCCCCCCTCCTCGGCCCAAGCCGCCGCCGCCAGCCCAAGCCGCCGCTGCCAGCCCCAAACCCTAACCCTAGCGCCGCCGCCGCCCGCGCCGCGCGCCGCCGCCGCTCGCTGCTGCTGCCGCCGCCTGCCGTCGCCGCCGCCCCGCCGGACCCCGCCTGCCGTCGCTGCCGCCCCGCCGGACCCCACCGCCGTCGCCGCCGCCCTCGCCATAGCCGCCGCCACCGCCGGACCCGCACCCAGAGGTTGACCCGCTGCCGCCGTTTTTTTAGACAAACCGTTCGGTTTTTCCGTTGGTTTTTCGTCGGGTTTTTTCAGATCTGTTTTTTTAGATCGGTTTTTTCGGTTTAGGTTAATTAGCGAGCGTTCGCTTGTTCGTTCGTTTTAACGAACGCGTTCATCGTTTAGATCCAGATAACGAACGTTTGTTCGTTAATCTGTTCGTCATTTTTCTTTTTCTTGGATTTATTCCGCGATTTTTCTGATCGCGATTTCTGATCCGATTGTCGTTTTAGTATAACTTTTCGCTCGTTTATCGGAATCAGGCGATTCAAGCGCCTAGAGTTTCGTCTCAAAACCTTCTTTCCGAATAATCTACTCAAACTAGTTTTTCCTAGTGTAAAAATTTAACTTAGGTCTGATTAGTAAACGAAGCTTGTTTCTTTCGCCGTTTGACTTTCGTTGTTTCGTTCGATTTGATTCTTTTTGCAAACCAGAGTTCTTAAGTTGAACTTTCTGGTTAGATATCTTATTTGAGTTTTACATGTGCATTAGATGAGTACTTATTGTATGCTTGTTTGTTTGTTTGCGATAGAGTACCCGGATTGCGCCGCTTGCTACTTCGAATCCCTAGGTTTCGCGGATCATCAGCAAGGCAAGTAACACTTTGACCATACCTCTTTACTACCCAGTTTTATTGCATTAGATTAAACCTCAAACAATTGCATGATTAGGATCTGATTAATATGTGGGTTTTGGGAAGTAGATGAGGTAGTACCTATTACCTGTTTTATTATCAAACCCTTGGGAGTTACTCTACGTTTGCTTATTATGCCATGCTATGCTAGTAGACATGGATTGGGTGAGTGTATCCATGACAGATGTGAGATTGTTAATTTAATGGTTTATTTAAGGTGGCAACTTTAATACACATCTGAGTTGATTGAGGTACCTGGGTATTCCTGGATTGCCTGTTGTTTTCTTTATTGGACCGCCACCCAGGCCCAAAGGGATCATGAGATTATTCATGCTAGAAACTTCCGTGTGCAGCCACAAGCTACTATGGGCTCTAGCATAGTCGACTAAGTCGTGCAAACTCTTACAGTGGTAGACTAGCAGATGTAGGGGATGTAGGTTGGTACTGTCTACCTGATCGTAAGGTGCTAGCGCTTCTGAAAGACTATGTCTCGGTCATCCGTTTCTCAAACACCATGTAGTGCGAGAATCCCAATGGAGGAGATCGAGTCTTGTGGGGAAAAGTGCGCAAACCTCTGCAGAGTGTATAAACTAATCATGGTTAGCCGTGTCCCCGGTTATGGACATCTTGAGTATCTAGTACCTGGATTATCATGTGAATCTCATCATGTTACTTTAATTAATACTGTTTGGTTTGTTTAGTGATGATGTTACTTAATTGGGATTGAGAATGCTGTCAACCATTCTCAATGTTTAACAACCACCATGATAGTTAAATAAATTTATTCCTTTGTAGTAGGGAAAAATTGGCTTTATGCAAAACTGTAACTATAGAGCTTTTCCACCAAACCATATATGCATGTAGTATAGCTTTATTGTTTCATTACTCTCTATGTGTTACATTGCCAGCATATTCCATGTGCTGACCCGTTTTCGGGCTGCAATATTCATGTTGCAGACTTTTCAGACGACGAGTAAGATGCCTTAGGATCGTGGTTCTATACTCAGTGATGCCGTTGGAGTTGATGGACTCACTTATCTTCCAAGTCTTCCGCTGTTATCGTTATTAGATGGCCTTAAGCCATATTTATTGTAATAAGTTCTCTTTCGAGACATTCGATGTAATAAGGGCGTGGTTGCTACTCTGTTATAAATCCTTCAAGTATTGTGTGTGTCAGCATTACTGATCCAGGGATGACACTAATGCACAAAGATCAGACTGTTTGAGGTCTAGTCGCTACAAGATGGTATCAGAGAACACGCTGACTGTAGGACACGGCCACTAAGCTAAAGCCCTAGATCACTACTCTCTCTTCTCATTTCTGACTCCTCATCTTTTCTATTCTTTTAGGATGGCGGATGCAAGGAACAAGTTCACGCAACCGGATGAAGATACACCCTTTGGACGACACCTGAAGGAAGTCACTAGATACCTGAACATCAGAGTACCAAGCTTCACCGGGACCTACAATGCCACTTTACCTGAAGAGGAGCGCTGGATTATTCAAGTTCAAGTTCTAGGAAGGACGTTCATGCCAGTCAATGAGCCCATAGAGTTTTCCTTTGATGCACCAACCTGGAGTTTAGGAAAGAGCATGGCAGCCCACATCACCATGGGACGTATTGGAGAAGTTTACCACAAGGAGCTTAAGGATACTATCTACCAGATTTTTAGGCACCGAGATGATAAATGGGAGATGATCGGCACCAGGAAGGACAGATCAATTGCAGCTTTCATCCAGGAGTTAAACCAGCACATTCGATGCCAGGAGAACCAGATGTGCGCAGGCATGATGGATCTGAAGAAGGTCACGACCAAGATCACAGAACTAGAGGAAGAACTCAAGTCTACACGCGATGGATATGAGGAGGAAATAGCAACGCTAGTAGAGAAGAATGATGATTTGAAGAAGAAGCTAAGAGTGTCTATGGGATTTCCCGCAACTGGAGAAGATGAAGATTGCACTTGTCCAGAGAACTACATCATCATCGAAGAGACCGACTCGGACCCAAACGATAGGTGATGATGACTATGTTGACGAAGCTGGAGCAGATATCATGGAGTCTTCATCAGAGCAGTTTTTCTAGTCGACCACCATAACAGTAGTAGTATTTTCCCCATGTATCTAGTATAGTTTGAGCACTTTTGTAACGATAGATAGACTGTTGTATGCCCTTGCTTGTTTGAATGAAGTGTTTTTATTGAAATTTGTCTCATGTGCATATGGGTAGTGTTTTCCCTCTAGACCTCATTCTATTCTGTATTCTCATCTTTTCTAAACCCTCAGATGCCTCCGAGACATGACAATGGATTTGCTTTCCCACCGGAGCTCACCCAATTGATCCAGCAGCAGAATGCCTTGATGCAGATACTAGTCTAGAATCAGAATCAAGGGAACAACAACAACAACCAACCACCACCACCACCTGTTGATCACTTAACCCGTTTTCTTAGGCTGAACCCGCCGGTGTTCTCCAGTAGCACCGAGCCGATTGTTGTAGATGATTGGATTCACAAGACAGCCGGGGAGTTGACCACTGCAGGATGCATATATGCGGAGAAGGTGCGATTTTCTGCACATCAGCTTAAAGGACCCGCATCATCATGGTGGGAGAATTTCACAGCCACCTATCCAGTAGACACTGTCACATGGGACCAGTTTCAGCAGGCTTTTCGTACTGCCCATGTTTCAGCAGGAGCTATGGCCATGAAGAAGCGTGAATTTGGCAACCTACGCCAAGGAGGACGTACAGTTGACCAGTATGTGGATGACTTTAGTAAGCTAGCACGTTATGCCCTAGATGACGTTGCTACGGATGCAGCTAAGCAAGAGAAGTTTCTCGAAGGACTGAATGATGAGCTAAGTATGCAGTTGATGGTAGCAAGTTTCAATAACTACCAGGAGTTGGTAGATAGAGCTCTTATGATTGAAGGGAAGCAACAACAAATTGAGAACCGCAAGAGGAAGTATGGACAAGGGAAGTACAATTCTGGAGCTCAGCAGAAGCCACGTTTTACCCCGAAATCGGGAGGACGGTTCCAGCATACCCATGGAGGTGGTATCTCACACAACCAAAATGGTTCCAAGAATGGTAACGGGAATGGAGGAAGCAATGGCTAGAACCGTACCAACCCTTCAACACCAGCCAAGAGAGATCTGAGTCAAATCACTTGCTTTAAGTGCCAAAAGACCGGACATTACGCTAATGAATGTCCTGAAGGCCAGAATTGAAATGGTAATGGAAGCTCTGGGAACAAGCCAAACCCTTTCAACCGGGGATAGGTGAACCACGTTAGCTTGGAGGAGGTTGAAGCCCAGCCCGATGCAGTAATAGGTAAGTTTTTGGTTAAGTCATTTACTGCACTCGTTCTTTTTTATACTGGTGCATCGCATTCATACATATCAAGGGGATTTGTGGATAAGTATAAACTGCCAACCCAAGCCCTCAGGTCACCCATGTTAGTAACCTCACCTGGAGCAGAATATATGGCTAGACTATGGTGTATCAGTTACCATTAAGGATTGGTAACTATGTGTTTCCCTCAGACCTAATAGTATTGGAATCACAAGGATTGGACGTGATATTAGGCATGGATTGGTTATCGAAGTATGGAGGGAACATTGAATGTGCCAGTAAGACAATTTTGCTTACAACGCCAGAAGGAAGAAGGATCAAGTATGTATCAAGACATGAGCCAAAGAGGATGCACGTAAATTCCTTATCAGGAGTTGTGCAAGAGGAAGTACCAGTGGTGAAGGATTTTCCGAATGTATTTCCAAAAGAGTTGCCAGACATGCCACCGGATAGAGACATCGAGTTTTTTATTGAGCTTTTGCCAGGCACAGGGCCGATATCCAAGAGACCATACAGGATGCCTGCAAAGGATTTGGAGGAGATTAAGAGTCAGATTAAGGAGTTACTGGATAAAGGGTATATTCGCCCAAGTTCTTCGCCTTGGGGATCACCTGTACTTCTAGTGGAGAAGAAGGATGGATCATTGCGGATGGTTGTTGACTATCGAGGATTGAATGCAGTAACCATCAAGAACAAGTACCCACTACCGATGATCAATGATCTGTTTGACCGATTGCAAGGAGCAAAGGTATTTTCCAAGATCGATTTGCGATCAGGATACCATCAGTTGAAGATTCGAGAGCAGGATATACCTAAGACGACTTTTACCACCAGGTATGGGCTGTACGAGTACACCGTTATGTCATTTGGTCTGACTAACGCACCTGCCTATTTCATGAACATGATGAACAAAGTGTTTATGGAGTTCCTGGATAAGTTCGTCGTGGTGTTCATTGATAATATTTTGGTCTACTCAAAAAACGAAGAAGAGCACAAGGAGCATTTGCGTTTGGTATTGGAGAAGCTCAGAGAACACCAGTTATACGCCAAGTTCAGCAAATGTGAATTTTGGTTGAAGGAAGTTGGATTCCTCGGACATGTTATATCCAGAGAAGGTATAGAAGTAGACGCCACCAAGTTTATCACTGTGACCAATTGGGTAGCACCAACAACAGTTGGAGAGATCCGGAGTTTTCTTGGACTGGCAGGATACTACCGGGTTTCATTGAAAATTTCTCAAAGATTGAGAAGCCCATGACGGAGTTGTTGAAGAAGGATACCAAGTTCAATTGGACTGAGGAATGTGAGGCCAGTTTCCAAGAATTGAAGGAACGTTTGGTTACCTCGCCAGTGTTGATTCTGCCAAATCAGAGCAAGGATTACAAGGTGTATTGCGACGCTTCATGTCGAGGACTTGGAGTAGTGCTTATGCAGGAAGGGAGAGTTGTTTCGTATGCTTCACGACAGCTTAAACCTCATGAGTTGAATTATGCCACACATGATTTGGAGTTAGCAGCCGTAGTACATGCATTGAAGACTTGGAGACATTTCCTTATCGGAAATCATTGTGAGGTGTACAAGGATCACAAGAGTTTGAAGTACATTTTCACGCAGAAGGAGTTGAATCTCAGGCAAAGGAGATGTTGGAGCTCATCAAGGATTATGATATGAGATTGCAGTATCACCCTGGAAAGGCAAACGTAGTAGCCGACGCGTTGAGCCGTAAGAGCCATGTAAATACACTCATGACCGCAGGGTTGCCAAAGGAGTTAGCCGAGGATCTTTGCGAACTATGTTTGGAGATAGTTCCGAGAGGCTATGTAGCAGCATTGGAAATTCAGTCGACTTTGATGGATAAGATCAAAGAAGCCCAGAAGACCGACAAGGAGATTGCCTCTATAAAGGAGAAGATGAGCAAAGGAAAAGCTAAAGGATTTCATGAGGATGAGCACGATACCTTATGGTTTGAAGACCGTGTTTATGTGCCTAATGACCCGGAGATCAGGAAGTTGATTCTGCAAGAAGCCCATGATTCGCCGTATTCGATTCACCCAGAAAATACGAAGATGTATTTGGATTTAAAGGACACTTTCTGGTGGACCGGAATGAAGAAGGATATTGCAGAGTATGTAGTTGTTTGTGATGTATGTCAGAGAGTAAAGGTAGAGCATCAGAAGCCAGCAGGATTGCTACAACCATTGCCGATTCCTGAATGGAAGTGGGATAAGCTAGGCATGGATTTCATCATAGGATTGCCCAGGACTCATTCAGGCCATGACTTGATTTGGGTTGTAGTTGATCGTTTGACGAAGGTAGCACATTTCATCCCAGTGAAGACCACTTACACTAGTGCTAAGTTGGCCAAGATATACATGACCAGGATCGTATGTCTGCATGGAGTTCCGAGGAGCATTGTATCAGATAGTGGAACCCAGTTTACCTCAAAGTTTTGGAATCAGTTGCACGAAACTTTGGGTGCCAGGCTAGAGTTCAGTACAGCCTTTCATCCGCAGACAGATGGACAGAACGAGAGAGTTAATCAGATTTTGGAGGATATGCTGAGAGCTTGTGCGCTGGATTACGGATCCAGTTGGGACGACAATTTGCCATATGCAGAGTTCTCTTACAACAATAGTTATCAATCTAGCTTGAAGATGGCCCCTTTCGAAGCCCTATACGGAAGGAGGTGCAGGACCCCGTTGTCTTGGGATGAAGTCGGAGACCGCTAGTTGTTTGGACCGGATTTGATTAAGGAGTCTGAACAGAAAGTGAAACTGATTCGCGATAGGCTCAAGGTAGCCCAGTCTAGGTAGAAGAGCTATGCAGATTCAAACTGCAAGGAGACGGTTTACGAAATTGGAGATAGAGTCTATCTTCGTGTATCACCGCTTCGAGGAGTTAAGCGATTTGGAGTTAAGGGAAAGTTAGCGCCACGTTTTCTGGGACCATACAAAGTTTTGGAGCGTATGGGAGAAGTTGCTTACAAGTTGGAATTGCCTGAGGGATTGTCAGGAGTTCACGACGTGTTCCACGTTTCCCAGTTGAAGAAGTGCCACGCAGAGATGGCTGACATACCGCTGAGAGATACTGTGCCGCTAGAGGCGATTCAGTTGGACAGTGATTTGACCTATGAGGAGAAAACAGTCAAGATTCTTGAGTATGCCAGCCGAGTCACCCGCAGCAAGGTTATCAAGTTTTGCAAAGTTCAGTGGAGCCACCACACCGGGGATGAAGCCACCTGGGAGCGAGAGGAAGATCTGCTGAAGAACCACCCTCACCTATTTTCTAGCCAACCCGTATCTCGAGGGTGATATTCATCTTAAGGGGGGGTAGGTTTCTAACATCCCAAATTTTCAATTTGGAATGTTATACAAATAGATCATTATTGCATATCATATTTAATGCATTTTCCCTCGATCCTAGAAATTCCACGCAACTCAAGGACCCACGGAGAGAGTTGGGGATTTCGATATTTTCATATTTGAGTTTTTCTCTAATTTTGGAAATAGGATCATTTGATTTTATTTATTTTATCTTCAATCATTTCAATTATAAAAATATGAGAGAGGGAATAAAATGACTTTCCCAAAATAAAGAAATATTGAGGATTTAATAAAAAAATCAAATAAAATTTTATTTTGGATTTTATTGCTATTTTATTTGAATTTAGGAAAAATGCGCATTTTTTAAAATTGCATTTAGGCCCCAAATAAATGTTCATCTAAACCGTCTTGATTTTAGAAGCCGGGAAAATTTTATTTCGGGATTTTTGGAGTCCATTTAGTATTTTTTTTCATTTGATTTTTCTGTGCGAAAATTATTTAAAAAAAATCTGAACCGACTACGGGCTGGGATCGGCCAGGACTCTCCTGGCCGGGGCCTTTACATAGCGCCCTCAAACCCTAACCCTAGCACCGCCGCCGCCGCCGTCGCCCGCGCCGTGCGCCGCCGCCGCTCGGTGCTGCCGCTGTCGCCGCCGACCGCCGCCGTCGCCGCCGACCACCGCCGCCCTTGCCGGAGCCACCGCCGCCGCCGGACCTGCACCCCGAGGTTGACCCGCCGCCGCCGTTTTTTTTAGAAAAAATCGTTCGGTTTTTCTGTTGGTTTTTCGTCGGTTTTTTTAGATCGTTTTTTTTGGTTTAGGTTAATTAGCAAGTGTTCGCTCATTCATTCGTTTTAACGAACGCGTTCATCGTTTAGATCCAGATAACGAACATTCGTTTGTTAATCTGTTCCTCGTTTTTCTTTTTCTCGGATTTATTCCGTGATTTTTCTGATCGCTATTTCTGATCCCATTTTCGTTTTAGTATAACTTTTCGCTCGTTTATCAGAATCAGGCGATTCAAGCGCCTAGAGTTTCGTCTCGAAACCCTCTTTCCGAATAATCCACTCAAACCAGTTTTTGCTACTATAAAATTTGACTTAGGTCCAGATTAGTAAACGAAGATTGTTTCTTTCATCGTTTGACTTTCGTTGTTTCGTTCCATTTGATTCTTTTTGCAAACCGGAGTTCTTAAGTTGAACTTTCTGGTTAGATCTCTTATTTGAGTTTTACCTGTGCATTAGATGAGTACATATTGTATGCTTGTTTGTTTGTTTGCGATAGAGTACCCGGATTGCGCCGCTTGCTACTTCGAATCCCTAGGTTTCGCTGATCATCAGCAAGGCAAGTAACACTTTGACCATACCTCTTTACTACCCAGTTTTATTGCATTAGATTAAACCTCAAACAATTGCATGATTAGGATCTGATTAATATGTGGGTTTTGGGAAGTAGATGAGGTAGTACCTATTACCTATTTTATTATCAAACCCTTGGGAGTTACTCTACGTTTGCTTGTTATGCCATGTTATGCTAGTAGACATGGATTGGGTGAGTGTATCCATGACAGATATGAGATTGTTAATTTAATGGTTTATTTAAGGTGGCAACTTTAATACACATCTGGGTGGATTGAGGAACCTGGGTATTCCAGGATTGCCTGTTGTTTTCTTTATTGGACCGCCACCCAGGCCCAAAGGGATCATGAGATTATTCATGCTAGAAACTTCCGTGTGCAGCCACAAGCTACTATGGGCTCTAGCATAGTTGACTAAGTCGTGCGAACTCTTACAGTGGTAGACTAGCAGATGTAGGGGATGTAGGTTGGTACTGTCTACCCGATCGTAAGGTGCTAGCGCTTCTGAAAGACTATGCCTCGGTCATCCGTTTCTCAAACACCATGTAGTGCGAGAATCCCAACGGAGGAGATCGAGTCTTGTGGGGAAAAGTGCGCAAACCTCTGCAGAGTGTATAAACTAATCATGGTTAGCCGTGTCCCCGGTTATTCACATCTTGAGTATCTAGTACCTGGATTATCATGTGAATCTCATCATGTTACTTTAGTTAACACTGTTGGGTTTGTTTCATGATGATGTTACTTAATTGGGATTGAAAATGCTGTCAACCATTCTCAATGTTTAACAACCACCATGATAGTTAAATAAATTTATTCCTTTGTAGTAGGGAAA
Source organism: Triticum aestivum (assembly GCF_018294505.1). Taxonomy (NCBI): domain Eukaryota; kingdom Viridiplantae; phylum Streptophyta; class Magnoliopsida; order Poales; family Poaceae; genus Triticum; species Triticum aestivum. Next base: position 127,947,974 of record NC_057813.1, on the reverse strand, counting down.
AATTGGCTTTATGCAAAACTATAACTATAGAGCTTTTCCACCAAGCCATATATGCATGTAGTATAGCTTTATTCTTTCATTACTCTCTATGTGTTACATTGTCAGCATATTCCATGTGCTGGCCCACTTCTGGGCTGCAACGTTCATGTTGCAGACTTTTCAGACAACGAGTAAGATGCCTTAGGATCGTGGTTATATACTAAGTGATGTCGTTGGAGTTGATGGACTCACTTATCTTCCAAGCCTTCCGCTGTTATCGTTATTAGATGGCCTTAAGCCATATTTATTGTAATAAGTTCTCTTTGGAGACATTCGATGTAATAAGTGTGTGATTGCTACTCTGTTATAAATCCTTCAAGTATTGTGCATGTCAGCATTACTGATCCAGGGATGACACTGATGCACAGAGATCAGACTGTTTGGGGTCTGGTCGCTACACCTTACCTCCCCTCGTAGTTGAGGGATAGATCGTAGTTCTGTCGTCTTTCAATTCTTCATAGTGATCAACAGATATAAATCCCAAGTGACTCAGAGAATAGAGCTATGCTCCCCGGCAACGGCGCCAAAAATTAGTCTTGATAACCCACAAGTGTAGGGATCGCAACAGCTTTTGAGGGTAAAGTATTCAACCCAAATTTATTTATTCGACACAAGGGGAGCCAAAGAATATTCTTGAGATTCAACATTTGAGTTGTCAATTCAACCACACCTGGATAACTTAGTATCTGCAGCAAAGTATTTAGTAGCAAAGTAGTATGATAATAAAGGTAACGGTAGCAAAAGTAAAGATAATTGTTTTGGGTTTTTGTAGTAGTTGTAACAGTAGCAACGGAAAAGTAAATAAGCGAAGAACAATATATGAAAAGCTCGTAGGCAATGGATCAGTGATGGATAATTATGCTAGATGCGATTCCTCATGCAATAGTTATAACATAGGGTGACACAGAACTAGCTCCAATTCATCAATGTAATGTAGGCATCCATTCCATAAATAGTCATGCGTGCTTATGGAAAAGAACTTGCATGACATCTTTTGTCCTACCCTCCCGTGGAAGCGGGGTCCTAGCGGAAACTAAGGGATATTAAGGCCTCCTTTTAATAGAGAACCGGAACAAAGCATTTGCACATAGTGAATACTTGAACTCCTCAAACTACGGTCATCACCGAGAAGTATCCCGATTATTGTCACTTCGGGGTTGTCGGATCATAACACATAATAGGTGACTATAGACTTGCAAGATAGGATCAAGAACACACATATATTCATGAAAACATAATAGGTTCAGATCTGAAATCATGGCACTCGGGCCCTAGTGACAAGCATTAAGCATAGCAAAGTCATAGCAACATCAATCTCAGAACATAGTGGATACTAGGGATCAAACCCTAACAAAACTAACTTGATTACATGGTAAATCTCATCCAACCCATCACCGTCCATCAAGCCTACAATGGAATTACTCATGCACGGCGGTGAGCATCATGAAATTGGTGATGGAGGATGGTTGATGATGACGACGGCGACGAATCCCCCTCTCCAGAGCCCCGAACGAACTCCAGATCAGCCCTCCCGAGAGAGATTAGGGCTTGGCGGCGACTCCGTGTCATAAAACGCGATGAAACTTTCTCTCTAATTTTTTTCTCCCCGAACGTGAATATATGGAGTTGGAGTTGAGGTCGGTGGAGGTCCAGGGGGGCCATGAGATAGGAGGGCGCGCCCTATGGGGGGGGGCACGCCCCCCTGTCTTGTGGACAGCCTGTGGGCCCCCTGGTGTTGATTCTTTCGCCAAAAATTATTATTAATTCCAAAAAGTGCCTCCGTGGATTTCCAGGACATTCCGAGAACTTTTCTTTTCTACACATAAAACAACATCACGGCAGTTCTGCTGAAAACAGCGTCAGTCCGGGTTAGTTTCATTCAAATCATGCAAGTTAGAGTCCAAAACAAGGGCAAAGTGTTTGGAAAAGTAGATACGTTGGAGACGTATCAGAGCCCAACCATGTGAATTTTTTGCACAACAAGTTGTACTTCAGTGTATTGTTTGAAGGGAGTGCGAAATTAAGAAGATGGCCGCTACCACCCGTTGGTGTTGTTGCTCGTTCTGACCACCTTTCTAGCAAGTAGCGTTGGGGTATAGCTTGGACATTCAGGTGGACCATTACTCTAATGATGTGTGCACATATGATTCCATTCATTTGAAAACAATTGCAGCTGCACTCAAATGTCTCTTCTGCTAGCACAACATTCACTATAAATATCTTGGGGTCTTCATAGTAGTTTGAAAAGAGCTCAAATCTCATGCTTCCAATGTCAGGAGAAGGAACCTGGTTCATCACAAAACCTGTGGAGGCAGTCACTTCTTCTTGAAACTTGCCAAACACGTTGCGGGTGTAGAAACCAACCGCCTGACGCTCAAATTTGTACCATGAGTAAAGTGGGGCTGTGGTTGCTGCGCCAATGAAAGCTTGATTGTCCTCATGGTCCAGCATAGTCTCTTGTAGCACCTCATACTGCTGCACAAACCTCCACACCGAGTCCTGAGGATTAACAAATGTCTTGAAGTAGGAGTTTAGTCCCTCTGACCTACCCATAGTGCTTGTAAAGGGGAAAAAACACTTCCAGAAGAACGCTAGAGTCCAGGTGTGACGAGTCTTCCACATGTTGCATAGATGCCTATTGCCAACCAAGTCGAAGCAATGTATCATGTGCTACCAATTCTCTTCAAATTCATCAACCGTGTCAGCATCATTGATGCACGTGCAGAAAGCTTGATGAAAAACCTCATCCCTACTCATTATCCTGCACAACTTCTCACGCGCTTTTCATTGGACGTGCCATTGCAGCATCTATGCACCATGTTGGGCAGGACTTGAGATATGGCAGTTTCCATGGCCTTGTCCTGGTCGGTCATAATGTTTAATGGGTGTTCATTGTTCATGGCAAGCAAAAAATGTTGGAACACCCACTTAAAAGTTTCAATCTGTTCGTTTGGCAGCAATGCACAACCCAGCAACACTGTTTGCAAGTGGTTGTTCACTCCAACAATCAGAGCGAACGACATGTTGTATCTATTTGTGCAAAATGTTGTATCAAAGAAGATACAATCTTTGTATTTAGGGTACAATGCCCTTGTCCTCCCATCCACCTAAAAGAGACCTATGACAGAGTTGATCTCCTCGTCAACCGTCTTTGCATAGTAGAACTGAGGGTTCTCAGCTTGCTGCCTTTCAAAGTATTGAATTGTGAAATCCATGTATCGGAGGTTTAGATTTTGTCGCAGCTTGGACCGGAAGTTTGAAACATCCCTCTTGACATATGGTAGTATCCTGCGGTCTCCGCCACGCACCCTTCCAAGCATTCCCATGCATGACAAAGTTGAGAAGTTCACATCATGCATAGTCATTATGAGATCCTTATCTTCTTCCGGGATTTTGCGGTGTGAGCAGTAGTAGCGTACAAGCTCCGGCTGTGGCATTAGAGGGTGTGTATGCTCTGCAACAAAATGTGATACAACCCATTTGTTGCCTCTGACCCCAACAATCAAGTGAGCTTTGCAATCATGTCGCAACAGCCGATTCTTTTGACGCTTGTTGCCAACATCCACTTCAAACCAATTTTGTGTGCTAGACGATGCTCCTCCCATTGAGATCCCTTCAGAAGCAGTGCTACTGTCCCCTTTACTTTCTGACTTCCCAGCGTGCACAGACTGGAAAACCTTCTTGATAAGTGTCGGAGGACCTTTCTTTTGGCTTTTTTAGAAGCGCAAATGTGTGTGCCAAAGCCCATCTTGAATGCATATTCATTGTAAAATTCTCTGGCATCATCAATAGAGTCAAATTCCATGCCAACATAGGGCATAAGCGGCTGAGATGAAATCCCATCATCCTCTTGATCATCATCATACATTGCAGCGGTTGAGTTGTGCCCGGCATATGAATTCATTCCTCCATTTGTTGCAACATGTGGTTGTGCGTAGCTCTCCTCACCTCCTGTCTTTTCACCAGCACCCTAAAAGTCCAAGAAAAGTCAATACATCAGGGACTTTACAACTAGTACCATTTTGCTTCTATGCAACAGTATCGTAAATGCTCAATTATATCAATTTTTTATTTTTCTCTAGTATGAAACATACTAATACCATTTCAACAGAAGTCATTATCATTCATTTTTGTTACTTTTTAAATTCTAAAACATTCTTCCAGTAAAACAAAGTAGAAGAAGCAAGAAGCAAGAAGCAATCATGCACAATTTTCAGTTCAACACTTCATAATTGAAACAATGGTTTTTGAATTTTTCAACAACAACAATCTCAATCTACTGTACCATTGTAAACATCAAGGCAATGAAATGCAACTTTTCTGAACTTCTTCATTTTTTGCAGAAGGAATTAAATTAATGAAACTAAACTTTCTGAACTTTTTTTGGTATTTTTTTGCAGCAGCCTACAGTTTTGTTTCTGAATTTTTTTCAAATGCACCACTGGAAACATAATACTAATGAAACTAAACTTTTTTGAAACTTCTTTTCTGAATTTTTCTCAACAACAGTATACTGAAGCTCCATTACTAACTGAAGCTCCATCAACAGTCAAATTACTAAATGAAGCTCCATTGCAACAACAAATACAAGCATGTGCACTAGGGGTTTTCTAAGGAACTTACCCAATTTGCAGAGGAATTGTCAGCAGATGGTGGGTTTTCTCGGAAGAACACCGGCGGATTTAGGTAGTTGCTCGCCGCAGGTACTTGGTAGCTCGCCGGAGTTGGATCCGTCCACCTGGATGTAGCGGATCCATGGGAGGTTGGAGCTGAGAGGGTGGCGAGCATACACTACAAGAAATATGTCAACTTGTGACCACCACTATTGGTCACTGAATGGTCGTTGTTTTCCATTTGTGACCTTTTTGTGACCAAAAACAGAAGGTCAAAAGCTGGCAGTCGTAAACTGAAATTAACGACCTTCTTCGGGATAAGGTCGTAGACGTTTACGACCAAAACAAAAGGTCGTTGAACCCATGACCTTTTGTTTTGGTCACTGGCTGTCTGCCCAGGCCACGTCGGATCCGACGTGGCAATCTGACGTGGCAAAATGGCGACCAATTGAAAAGGTCGTTACTTAGATTCAGCTCGGTCCATTTCGGTGCTTTAGATGGGCCGAGCCCAACAATTCAGCCCATTTATTGTTTTTTAATGTGAATTTTTAGTCGGCTACATGGGCCTGGCCCAACAGACTTATTTTTTGGGCAACAACATTTTACAGCCCACATTTTTTTGGGCCTCGGCCTTTTTCCAGCCCATTTGTGTGACGCCCCCGATTTAATCGTACACTAATCATGCACGCAAATGTGTACGATCAAGATCAGGGACTCACGGGAAGATATCACAACACAACTCTACAAATAAAATAAGTCATACAAGCATCATAATACAAGCCAGGGGCCTCGAGGGCTCGAATACAAGTGCTCGATCATAGACGAGTCAGCGGAAGCAACAATATCTGAGTGCAGACATAAGTTAAACAAGTTTGCCTTAAGAAGGCTAGCACAAACTGGGATACAGATCGAAAGAGGAGCAGGCCTCCTGCCTGGGATCCTCCTAAACTACTCCAGGTCGTCATCAGCGGGCAGCACGTAGTAGTAGGCACCTCCAGTGTAGTAGGGGTCGTCGTCGACGGTGGCGTCTGGCTCCTGGACTCCAGCATCTGGTTGCGACAACCAGAAAGAAAGGAAAGGGGAGAAAGGGGGGAGAAAGCAACCGTGAGTACTCATCCAAAGTACTCGCAAGCAAGGAACTACACTACATATGCATGGGTATATGTGTAAGGAGGCCATATTAGTGGAATGAACTGCAGAATGCCAGAATAAGAGGGGGATAGCTAGTCTTATCGAAGACTACGCTTCTGGTCACCTTCGTCTTGCAACAGGCAGAAGAGGGTAGGTCGACGTCCTCCAAGTAGCATCTCCAAGTAACATCTCATAGCATAATCCTACCCGGCGATCCCCTCCTCATATCCCTGAGGTAGGGCGACCACCGGTTGTATCTGGCACTTGGAAGGGTGTGTTTTATTAAGTGTCCGGTTCTAGTTGTCATAAGGTCAAGGTACAACTCCAAGTCGTCCTGTTACCGAAGATCACGGCTATTCGAATAGATTAAACTTCCCTGCAGGGGTGCACCACATAGCCCAACACGCTCGATCCCATTTGGCCGGACACACTTTCCTGGGTCATGCCCGGCCTCGGAAGATCAACACGTCGCAGCCCCACCTAGGCAAAACAGAGAGGCCAGCACGCCGGTCTAAACCTAAGCGCGCAGGGGTCTGGGCCCATCACCCTGAGCACACCTGCACGTTGCGTGGGCGGCCGAAAGCAGACCTAGCCTAGTGGCGTTCCAGTCCAATTCGGCGCGCGCCGCTCCGTCGCTGACGTCTGAAGTGCTTCGGCTGATACCACGACGTCGGGATACCCATAACTACTCCCACGTAGATGGTTAGTGCGTATAGGCTCGTAGCCAGACTCAGATCAAATACCAAGATCTCGTTAAGCGTGTTAAGTATCCGCGAACGCCGAACAGGGCCAGGCCCACCTGTCTCCTAGGTGGTCTCAACCTCCCCTGTCGCTCCGCCACAAAGTAACAGTTGAGGGCCGTCGGGAACCCAGGCCCACCTCTACCGGGATGGAGCCACCTGTCCTTTCAGCCCCCTCGTCAGAATCACCTGCGGGTACTCAATGAGCTGACCCGACTTTAGTCACCATCTGTATAGTATGTATGTATGTATAGTATATACCCGTGATCACCTCCCAAGTGATCACGGCCCGATAGTATAGCAAGGCAGACTGACAAGGATGTAGGGCCAATGATGATAAACTAGCATCCTATACTAAGTATTTAGGATTGCAGGTAAGGTATCAACAGATGTAGCGACAATGTCCGGCTATGCATCGGAATAGGTATAACAGAAAGCAGTAACATGCTACACTACTCTAATGCAAGCAGTATAGAGTAGAATAGGCGATATCTGGTGATCAAGGGGGGGGGCTTGCCTGGTTGCTCAGACAAGGAGGGGTCGTCGATGACGTAGTCGTACTCGGTGGCATCAGCGTCGGTCTCGTAGTCTACCGGAGAGAAGAGGGGGAAGAAATAATGAATACAGAGCAAACAAAGCATCACAAAACATAACAAGGCAATACGCGGTGTTCGGTGTGCCCTAACGTGGTATGAGGTGGTACTGGTTAAGGGGGGAAACATCCGGGAAGTATTCCCGGTGTTTCGCGTTTTCGGGCAGAGGAGCCGGAGGGGGAAAGTTGCGAGTTCGATAGGTTAGGGGTGTGTGGTGGACGAACGGACTGCGTATCCGGAATCGTCTCGTCGTTCTGAGCAACTTTCATGTTGAAAATATTTTAATCCGAGTTACGGATTAAAAGATATGATTTTTAAAAGATTTTAACAATTTTGGAATTTAATTATTTATTTAATTAATTTCGAAATTGCATTTATGACATCAGCATGATGTCATGCTGACATCATCAGTCAACAGGGTTGACTAAGTCAACCCGGACAGGTGGGTCCCGCATGTCATTCACTATTAACTTATTAACCTAATCAAAGTTTAACTAACCTTAGTTAATTAAGTTAATTAATGATTAGAGTTAATTAATTCAGAATTAATTAGTTTAATTAATTACCCAATTAATTTAACTAATGATTAGGGTTAATTAATCCGGAATTAACTAGATTAATTAATTGCTTAATTAATTAATTAATTAATTATTTAGCTAATTAATTTAATTCATTTCTATTTCCATTTTAGCTTCTGTTTTTATTTAAAACGTTCTTTGTTTTTGTTTTTTTTTATTATTTGGGGGTGGGGGTGGGGGCCCCCCACGTCAGTGGCCTGAGGCCAAACGGGCGGTGGGTGCGGGCGACGCGGGCGTTGCCCGAATCGGGCACGAACCAGGGCCGGTCGGGGCGCGACCCAGGGGCGGATCGGGGGCGCCCGAGGCACGGGGCCGGCGCGGCCGAGGCCACGACGCGGCCGCCGGCGGCGAGCGACGCCGGCGAGTCGGGGAGGGCGAACGGGGTGGGGGCTCGGGCCGGGGCCGAGCGTCGTGCGCGGGGGGGGGGGGGGGAACGAGGCCTCGGTCGGGGGGGGGGGCGGCGAGGCGCCGAACGGGGGGGGGGAGCGAGGGGCTCGGGGGCGCCGCTAGGGCGCCGGCGAGGGGGTCGCCGTCGGAGGGGAGGAAGGGGGAAGAGGGAGCCACGCGGTGGCCGGGCCGTTCGGGGCCACGGCGGCCGGATCCGGCAGGGGGGGAGGAAGGAGAGGGATCGGGGGGGGGGGTGTGTGGCGCGTCGGTGCGCAGCCGCGGGGGGGGCCGAGCCGGCGACGGGGCCGGTCGGGGTCCACGGCGACGAGCGGGAGGGAGCCGGAGGGGGGCGTCGGTGCGGCGCGGAGGCCGGAACCGTCGCCGACGGGGGAGGGGGAAGAGAGGGGGCGAGAGGGGAGCCTCACAGGGGGAGGCAGGGGCTCGGCCGGTGGGCTCGATGGGGGGCGGGGAAGACCGTTGGGGAGGGGGTCGGGGGAGCGCGCCGGCGACGGGGCGGCGAGGCCGAGCCGCGGCGGCGGAGGCCGCGCGGGCTCGGGGGGGCGACGGAGGGGAGGGAGGGGAGCCTCCGGGCGGCGTCGGAGGAGGAGGGGAGGCCCGGGGCCGCGGTGGGCGGCGGGGGTCGGCGGCGAGGTGGGAGTGGCGCGGCGGGGTGGTCCGGTCGGGGGGGTGGTCTCCGCCCCCGATCCGATCGGGGAGAGGAGAGGGGCGAGGGGGCGCGGGGGGGGGGGGGAGTGCGGTCGGTGGCTAGGGTTATCCGCAGGGGTGGGGGGGTTATGCGGCCGGCGGCTGGGCCGGTGGGCCGGCCCATGGGGGGGGAGGGGAATGGGCCAAAAGGGGGAGTGGGGAGGGGGCCGGCTGGCTGGGCCAGGGGGGGGTTATCCCCCTCTCTTTTATTTTGCTTTTCATTTATTATTTTCCTTTTCTGTTATTGGTTTATTTAAAATGCTCTGGCATTTTGTAAAAATTATTGCACCCCACCAATATTAGGTTAGTTATTTTAGAAAACCCCGGAACATTTTAGAACTTATTTTCGGAACTCGTTATCATTTGTTTTAGTTTTAAATTTTGTTTTAGGACGGGTCCGAATTAACGAGAGGTTATTTAACCGAACCGGGACGATTACTGTAGCATAACCACCCGGGCGTTACAAATCTCCTCCACTACAAGAAATCTCGTCCCGAGATTTAAGAGAGGGGTAAGGGGCGAAGGTGTTGGTAGCGAAAAACCTAACGAGTCTTCTCGGTCTTGGCTTCCCTTTCGAAGAGGTTGATCCCTTTCGTTGATGTCTTCATTTCACTGCTTCAAGTCACCATGATCAATTTGTCATCCTTTCTTCGGGATCTCCATCGTACTTACGAATAGGAAAGGGGCAGCTCTACAACGATAGGATGTTACAAGAGGAGAGGATCTGGGGTTTTCCCAAGTATGAACATATGAGTAATCTCTCGAGTTGAACAAATGAAACTCATCGAGAGCAAAGTAAAACGGTGCAATAAGAGGTTCCAGGTGGATAGATAGTTGCTCGAAGTCTGAACCAGAGTGAGAAAGGGTTTCAGAGCAGCGAGAATAAGTGTTGCGTCTGATACCAGATTAGAGCATTAGGAAGGTGGCCCGTGAATTAAATACGAAGCCAAGCGCGAGGAATAACTTCGACAACAGGGTGTATAGGAGAGTCAGGTTTCGATCCTATGGAACTGTGGGTTATGGGCCCACCAGGTGGGTTAAAAGTTGGAAGGGTGGAGACGTCTTGCGTGATCATGCAAGCAAGGCAAGGCAGAGGCTAGCCTGTCGATTATGTCGGCAATAACGACGGTACCAAGGGCAAGGGACGAAGAGAACCATTTTCCTGCTCGTCGAACGAGGCGGACCAATAGGCAAGGTTCTCGTCCATCGGTGGTTACCGGAATGTCATCAACAATAGTAATAGGGTCTTACTTACAGAGTGGTACAACGAGGTGCTTACCTAAGCAGGGGATTATCACTGCTTAGATTGAGGTGAAGAAGGGTCAAACGACCCATGGAAAGGAAAATGTGATCATTAGGTTAAACAGAACAATGGAAAGGAAAAATGTGTTTAAACACATATTTCGGGGGTATATCCTTCCTAATGACAAGCAGAGCATGATATCCATGACAGGATATAAAGTAGAAAACCATTTAGGTAAGGGGGAAGGAATCTCATGATATTACCCATACAACGGTGTTAGGATAAGTGATAAATAGAATTTAGCATCGTGCTTCAAATGTTCCTGTTGAAAATCGGAGTACCCTTGACATGCTTCGAGATAGCAGTGACATGGTCTTCAGGTGAAGATCAGACTTTGGAAACACGAAGGATCCATTAAGAATAACTTGTAGAATAAGTCTTACAATTTCCTCATGGATGAATGGATAACCTTGCTGAAAAGGAATCTATAATGATAGGTCCTCCAGCCGGGGGGGGGGGGTGCTAGGCATGACATCATGTTACCGGGTCATCAAAGGATCAACATCATAACTCTTGGAAAGTTGTCCCAACCATCATATCCAACCAAGATTCAGATCCGATTGGTGTCATGATACCTCAGACTCAGGATGTCCGAGAAGAAAAGCTGCGGCACATATCAACGAAATGACATTGTAAGATTCTCGGGAAATGAACTATGAAGTGATTTCCGTTATCAAGAGTTCATCATTAAACCAAGGAGAGGAGGAGGTGGCTGATGGGCTCAGCGATAATCCATCGAGATTTCCAAAAGATGGATTTCCACCATTAAGTGAACAAGGAGATAACATTTGTCAGATCAACTGATATAAGGAAGTATGCTCGAGGAAAACATACACAATTAAACATTGGTTGAAGGGTGCGCCCGAAGTACGGGTTGGGTTGCACGACCAATGTTAGAATGGTGATTCAATTAGCGAAGGACTTAGAATGAACTATCGCCCATTCACTTCAAAGCAATAGGGTTGCTAGAAGTTTTGAATTCACACGTCATAGCTCCATTGTCGGTATTCCGGTTGAAAACAATACGGGGACCAAGGAATGAACGAAGATGGCAAGAAGTATTATGATATCAAGAATTATTAAGGGGTGGTGAAACTCTCACCACATTCTTGACAAAAAGAGATGGTAATACTTCCGAGGTAAGGAAGATCAATTGCTGGACAGCAAGGAACTCAAGGTATAACACCAAACATGAACAAGTTTGTGTTGGTGGGAAGGCAATAAGGTGGTCGATGATAATACAATTCATCGAGGCAAGGATGGTATTTCTCATCATGAATCCAATTGATATCCTGGATGAGCTCAGAATGATGATGATGATCACGACACATTTGTCGAGAGATTTCACGAAGATGTAATCGATCGACGATGACATCAAGTCAAACAATGATGAAGTGAAAGGTTATTGGAACCAAGGGTACGACACCACTCGAAACCAAGCTTGTTGTTCAAGGCGAAATGATATGACGATGAGGATCGACGTAAGGTTAGTTCATCGTCGAAAATTGGTGCTCCGAGAATAAGGACCAGGTAGCACAGTTAAAATCGTCACGACAATGATATAGCCAAACAGGCTAGGAATGGCGTGATCGGGTACAAACTCGTACTTATAGAAGCTTACTGAAGAGTTGTTGAACCGTAGAGCGGACTCGGTTCAGTTATCGGGGTCTTTGAGTGTTCAATAACTCAGAGCCCGCGAAAAATTGGAATCAGTGGGAAGGCAGCACTTGATGAAGAACTCATAAGGAGTTATGCAGTTCCATGATAATCTCGAGATACCATGGGGTAATACTCGACGACAGATCAAAGTAGAGGTTGTACCGGGGTATTGATCCACAGAAGACAAGTGCTTACACTTGCATCGGAAATGGTATTTAAAGGAGAACATGGTCGGAACCACGATTGCAAAAGGCCAAATCCCAGATATAAGAACTTATACCAAGGGAATAATTAATTTAAGAGAAGCTTTAATGATATGATCTACATCATGTCCATGGGCATGAACACAAAGTTCAAGGTCGACTCCCACTTCTTCAATGCATAACCTTTCATTCACCTCTCGTATTTCGAAAATGACATTAGTTATTGAAAGTGTTTTTTTTTCCTGGTGCAATACCAGATGAGTATGACTCGTGAAAACTTCCGAGTTCACACATATTAAGGAAGGCATAGGTTCAACCCATCATGGCATCTTAGGAACATATACCACAACTTAGGAGTAAATAATACAAGCTCGAAAGTAGAGCATTGTTCAAAAGCAGATGATACAATTTACCAAAGGCATTATATATCCGAGGAAAGGCTCACAAGGTTATTGAATATGAAGGGCGTTGTCAGATAAATCCAACAAAGGACTTGATGGTCCACAAGGGATCTGATACGAGTATCGGTACTCAACTAGAGGAAGAAGAATGCAAGGAGATCAGATTATAGAAACAACTGACTAAATCAATTGTCAAATGCAAAGGAATTATGATTTCCAAATCAAGGGATCAAAAGCAATGCTCTGATTAGGGATGGATAAGTTGAATAGCCTTAGGGTACAACCAACAACAATTGGATTGGTCGAGAACCAACTCCAGTTAAAAGAATGGAAGCTCAGCCGGAAAGGTAATTTATAAGGATCAATGATGATTGCGTGTATTCGCAAACATATTGAGTCAACAGACTCAAAATGATAATGACAATGAATGTCATTAAGACTACGAGACTTATGGGATTAACCATAATGCAAGCAAGCAAGAATTTCAAGAGCCAAAGGCTCCAGAGGGTTTTCGGAAGATCGAATATTATTTTGAAGACTTTTGTGAAACACATGAACAACTGGGGATAAGCGGATACTCGACAAGTGTGAGAATTATCCATAGGGGTATTCAGGTGACAAGGAATTGCAAGACAGTAGGCACAAGATATTCTCGGATCAATAGAGAGAATTTCGGGGTATCTTGTAATAACAAGATCAACTGGGAATAAAAGTAAGAACGTCAAGTGTATGTATTTATCCATAGGGATATTTCGATGGTAGGGAATTGCAAAGGCAACGGGCACAAAGTCTCAAAAGAGTTTCGGCGAGTAACTTCGAAATCTTCTGGTGCAGTCGGCGATCACCTGGACTGAAGGGGCTCTCCGGGAGAAAGTATTTTCGAGAACCTAAAGTCAGATTTTAGTAGAAATCGTTTAACCCGAGTAGAAGAGAGTTCAGAGTCCCAGAGTAAAGGTCGAGGAGTAAAAGATCCTAGTACCACCCGATGGCGACGTGGGCCCGTAAGGCACACAGCCAAGTTAGTAAGAGTTTTTGTAATGTCTAGACTCGACTTCGGCTAAGGAGTGTGGAAGGGGGATTCCTACAGGCAGTCGGCTCTGATACCAACTTGTGACGCCCCCGATTTAATCGTACACTAATCATGCACGCAAATGTGTACGATCAAGATCAGGGACTCACGGGAAGATATCACAACACAACTCTACAAATAAAATAAGTCATACAAGCATCATAATACAAGCCAGGGGCCTTGAGGGCTCGAATACAAGTGCTCGATCATAGACGAGTCAGCGGAAGCAACAATATCTGAGTGCAGACATAAGTTAAACAAGTTTGCCTTAAGAAGGCTAGCACAAACTGGGATACAGATCGAAAGAGGAGCAGGCCTCCTGCCTGGGATCCTCCTAAACTACTCCAGGTCGTCATCAGCGGGCAGCACGTAGTAGTAGGCACCTCCAGTGTAGTAGGGGTCGTCGTCGACGGTGGCGTCTGGCTCCTGGACTCCAGCATCTGGTTGCGACAACCAGAAAGAAAGGAAAGGGGAGAAAGGGGGGAGAAAGCAACCGTGAGTACTCATCCAAAGTACTCGCAAGCAAGGAACTACACTACATATGCATGGGTATATGTGTAAGGAGGCCATATTAGTGGACTGAACTGCAGAATGCCAGAATAAGAGGGGGATAGCTAGTCTTATCGAAGACTACGCTTCTGGTCACCTTCGTCTTGCAACAGGCAGAAGAGGGTAGGTCGACGTCCTCCAAGTAGCATCTCCAAGTAACATCTCATAGCATAATCCTACCCGGCGATCCCCTCCTCATATCCCTGAGGTAGGGCGACCACCGGTTGTATCTGGCACTTGGAAGGGTGTGTTTTATTAAGTGTCCGGTTCTAGTTGTCATAAGGTCAAGGTACAACTCCAAGTCGTCCTGTTACCGAAGATCACGGCTATTCGAATAGATTAAACTTCCCTGCAGGGGTGCACCACATAGCCCAACACGCTCGATCCCATTTGGCCGGACACACTTTCCTGGGTCATGCCCGGCCTCGGAAGATCAACACGTCGCAGCCCCACCTAGGCAAAACAGAGAGGCCAGCACGCCGGTCTAAACCTAAGCGCGCAGGGGTCTGGGCCCATCGCCCTGAGCACACCTGCACGTTGCGTGGGCGGCCGAAAGCAGACCTAGCCTAGTGGCGTTCCAGTCCAATTCGGCGCGCGCCGCTCCGTCGCTGACGTCTGAAGTGCTTCGGCTGATACCACGACGTCGGGATACCCATAACTACTCCCACGTAGATGGTTAGTGCGTATAGGCTCGTAGCCAGACTCAGATCAAATACCAAGATCTCGTTAAGCGTGTTAAGTATCCGCGAACGCCGAACAGGGCCAGGCCCACCTGTCTCCTAGGTGGTCTCAACCTCCCCTGTCGCTCCGCCACAAAGTAACAGTTGAGGGCCGTCGGGAACCCAGGCCCACCTCTACCGGGATGGAGCCACCTGTCCTTTCAGCCCCCTCGTCAGAATCACCTGCGGGTACTCAATGAGCTGACCCGACTTTAGTCACCATCTGTATAGTATGTATGTATGTATAGTATATACCCGTGATCACCTCCCAAGTGATCACGGCCCGATAGTATAGCAAGGCAGACTGACAAGGATGTAGGGCCAATGATGATAAACTAGCATCCTATACTAAGTATTTAGGATTGCAGGTAAGGTATCAACAGATGTAGCGACAATGTCCGGCTATGCATCGGAATAGGTATAACAGAAAGCAGTAACATGCTACACTACTCTAATGCAAGCAGTATAGAGTAGAATAGGCGATATCTGGTGATCAAGGGGGGGGCTTGCCTGGTTGCTCAGACAAGGAGGGGTCGTCGATGACGTAGTCGTACTCGGTGGCATCAGCGTCGGTCTCGTAGTCTACCGGAGAGAAGAGGGGGAAGAAATAATGAATACAGAGCAAACAAAGCATCACAAAATATAACAAGGCAATACGCGGTGTTCGGTGTGCCCTAACGTGGTACGAGGTGGTACCGGTTAAGGGGGGAAACATCCGGGAAGTATTCCCGGTGTTTCGCGTTTTCGGGCAGAGGAGCCGGAGGGGGAAAGTTGCGAGTTCGATAGGTTAGGGGTGTGTGGTGGACGAACGGACTGCGTATCCGGAATCGTCTCGTCGTTCTGAGCAACTTTCATGTTGAAAATATTTTAATCCGAGTTACGGATTAAAAGATATGATTTTTAAAAGATTTTAACAATTTTGGAATTTAATTATTTATTTAATTAATTTCGAAATTGCATTTATGACATCAGCATGATGTCATGCTGACATCATCAGTCAACAGGGTTGACTAAGTCAACCCGGACAGGTGGGTCCCGCATGTCATTCACTATTAACTTATTAACCTAATCAAAGTTTAACTAACCTTAGTTAATTAAGTTAATTAATGATTAGAGTTAATTAATTCAGAATTAATTAGTTTAATTAATTACCCAATTAATTTAACTAATGATTAGGGTTAATTAATCCGGAATTAACTAGATTAATTAATTGCTTAATTAATTAATTCATTAATTATTTAGCTAATTAATTTAATTCATTTCTATTTCCATTTTAGCTTCTGTTTTTATTTAAAACGTTCTTTGTTTTTGTTTTTTTTATTTGGGGGTGGGGGTGGGGGCCCCCACGTCAGTGGCCTGAGGCCAAACGGGCGGTGGGTGCGGGCGACGCGGGCGTTGCCCGAATCGGGCACGAACCAGGGCCGGTCGGGGCGCGACCCAGGGGCGGATCGGGGGCGCCCGAGGCACGGGGCCGGCGCGGCCGAGGCCACGACGCGGCCGCCGGCGGCGAGCGACGCCGGCGAGTCGGGGAGGGCGAACGGGGTGGGGGCTCGGGCCGGGGCCGAGCGTCGTGCGCGGGGGGGGGGAACGAGGCCTCGGTCGGGGGGGGGGGCGGCGAGGCGCCGAACGGGGGGGGGAGCGAGGGGCTCGGGGGCGCCGCTAGGGCGCCGGCGAGGGGGTCGCCGTCGGAGGGGAGGAAGGGGGAAGAGGGAGCCACGCGGTGGCCGGGCCGTTCGGGGCCACGGCGGCCGGATCCGGCAGGGGGGGAGGAAGGAGAGGGATCGGGGGGGTGTGGCGCGTCGGTGCGCAGCCGCGGGGGGGGCCGAGCCGGCGACGGGGCCGGTCGGGGTCCACGGCGACGAGCGGGAGGGAGCCGGAGGGGGGCGTCGGTGCGGCGCGGAGGCCGGAACCGTCGCCGACGGGGGAGGGGGAAGAGAGGGGGCGAGAGGGGAGCCTCACAGGGGGAGGCAGGGGCTCGGCCGGTGGGCTCGATGGGGGGCGGGGAAGACCGTTGGGGAGGGGGTCGGGGGAGCGCGCCGGCGACGGGGCGGCGAGGCCGAGCCGCGGCGGCGGAGGCCGCGCGGGCTCGGGGGGGCGACGGAGGGGAGGGAGGGAAGCCTCCGGGCGGCGTCGGAGGAGGAGGGGAGGCCCGGGGCCGCGGTGGGCGGCGGGGGTCGGCGGCGAGGTGGGAGTGGTGCGGCGGGGTGGTCCGGTCGGGGGGGTGGTCTCCGCCCCCGATCCGATCGGGGAGAGGAGAGGGGCGAGGGGGCGCGGGGGGGGGGGGAGTGCGGTCGGTGGCTAGGGTTATCCGCAGGGGTGGGGGGTTATGCGGCCGGCGGCTGGGCCGGTGGGCCGGCCCATGGGGGGGGAGGGGAATGGGCCAAAAGGGGGAGTGGGGAGGGGGCCGGCTGGCTGGGCCAGGGGGGGTTATCCCCCTCTCTTTTATTTTGCTTTTCATTTATTATTTTCCTTTTCTGTTATTGGTTTATTTAAAATTATTGCACCCCACCAATATTAGGTTAGTTATTTTAGAAAACCCCGGAACATTTTAGAACTTATTTTCGGAACTCGTTATCATTTGTTTTAGTTTTAAATTTTGTTTTAGGACGGGTCCGAATTAACGAGAGGTTATTTAACCGAACCGGGACGATTACTGTAGCATAACCACCCGGGCGTTACAATTTGTCAATTTTCTTTTGTCCTTTTCCATTTTAAAGTAGGTCCCACTAGTCAATTGGGAACCAATTACCACAGGTCAATACTATATTTGTGCAATTAGATAATTTGATTCAAAAAGAGCCAATAAGGCATAATATTTCATACAACAGCCAACCAGTACATTACAATCCTGTACACCCAAAACTGAGATAGTACATTACAACAGCCAAGCAAAATACATAGTACAAATCTGGTATTCGGCTATAAAATACAGCTAAATATACACATAACTAGCTCCAGTGAGCTAAAACGCATTTTGGGTGTGGTTTTTCTTCGGGATTCGTCTTCCTACAGCTCATGTACACCCAACTTTTGAAGAATGAAGGCCAGCATCTACAAATAATAAATTATGAAAAGTTAGAAACATAATCAAGTGAATCCATGAATACAAAATTCTCATAACAATGACAATTTGTTGCAGAACTTTAGATTTAACAGGAAACCATGCATATAAAAAAATTGTTTCAGAACTTTAGATTTAATAGGAAACCATGCATATAACATTATCATAACAGCAAAAGGTGAGATATATTTTGCAAACGATAAGTACCAGCATAGTACAAGTTAACAGAACAGATGGACAGTACAAGCTAACAGTGATTTTTCCAATGATTTTCCACTTTAGAACAAGGCACATGCATCAATTTTTATAGTCATGAACAAAGAAGATAGTGTTGGCTGGAATAGGCCAGAGAGATGACCTAACTTGGGCACCCGAAAATGGTGAAATGATGATCTGCTTGTTCTTAGACAGCTCAATGAGCACCTGATATCAAAAAATAAGATTTTAAAGGAAAAAATAGGCTCCAATCAGCCTGCATACAACAAGTAATAAACTGTTAGGAGAGTATACAGTTACCAACGGCATGCATAAAACAACTTTGATGATGTAATATTTACTAAAAATGATAAGCCAGGTGATAACCCGCAAGTATACGGGATAGTTGTAGCCTCTTTCGATAAGTAAGAGTGTCGAACCCAACGAGGAGCTAAAGGTAGAACAAATACTCTCTCAAGTCCTATCAGCCACAGATACGACATTATGCACGCTTGACGTTCGCTTTACCTAGAACAAGTATGAAACTAGAAGTACTTTGTAGGTGTGATAGGATAGATTTGCAAGATAATAAAGAACACGTACATATAAACTACGGGCTATTCAGAATAAGATGCACTAAAGTAAATAAAGCGAGTGTGGAAAAGTGGTCGTAGGAGTTGTGAAAGTGTCCCTAAGCAATTGACTAGGTTACTAGACCGATAACAAGTTTTATGTGGGAGAGGCATAAGCTAACATACTTTCTCTTCTTGGATCATATGCACTTATGATTGGAACTCTAGCAAGTGTCCGCAACTACTAAAGATTCATTAAGGTAAAACCCAACCATAGCATTAAAGCATCAAGTCCCCTTTATCCCATACGCAACAATCCCGTTACTTGGATTTATGCTTCTGTCACTCAAGCAACCCACCATAAAAGAATCATGAACGTATTGCAACACCCTATAGTGGGAATCCGTCACGCTTGCGCGACATGGAGGGCACAATAGGACAGCAACATAACCACAAGCAAATTAAATCAATCATAGCAATTCATCAACCACCAATAGGACAACGAAAATCTACTCAGACATCATAGGATGGCAACACATTATTGGATAATAATATGAAGCATAAAGCACCATGTTTAAGTAGAGGGTACAGAGGGTTGCGGGAGAGTGGACCGTTGTAGATAGAGGGGGAAAGGTGATGGAGATGTTGGTGAAGATGACGGAGGTGTTGGTGAAGATCGCGGTGATGATGATGGCCCCCGGCGGCGTTCCGGCGCCACCGGAAGCAAGGGGGAGAGAGCCCCCCTTCTTCTTCTTCTTCCTTGACCTTCTCCCTAGATGGGAGAAGGGTTTCCCCTCTGTTCCTTGGCTCCCATGGCTTGGAAGGGGCGAGAGCCCCTCCGAGATTGGATCTATCTCTCTGTTTCTGCGTTCTGGAATTCTGCCCTGGCATTGTTTCCTTTATATCTGGAGATCCGTAACTCCGATTGGATTGAAACCTTCGCCCAGATCGTTTTCCAAAAATTAGCTTTCTTGCGGCCAAAGAAGGGCATCAACCGCCTTACGAGTGGCCCACAAGGGTGGGGGTACGCCCACTTTAAGTGGGTGTGGGACCCTATCTCGTGGCCACCTCGGGCAGCATATCGCATTGATTCTTCCTCCCAAAAATCACAAATATTCCAAAATAATTCTCCGTCCGTTTTTATCCCATTTGGACTCCGTTTGATATGGGGTTTCTGCAAAACATAAAACATGCAACAGACAGGAACTGGCTCTGGGCACTGAATCAATATGTTAGTCCCAAAAAATAGTATAAAAAATTGCCAAAAGTATATGAAAGTTGTAGAATATTGGCATGGAACAATCAAAAATTATAGATACTATGGAGACGTATCAGCATCCCCAAGCTTAATTCCTGCTCGTCCTCGAGTAGGTAAATGATAAAAAAGATAATTTTTTATGTGGAATGCTACCTAGCATAATCTTTGAGCATATGTCTAATCATGGCATGAATATTAAGACACGAGTGATTCAAAGCAATAGTCTATCATTTGACATAAAAACAATAATACTTCAAGTGTACCAATAAAGCAATCATGTCTTTTCAAAACAATATGGCCAAAGAAAGTTATCCCTACAAAATCATATAGTCTGGCTGTTGCTCTAACTTCATCACACAAAGTATTTAATCATGCACAACCCCGATGACAAACCAAGCAATTGTTTCATACTTTAATAATCTCAAACTTTTTCAACTTTCACGCAATACATGAGCATGAGTCATGGATATAGCACTATAGGTGGAATAGAATATGATGGTGGAGGTTATCAGGAGAAGACAAAAAGGGAGAAAGTCTCACATCGACGCAGCTAATCAACGGGCTATGGAGATGCCCATCAACTGATATCAATGTGAGTGAGTAGGGATTGCCATGCAACGGATGCACTAGGGCTATAAGTGTATGAAAGCTCAAACTGAAACTAAGTAGGTGTGCATCCAACTTGCTTGCTCATGAAGACCTCGGGCATTTGAGGAAGCCCATCATCGGAATATACAAGCCAAGTTCTATAATGAAAATTCCCACTAGTATATGAAAGTGAAAGGATAGGAGACTCTCTCTATGAAGAACATGGTGCTACTCTGAAGCACAAGTGTGGTAAAAGTATAGTAACATTGCCCCTTCTCTCTTTTTCTCTCATTTTTTTCCTTTTTTTCCTTTTCACCTTTTTTTGGTGGGCTTCTTTGGCCTCTTTTTTTTTATTTGGGCTTCTTTGGCCTCTTTTATTTTTCATAAAGTCCGCAGTCTCATCCCGACTTGTTGGGGAATCATAGTCTCCATCATCCTTTCCTCACTAGGGCAATGCTCTAATAATGATGATCATCACACTTTTATTTACTTACAACTCAATATCTAGAACAAAGATATGACTCTATATGAATGCCTCCGGCGGTGTACCGGGTTGTGCAATGATCTAGCGTAGCAATGACATCAAAAAACTGACAAGCCATGAAAACATCATGCTAGCTATCTTACGATCATGCAAGGCAATATGACAATGAATGCTCAAATCATGTATATGATGATGATGGAAGTTGCATGGCAATATATCTCAGAATGGCTATGGAAATGCCATGATAGGTAGGTATGGTGATTGTTTTGAGGAAGATATAAGGAGGATTATGTGTGATAAAGCGTATCATATCATGGGGTTAGGATGCACCGGCGAAGTTTGCACCAACTCTCGAGGTGAGAAAGGGCAATGCACGGTACCGAAGAGGCTAGCAATGATGGAAGGGTGAGAGTGCGTATAATCCATGGACTCAACATTAGTCATAAAGAACTCATATACTTATTTCAAAAATCTACAAGCCATTGAAAACAAAGTACTATGCGCATGCTCCTAGGGGGATAGACTGGTAGGAAAAGACCATCACTCGTCCCCGACCGTCACTCATAAGGAAGACAATCAATAAATAAAATTGTGCTCCAACTTCATCACAAAGCGGTTCACCATACATGCATGCTACGGGAATCACAAACCTCAACACAAGTATTTCTACTAATCCACAACCACCCACTAGCATGACTCTAATATCACCATCTTTATATCGCAAAACTATTGCAAGGAATCGAACATATCATATTCAGCGATCTACAAGTTTATGTAGGATTTTATGACTAACCATGTGAATGACCAATTCCTGTCATCTCTCTAAATAGATATAAGTAAGCAAGAGAGTTTAATTCTTTCTACAAAAGATATGCCCACGCTCTAACAAGTATAAGTGAAGCAAAAGAGCATTCTACAAATGGCGGTTTTCTATGTGAAGAGAAACAGGCAATCCAAACTTCAAATGATATAAGTGAAGCACATGAAGCATTCTATAAAGCCACAATCAAAAGATATAAGTGAAGTGCAATGAGCATTCTATAAATCAACCAAGGACTATCTCATACCAGCATGGTGCATAAAAGAAAAATGAAATCTAAATGCAAAAGATGCTCCAATACTTGCACATATCGCATGAACGAAACGAATACAAAGACATACCGATACCTGTTGAAGAAAGAGGGGATGCCTTCTGGGGCATCCCCAAGCTTAGACGCTTGAGCTCCTTGAATATTTACTTGGGGTGCCTCGGGAATCCCCAAGCTTGAGCTCTTGCCTCTCTTCCTTTTCCTCATATCGAGACCTCCTCACTTAGACACTTCATCCACACAAAACTTCAACAGAAAACTCGGTAAGATCCGTTAGTATAATAAAGCAAATCACCACCCTAAGTACTGTTGCAAACCAATTCATATTTTGTTTTTGCATTGTGTCTACTGTATTATAACTTTTCCATGGCTTAATCCACTAATATAAATTGATATATTCATCAAAACAAGCAAACTATACATCAAAAACAGAATCTGTCAAAAATAGAACAGTCTGTAGCAATCTGAACATCCACCATACTTCTGGTACCCCAAAAATTCTACCAAAATTAGGAAAAATAAACAAGTTGCGTAGCAAGACAGTGCAAAAGGAGTCATAACTAATTGACATTCCAGTTAAAACTGTAAAATCGCGCACTACAGCCAAAGTTTCTGTCCTGCACCGTACAAACCAACAAGCATTGTAAACATCCTAAAGGCAAATCTTAGCACATTATTTTTATAATACAATGGAATTGTACAAGGGGATAATTATTTTTGATGAAAATTTTATGTAATTAAGATTCACAAAGTTTCCGTGAGCATGAACAAAGTTCAAGGAGCTCTCCCACTTCAACAATGCTTGTCTCTCTCATTTTCACTTTCCTTTTTGAAAAGTTTTTGGGTTCCCCTCTTTATTTTCTTGTTTTTAAACTATATAAAAGCACTCAAAAGAAATAAATGACTCTCTAAAACTTCCGGGTTGTCTCCCTGGCAGCGCTTTCTTTAAAGCCATTAAGCTAGGCATTTAGTGCTCAAGTAATGAATCCACCCGGATCCCAAGGTATATCAAAGCCAATTTTAATTAACAATGATTTGTAATTTAGTAGTGAGCACAAAGTAACATATATAAAGCAACAACGATGTCTAACTCTCTTCCTATGCATCGGCATGTCATAAAAGAACAATTCATGCACACAAAGTAAAGGCCAATGCATAGTATAAACAGTTTCTTGCAATTTTATCATATTGGAAACATAGAGAGGCAAAGTTATAGTTCCTCTCTCATAATAATTGCAAGTAGGAGCAACAAGCACATGCATATTATATCTATCATAATTATCATGTGTAGGAGTAAAAGGCAACCCATCAATATAATCCTTACTAAGCGCAAACTTCTCCGATATAGTGTAGTCGGGAGAATTCAAAAAGATAATAGGACTATCATGCGTGGGTGCAATAGCAACAATTTCATGTTTAACATAAAGAACTATAGCAAGTTCATCTCCATAAGCATAATTCATATTGGCATCTTGGCCACAAGCACAGCAAGCATCATCAAAAAGGGATATTTCAAGAGAATCAACGGGATCATAATAATCATCATAGCAATCATCCTTCGGTAAGCATGAAGAGGAATTAAACAATGCATGAGTTGAAGAGTTACTCTCATTAGAAGGTGGGCACGGGCTATCAATCCGCTCTTCCTCATTTTGTTCTTCGCTCTCCTCATCATCTTTTTCGTCCAATGAGCTCACAGTTTCATCAATTTCTTCTTCCATAGCTTCCTACAAAATATTAGTCTCTTCTTGGACAGCGGAGAATTTCTCAATATATAGTTTAATGATACGTCTCCAATGAGCTCACAGTTTCATGCTATTTTATTATCTGTTTTGAATGATTACGAGCTTTATTATACACTTTTATATTACTTTTGGGACTAACCTATTAACCGGAGGCCCAGCCCTTATTGCTGTTTTATTGCATGTTTCAGTATTTCGAAGAAAAGGAATATCAAACGGAGTCCAAACGGAATGAAACCTTTGGCAGCGTGATTTTTTGGAAGAATATGATCCTGGAGACTTGGAGCTCA
Source organism: Triticum aestivum (assembly GCF_018294505.1). Taxonomy (NCBI): domain Eukaryota; kingdom Viridiplantae; phylum Streptophyta; class Magnoliopsida; order Poales; family Poaceae; genus Triticum; species Triticum aestivum. The sequence continues at coordinate 127,924,007 of NC_057813.1, read as the reverse complement.
CGTCAGAAGATCCTCGAGGAGGCCAGGAGATAGGGGGCGCGCCCCCTGTCTCGTGGGCCCCTCGAGGCTCCTCCGACCAACTTTTTTCGCCTATATAAGCCTACATACCCTAAAAACATCGAATATCAAGATAGATCGGGAGTTCCGCCACCGCAAGCCACTGTAGCCACCAAAAACCTCTTGGGAGTCCATTCCGGCACCCTACCGGAGGGGGGACCCATCACCGGTGGCCATCTTCATCATCCCGGCGCTATCCATGACGAGGAGGGAGTAGTTCACCCTCGGGGCTGAGGGTATGTACCAGTAGCTATGTGTTTGATCTCACTCTCGTGTTCTCTCTATGGCACGATCTTGATGTACCGCGAGCTTTGTTATTATAGTTGGATCTTATGATGTTTCTCCCCCTCTACTCTCTTGTGATGAATTGAGTTTCCCTCTTGAAGTTATCTTATCAGATTGAGTCTTTATTTGAGAACACTTTATGTATGTCTTGTCGTGTTTATCTGTGGTGACAATGGGATATCACATGCCACTTGATGTATGTTTTGGTGACCAACTTGCGGGTTCTGCCCATGAACCTATGCATAGGGGTTGGCACACGTTTTCTTGACTCTCTGGTAGAACCTTTGGGGCACTCTTTGAAGGACTTTGTGTTGGTTGGATGAATATGAGATTGTGTGATGCATATCGTATAATCATGCCCACGGATACTTGAGGTGACAATGGAGTATCTAGGTGACATTAGGGTTTTGGTTGATTTGTGTCTTAAGGTGTTATTCTAGTACGAACTCTTGAATAGATTGATCCGAAAGAATAACTTTGAGGTGGTTTCGTACCCTACCATAATCTCTATGTTTGTTCTCCGCTATTAGTGGCTTTGGAGTGACTCTTTGTTGCATGTTGAGGGATTATTACATGATCTATCTATGTTATTATTGTTGAGAGAACTTGCACTAGTGAAATTATGAACCCTGTGCCTTGTTTCCTATCATTGCAATACCGTTTACGCTCACTTTTATCATTAGTTACCTTGCTGTTTATATTTTCAGATTACAAAAACCTTTATGTACCATCCATATTGCACTTGTATCACCATCTCTCTGAACTAGTGCACCTATACAATTTACCATTGTATTGGATGTGTTGGGGACACAAGAGACTCTTTGATATTTGGTTGCAGGGTTGTTTGAGAGAGACCCTCTTCATCCTACGCCTCCCACGGATTGATAAACCTTAGGTCATCCACTTGAGGGAAATTTGCTACTGTCCTACAAACATGTGCACTTGCAGGCCCAACAACGTCTACAAAAAGAAGGTTGTGTAGTAGACATCAAGCTCTTTTCTAGCGTCATTGTCGGGGAGGCTAGGTAAGCGGCACTCACACCCCGTCAAATAAGCTCTTTTCTGGCGCCGTTGCCGGGGAGGTGAGTGCTTGAAGGTATATCTTTAGATCTTGCAATCGAATCTTTTTGTTTCTTGTTTTATCACTAGTTTAGTCTATAAAAGAAAACTACAAAAAAATGGAGTTAAGCTTGTCTCATACGCTTCATCTTTTTAATATGTTTCGTGAGTATGATGGAAAAGAAAATTGTGCTCAAGTGCTAGAAGAAGAATGCATTAAAATGTTTGGTACTAAATCTTTGAATGATGAGCATGATTGCAATGTTGTTAGTATGAACTCTTTGAATATCCCTAGTACTAATGATGATTGCATTAGTTATGATGAAAATGTCTCCTATAAGCATGTTGATTTTTGTGGAGTGCATGTTTCCATGAACACATCAAATAGAGAAGATATATATTGCAAGAGGCATAAGCATTTAGAAACTAAATGGTTGCAAGAAAGGCTAGATGTGAGTGCTGAAAATTTAAAATTCCTTTGCCGTATTGTGAACTTTGCAATGAACGTGGTCATTTACATCTCCGATGCAAATTGTTTCATGACCGAATCGTGTCCAGAAATTGTGATGATTTGATTTCCATTGCACATTATAATGAACTTAGTTTGCTTTTGAGTTAGGAAGAGTTTAAACGTTTAACTAAGCCTATTCCAGAATTTAATCTCGAGCATTTCCTTGATATTGATCTAGAAAAGATTTATATGTTTTGTGCGGAGAATTGCATTGAAAATCCTTATATTGCCAATTACCTAAAGAAAAGAAAGCAAATAGAAGATGATGAGAATACTAATGAAAGGGAAGAGACTTCCCAATATCCTCCTATCATTTCTTATGATGAATCAGGTAACGAGGAGGAGCTTTCTATTCAACCAATCTCGTCAATAAGGAGCTCAAAAAGGAAGGTTGAACCCACACATAATGTGAAGAAGAAAAAGAAAAGAAGGGGCAACAAAGGTAAAAAGGTATCCCTCCCAAATGATGTTGCTCCTACTACTCATTGTGATGATGATAATTGCTATACTATTGGTGCTATCCATACTATTAATGATGAGAGTGATTATGCTAATGATATGCAAAGCCACAAGCTTGGGGAAGCTATGTTTGATGTGGATGAAATATTTGAGAATATATTTGCTGAAATGAATGTTTGTACCAAGCTTGGGGGTGCTATGTTTAATGAAGATTATATTTTTAGCATCCCAAGTTTTGATATGCAAAGTTGTTATGATGATAGCATGCCTCTTACGTATGATGATTATATTGATGAAAGTGGGTTTGGAAGAGTATCAACTTTAGGAAGTAGTGATCCCACTATTTTGGAGGATGTTGAATCTTATTTTGATAAATATGAAATTGGATTTGGAAGAGTGTCAACTTTATTTAGTGATTCCATTATCTTGGGAGAGGTTTCAATCGATTATGATGAGAACGAAGTAGCTACTTATGATGATTATTGTGATGAAACTTATGCTATAAAAAGTAGTGATGATTATATTTATAAATCTTGTCATGATTATGATTACCCTTTTTCTGAACATTACTCTTTTAATGTGGAAACAATTTTTAGTGTTCAAGTCTCTTGTGATACTCCCACTATTCCGAATGAGAAGAATTTTGCTTATGTGGAGAGTAGTAAATTTTCTATGCTTGTAGATCATGGAAAGAATGCTTTAGGTGCTGGTTATATTTTTTAATTCATTCATTATTCTACTGAAAATTATTATGAGGGAGGAACATATGCTTGTAGGAATTGCGATAATGTCAAGTTTCCTCTCTATGTGCTTCAAGTTTTGAACTTATGCTTGTTTTTCCTTCCTATGCTAGTTGATTGTTGCTCCCATAAATTGTTTGCCCACAAAATCCCTATGCATAGGAAGTGGTTTAGGCTTAAATGTGCTAGTCATATGCTTCATGATGCTCCCGTTATGTTTCAATTCTTATCTTTTATGTGAGCATCATTGTCATCATCATGCCTAGCTAGAAAGGCATTAAAGAAAAGCGCTTGTTGGGAGACAACCCAATATTTATCCTTACTATTTTTGTGTGTTCACATGATTATGCTACTGTAGTAATCATGTTTTATATCTTTTGTTTCAATAAAGTGCCAAGTAAGACCTTTAGGATAGCTTACGGTGATAGTTGTGTTGATCCTGCTGAAAATCAGAAACTTTTGCACCCGGTAAATTAGTTTTGTTAATACACAGAAACGTGCTTATGCTCTGATTCTTTTTGTGCTGGATTGGTACACAAATTTATTAGGACTTAATAATTTTGTAGGATTTTTTAAGTTCCATAAGTATAGGTTTGATACATATTACTACAGACTGTTCTGTTTTTGACAGATTCTGTTTTCATTGTGTTGTTAGCTTATTTTGATGAATCTATGAGTAGTATCGGAGGGTATGAACCATAGATAAGTTGGAATACAATAGATATTACACCAATATGAATTTAGAATGAGTTTATCACAGTACCTAAGTGGTGGTTTTATTTTCTTATACTAACGGAGCTTACGAGTTTTCTGTTGAGTTTTGTGTTGTGGAGTTTTCAAGTTTTGGGTAAAGATTCGATGGACTATGGAATAAGGAGTGTCAAGGGCCTAAGATTGGGGATTCCCAAGGAACCCCAAGGTAATATTCAAGGACAACCAAGAGCCTAAGCTTGGGGATGCCCCGGAAGGCATCCCCTCTTTTGTCTTCGTTCATCGGTAGCTTTACTTGGAGCTATATTTTTATTCACCACATGATATGTATTTTGCTTGGAGCCTCATTTTATTTTGTTAGTATTTGCTTGCTATTATTTAGAATAATGTTTTTCATCTTTAGTTTCAATAAAGAAGTCAAGGATAGCCTTTGCCATGCTTATTTTGCTAGTATACATGTTGTTGTTTGAAAACAGAAAGTTTACCGCTGTTGAAAAACTTCCCTAGACAATTCAGAGCATGATATAATGTTGAAACATTTTGCATAATGAGCTCTGATAAATTTACTACAGTGGTAATTTTATTTCATAATTTTTGGAGTTAGGGAAGTATTGATACTCTTGCGTTCTTTACAGACTATACTGTTTTGGCAGATTGCTGTTATGATTGCATTGTGTGCATATGTTTCATTGTTTAATGATTCTATTTGAGGATAGGAGTATTAAATATGCAGATGCATTTAGTATGCAATGTTGAATAATAATTTTAGTGATTTATTACAGTAGGAAATGATAAGGTTTTGCATTGGTTTATACTAACCTATCTCACGAGTTCTTGTTGAGTTTGTTGTGGATGAAGCTTTTGATAAAAAGAGAAACCATGATATGAGAGGAATTAAGGAGACACAAAATTTCAAGCTTGGGGATGCCCAAGGCACCCCAAGATAATATTTCAAGAAGTCTCAAGCATCTAAGCTTGGGGATGCCCCGGTAGGCATCCCACCTTTTTTCTTCAACAACTATCGGTTAGTATCGGTTGAGCCTAAGTTTTTGCTTCTTCACATGAGTTGTGCTATCCTTGCAATGTCATTTCATTTTGTTTTGCTTGTTGTTTGAATACAATACCAAGATCTGAAATTCTTAAATGAGAGAGAGTCTTCACATAGTTGCATAATTATTTAGCTACTCATTGATCTTCACTTATATCTTGTTGGAGTAGTTTGTCATTTACTCGTGTGCTTCACTTATATCCTATGAGTAAATGGTTGAATGTCATAAATCTGAAATTATATATGCCTCATTTGCTTATCCCATGGGGAGTAATGACTTCACATCTAAGAAGTAGAGGTTGTAAATTTATTGAAGGTTAGCAAGCATTGTATTGGTCATTTCAACAATTCATGAAAGAATATTGAAGGAAGAGAGATTTCATATATAAATACACTATCCTAGACATCTTTTATAATCAGGAGCACTCATTAAGTATGACATGCTAAAGAGTTGATGTTGGACAAGGAAGACAACATAATGATTTATGTTTTCGCACATCTCAGTTAAAGTATATTGTCATGGATCATTCAAACATGTTGAGATTGCCTTTCCCCCTCATGCTAGCCAAAATTCCTTGCACCAAGTAGAGATACTACTTGTGCTTCCAAATATCCTTAAACCCAGTTTTGCCATGAGAGTCCACCATACCTACCTATGGATTGAGTAAGATCCTTCAGTAAGTTGTCATCGGTGCAAGCAATAAAAATTGCTCTCTAAATATGTATGATATTTTGGTGTGAAGAAAATAGCTTTATACGATCTTGTTATGGAAGCAATAAAAGCGATGGACTGCATAATAAAGGTCCATATACAAGTGGCAATATAAAGTGATGTTCATTCGCATTAAGATTTTGTGCATCCAACCCTAAAAGCGCATGACAACCTCTACTTCCCTCTGCGAAGGGCCTATCTTTTACTTTATGTCTTTTACTTTTATGCAAGAGTCAAGGTGATCTTCACCTTTCCCTTTTTCATTTTATCCTTTGGCAAGCACCTCGTGTTGGGAAGATCCTGATATATATATCCAATTGGATGTAAGTTAGCATGAACTATTATTGTTGACATCACCCAAAGGTGAATACGTTGGGAGGCAACACTATAAGCCCCTATCTTTCTCAGTGTCCGATTAAAACTCCATAACCATTAGTATTGCGTGAGTGTTAGCAATTGTAGAAGACTATATGATAGTTGAGTATGTGGAGTTTGATATTCCTGAATATAAGATGAATTGCAATTGTTTGAATGACTGAGAATGAAGTTTGCTAGTTTTCAAGAAAGTTTATGGTCTATGCTTTGACATGTGAATTGCTTGTTACTTTATCGTGAGAAGTTTTATGAGATGAACTACTGTTATGACATATTATCATGCTAGAAAAGGTGATTGAAATTATCATTGATCAAACTTGTGCACCTTCTAGCATTCACACTTCATAAATTCTTTCTTTATCATTTACCTACTCGAGGACGAGTAGGAATTAAGCTTGGGGATGCTGATACGTCTCCAACGTATCTATAATTTATGAAGCATTCATGCTATTTTATTATCTGTTTTAAATGATTACGGGCTTTATACACTTTTATATTACTTTTGGGACTAACCTATTAACCGGAGGCCCAACCCATATTGTTGTTTTATTGCCTGTTTCAGTATTTCGAAGAAAAGGAATATCGAACGGAGTCCAAACGGAATGAAACCTTCGGCAGCGTGATTTTTTTGGAAGAATATGATCCTGGAGACTTGGATTTCACGTCAGAAGATCCTCGAGGAGGCCAGGAGATAGGGGGCACCCCCCCTATTGGGCACGCCCCCCTGTCTCGTGGGCCCCTCGAGGCTCCCCCGACCGACTTTTTTCGCCTATATAAGCCTATGTACCCTAAAAACATCGAATATCAAGATAGATCGGGAGCTCCGCCGCCGCAAGCCTCTGTAGCCACCAAAAACCTCTCGAGAGTCCGTTCCGGCACCCTGCCGGAGGGGGAACCCATCACCGGTGGCCATCTTCATCATCCCGGCGCTATCCATGACGAGGAGGGAGTAGTTCACCCTCGAGGCTGAGGGTATGTACCAGTAGCTATGTGTTTGATCTCTCTCTCTCTCGTGTTCTCTCTATGGCACGATCTTGATGTATCGCGAGCTTTGTTATTATAGTTGGATCTTATGATGTTTCTCCCCCTCTACTCTCTTGTGATGAATTGAGTTTCCCTCTTGAAGTTATCTTATCGGATCGAGTCTTTATTTGAGAACACTTGATGTATGTCTTGCCGTGTTTATCTGTGGTGAAAATGGGATATCACGTGCCACTTGATGTATATTTTGGTGACCAACTTGCGGGTTCCGCCCATGAACCTATGCATAGGGGTTGGCACACGTTTTCTTGACTCTCCGGTAGAAACTTTGGGGCACTCTTTGAAGGACTTTGTGTTGGTTGGATGAATATGAGATTGTGTGATGCATATCGTATAATCATGCCCACGGATACTTGAGGTGACAATGGAGTATCTAGGTGATATTAGGGTTTTGGTTGATTTGTGTCTTAAGGTGTTATTCTAGTACGAACTCTTGAATAGATTGATCCGAAAGAATAACTTTGAGGTGGTTTCGTACCCTACCATAATCTCTACGTTTGTTCTCCGCTATTAGTGGCTTTGGAGTGACTCTTTGTTGCATGTTGAGGGATTATTATATGATCTATCTATGTTATTATTGTTGAGAGAACTTGCACTAGTGAAAGTATGAACCCTATGCCTTGTTTCCTATCATTGCAATACCGTTTACGCTCACTTTTATCATTAGTTACCTTGTTGTTTTTATATTTTCAGATTACAAAAACCTTTATCTACCATCCATATTGCACTTGTATCACCATCTCTTCGCCGAACTAGTGCACCTATACAATTTACCATTGTATTGGGTGTGTTGGGGACACAAGAGACTCTTTGTTATTTGGTTGTCGGGTTGTTTGAGAGAGACCATCTTCATCCTACGCCTCCCACGGATTGATAAACCTTAGGTCATCCACTTGAGGGAAATTTGCTACTGTCCTACAAACCTGTGCACTTGCAGGCCCAACAACGTCTACAAGAAGAAGGTTGTGTAGTAGACATCATTTAACATAGGCATTAGAAGCATAATTATCATAACAACATTCAAGTATGGCAAAATTTCTAGATTTGTAGAGAGTAGCATCATACTTTTCAATCAAAGAAGCAATTTCATAAGCACCCTTAAAAGCAATAAATTCTTCAATTTGTTGAACATCATAGTAATTATAAACACCCTTAGCATACGAAGATACGATTCCATTATCAATAAACTCACATTGGTAGGGAAAGTGTTTCTTAGGGTTTTCAGAACAACAAGTAATATCATATATTTCACATAAATTCCAAGCATAGCATTGCAAACGATGAATTTGATCCAGTAAAAGTTTCTCTTTTTCAGATATATGGTGTCGCACATAACAAGCATGCTCATCTAAAGATTTGCCCTCAACTAAGCTAGTTGGGGTTTCGGCACGAGCACAAAGGGATCGAAGATGATCCAAGTAAAAAGCTTCAGGAGTGTGATAGATTTTGAGTGGTTCTTCAACCATTGGTTCAGTAGGTACAACTAATTTTTTTGGTATTTTGCGTTTTCTACCCATAACTAAAGATAGAAAACAACTAAGAACAACAAATAAAACTTACTTAGTGATAAAGCAAACAAGCACACACGAGAATATTCACCCCACGCAATGACTCCCCGGCAACGGCGCCAGAAAAAGGTCTTGATAACCCGCAAGTATACGGGATAGTTGTAGCCTCTTTCGATAAGTAAGAGTGTCAAACCCAACGAGGAGCTAAAGGTAGAAAAATACTCTCTCAAGTCCTATCGGCCACAGATACGACTCTACGCACGCTTGACGTTCGCTTTACCTAGAACAAGTATGAAACTAGAAGTACTTTGTAGGTGTGATAGGATAGATTTGCAAGATAATAAAGAACACGTAAATATAAACTAGGGGTTGTTTAGAATAAGATGCAATAAAGTAAATAAAGTGAGTGTAGAAAAGTGGTGGTAGGAGTTGTGAAAGTGTCCCTGAGCAATTGATTACGTTACTAGATCGATAGCAAGTTTTATGTGGGGGAGGCATAAGCTAACATACTTTCTCTTATTGGATCATATGCACTTATGATTGGGACTCTAGCAAGCGTCCGCAACTACTAAAGATTCATTAAGGTAAAACCCAACCATAGCATTAAAGCATCAAGTCCCCTTTATCCCATACGCAACAATCCCCTTACTCGGGTTTATGCTTCTATCACTCAAGCAACCCACCATAAAAGAATCATGAACGTATTGCAACACCCTACAGCGGGAATCCCCTCACGCTTGCGCGACACGGAGGGCACAATAGGACAGCAACATAACCACAAGCAAATTAAATCAATCATAGCAATTCATCAACCACCAATAGGACAACGAAAATCTACTCAAACATCATAGGATGGCAACACATCATTGGATAATAATATGAAGCATAAAGCACCATGTTTAAGTAGAGGGTACAGCGGGTTGCGGGAGAGTGGACCGCTGTAGATAGAGGGGAAAAGATGATGGAGATGTTGGTTAAGATGACGGAGGTGTTGGTGAAGATCACGGTGATGATGATGGCCCCCGGTGGCGTTCCGGCGCCACCGGAAGCAAGGGGGAGAGAGCCCCCCTTCTTCTTCTTCTTCCTTGACCTTCTCCCTAGATGGGAGAAGGGTTCCCCCTCTGGTCCTTGGCTCCCATGGCTTGGGAAGGGCGAGAGCGCCTCCGAGATTGAATCTATCTCTCTGTTTGTGCATTCTGGAATTCTGCCCTGGCACCGTTTCCTTTATATCTGGAGATCCGTAACTCCGATTGGATTGAAACCTTCGCCCAGATCGTTTTCCAAAAATTACCTTTCTTGCGGCCAAAGAAGGGCATCAACCGCCTTACGAGTGGCCCACGAGGGTGGGGGGCGCCCATTTTAAGTGGGTGCGGACCCCTATCTCGTGGCCACCTCGGGCAACGTATCGTGTTGATTCTTCCTCTCAAAAATCACAAATATTCCAAAATAATTCTCCGTCCATTTTTATCCTGTATGGACTCCGTTTGATATGGGGTTTGTGCGAAACATAAAACATGCAACAGACAGGAACTGGCACTGGGCACTGGATCAATATGTTAGTCCCAAAAAATAGTATAAAAAGTTGCCAAAAGTATACGAAAATTGTAGAATATTGGCATGGAACAATCAAAAATTATAGATACGACGGAGACATATCACCAGGTTTCAAGTATAAACCACTAATGGAGCATGCAACAAATGTATTTGATATCAACTTAACTAATTCCACATGAGTCTTGTACGTTCCAATATGCATGATCAATCCAAGATCAAGCTTATTCAACCAATAAAGTAAAGAGGATCACCACCATAATGGACCAATCGGTACAAATCGACCAAAAAAATCCCAGCAGAAGCTAATGCACAAAAATATTCAACATTCCTCATAAGCATGTCGAATTAATCACATTTTGGTTCTAAAAAATGGAGAGAGGATCACCACCATAATGGACCAATGGGTACAAATCGACCAAAACAATCCCAGGAGAAGCTAATGCACAAAAGTATTCAACATTCCTCATAAGCATGCTGAATTAATCACATTTTTGTTCTAGAAAATGGAGAGAATAGATGTGCCTCATGAGTAATCCTATGAGATAACTAGAAGAAAAACAGTGAAGGGAATCTGTAGTATAATCCGTTCAAAACAATACTCAAGCCAGTCAGGTTAAGCAACATATGCATGTGAGTTTGATCTTCAAGATTAATAGAACAGGACAGATAAATTAATGATTTTTCTGAAAATATAAGAGACATAGCAGCACACATACTGTAACTATTCAACTTATCAACTATAAGAGGCTATAGACTATCAAATAAAGAACATCAGTTACATAACTCTGTATCAGGTAGGCATGCTTAAAAGTCACATGGACATACCTATGCATATTTCCCATACTACATAAGTACTAAACAAACTAACAAGTGCTCACTTGAAAACCTTCCATGCACATGATAGTATCTCTTCCCTCATATCATAGAAAAAACATTTGCCAAGTAACATCAGACTGCTATTCACATACAGCGAGAGAACCTTCCACGCAAACTCCCATTATTTTAACCCACGGGAGAAAAGAAAGGTCCTTACCATCAGGTACAAAAGAAGCAAAAGCATTCAAACAACTAGAGAAGCATAGTACAACAACAAAAGCATTGAAAGAGCAGCAGGCTTGGACTGTCAGTCTGTCACATGTCATATCTTATAAACTTAGGCAAGTGTTCTCAGGTTATCCTTAACGTCATGCACTAACTTGGGTAATTAGCATCAAATAATACATATCAGTACAAGGCTAGGCAAGATAATAAAGACTTGGGAAAAGATAGCAGAGTTGTAAAAAATGATATGTGCCCTTAAAGAGAGGGCAGTGTCAAGTGCGGCCACAGACATAGGCATTAGCCGCACCCACGACCCCTGGACACTCTCACAACCGAAGAGGAGGTGCCTTGCATATGGTCTCCTTCGAGTCTGCGAGAGAAAGAACAAGGTGAAGGTCAGTACGCATCACACTCATCTGGTACAAGGAGATCATCAAAATGCATCACACTCATGATCATCAATACGCAGCAGCATGAGCAAGTACAAGTTTAGCCCACCATGAACAGGGGGTGCTAGGCAATCCAAAGCATCAGTACAGCTACACTGGCACATAGTACAGACATGGTATCACAGACATTCTCTAATTGACTAGCACCCATATATATATACATGTGCAAATGTTGTTTGAAGATTTGTATCTACAGAATGTTGTGTGGAAATTGTTATTGCTGTAGATGAATCCTATATATTATTGTATATATACTCACTAAGTTACAGTAGTTGTGGTGAAGTGTGCAGGTTATTTTAGAAGATGCCACGTGCAAATTCTTATCTCTGTAGGTGACTCTCAATTATTATAACAAAGAAAGGTTAGTAAGAGTTGGTCTCCATCTCCAATATATATGTTGGATTTTAATTCTAATCTTTTCCTAGATGGCAATATGAGTTAACATATTACCTGGAGGTCGTCCTGAATTTAGGATACAGAGCTGCATTTCTTTCAATTAATAAAAGGACCTGTTATATGCTGATCATCGTCGAAAACTGACTACGGTACAACATCGTCGAGAACAGATCATCAAAAGCAAAATGGAGGAGCAGGGTACTTTACTCTCTGATGATGGTATATTGACATGGGCCGTCAGTTTAGTCATGGAGGAGAAATGTAAAAAAATTCAGTAAACATACTAGTGCTCTGCACAGTGTTGCTCCATAGCTCAACTGAACTTTAGAAAAAAAGTAAGAAAGGAAGTACAGTTCGTGACTTGAGAGGCCAGGATTCAGGGTAAAAACGACTCACCCAAGAGACCAGAGTCTCGTCGTCCCCGTTGGGCTCGTCGGCCAGGACCGGTCTCTTGCCGGTGATGATCTCCAGAAGCACAAGGCCGAAGGAGAAGACGTCGGACCGGTCGGTTATTTTCCCGGTGTTGGTGTACTCCGGCACCATGTACCTGCCAAACCAGTCAATGCCATTGTGTGCGTTTTATTCAGGTCAGGAACAGGTAAACGTAACGGCAAGGAAATTGGAACGCTAGGCTTACCCAAAAGTCCCCATCACCCGGGTAGAAACATGGTTGTCATCTCCGTGCTGGATCTTGACCAGCCCAAAGTTGGCAACTTGCACGAGATAGAAAAGCTCGATCATAATCCGAGATGAACATTCAGAATATATCTTCCAACCAAACAACATGATCCCGTCATGCATTTTTACCTTGGGCTCAAAGTTGTCATCGAGAAGGATGTTGGCCGCCTTGATGTCGCGATGGATGACCTTAGGATGACCTTACAAGATACATTCAATCGAGACCAGTTATGCAGTGCAACAGTGCATCGTTAGTCAGTCATACAAGTTCACATCAAAATCACTGGAGACATCCAGCGACTTACAGTCCTCGTGCAGGTATGGCATGCCCTTGGCCGCCACGAGCTTGATCCGCACCTGCGCTCCAAGTTCACCAGCGTCGGCCCGTCGCCGTCGTGGTGTAGTCGATCTCCATCTCGCCGATTGACGCAGGCGACGCTTGCCCTCCATCTCGCCGATCTCCAGGTCCTTGCGGTCCTCGACCTCCTGGGGTGCGGGGATGAGGTCGACGCAGCCCGTCTTCAGGGTGTGCAGAGGATGTGGCCGATGGATGTGCGCCAGAAGGCGCGTCCCCGCGCGCCGACGCCGGACTGGGCGACGTAGTAGAAGCCAGAGAGAGAGAGATTCAGATAGAGAAATCATGACAAATAGAGTAGGGGAAGAGAGAGAGGCGGCCAGATCCGGCGAACGAAGCGGGCGACGCGAGCTTGGGCTGGCCGGTCATGGCGGCGCGCTGGCCGGTCGAGGCGGAGCAGGGAGCCGGGGCGAGAGGGAGGCGGGCAGCAGGGAGAGCAACAGGGGACGGAGGTTGTGCGCGCGCTGGCAGCAGAGACCCTCGTGGGTGAGGGTGGAGCAGCGGCGCTTGGGGGGTGGGGGTCGAGCTCCGCCGGAGGGAGGTGGCCGACGCGCGCAGGAATGGAGATGGAGGCCGGGGGCTCTGACTTGGATTGGATCTGCGAGGGAGAAGCATACCTAGCCAAACGGGCCGGCCCGGGCCGGCCCGGCCCGTCATAATCGTGCCTGGCCCGGCACGGCCCGCCAGGGCACGATTACTAAACGGGCCGTGCCGTGCCAGCCCGCGTGCTGCGCCCCATGCCCAGGCACGGCCCAGTTAGTAAACGGGTCGGCACGTTGGCCCGTTTAGCACGGTGGGCCGCATAATTTTAGCCTGTTATTTGACGCATTGAGCATTTTTTAACTTATTTTTAAATGTTGGGCCATATATAGATGTATAAAAAAATAAAAATAAAATGTAATCAGGACGGGCCGGGCCGGCCCGCGTGCCCAGCCTCCAGGCCCAGGCACGGCCCAGGGCATGTTGCGTGCCTGGCCCGACCCGTTTAGCCCGTGCCGTGCCTGGCCCAAGGCGGGCCGTGCTGGTGTGCTCACGGGCCGGCCCAAAAAAACTGGCCCATTTGGCCAGCTATAGGGAGAAGGCGGCGGCGGCGATTGGGAGAAGGGGGCTAAGGTTTCGTGGGTGGACGAGGATGAGAGGGATACGGGGTGATTCAAGAGGGGGGAGAGCGACGAGGGGGGTGTGGGCTGCCGTTGGATCCGGGCGCATCCGACGGTGCTTAAGCCATGATCCGCGTGAGCTTATTTTAGACCAATCAGAACAGAGTATTCCCTTTGATGATGTTAAGATTATTTAAATTGGTCGTAATCGATTAAAAATAAGATTTTGAATCATGTCTCCTATTTGACGACCTAAGAAATTTATAAAAATAAAAAACCTTCGTATTGTGTCACCAAAGTGTGACCTACTTTTCAATAAAAATAACAAACTTTGAATATTGTTAATATCATTAAAAAAGTGTTCTAAGATATGAGTTTTTTGTAAGAGAATCACTTTTTGAGTGTCCAAAATGATATTTTTATAAAAAACCTAGCAAATATTTGTTGCAAATTTGGAGCACATCAATTTTATAATTCACAATCATAGCACATGTGGAGCACATCAAATACCTTTTCAAGCTTATGTAGTTGTGTTTTTCTATTTGTTTCTCTTGTGTTTTTTGCACAAGGATGCATTTTGGAATGGCATAGTTCGTTCAAATTATCTCATATTGTGCACAAGGATGCATATTGGAATGACAAACAATGTTTCCTAAGAAAGTTTTCATTTTTTTGGACGAAGAAACAATTTTCCATTTTTCGAGTGCTCAAAAGGAGTTTTTTTGTGAAGGACCTATCATATATTTGGTGCAAAAATGGACCATATCATTTTTTATAAAAAAACTAGGCCATATTTAATGCACAATTGACCAAATGGTTGGGTGTCAAAAAATTTGATCCACCTCAGGTGAAAAGGAGAAATCTTCGTCGATTCAGTAGGAAGCGGGTCAAATTTGAACTACAGCTGCCTCATAATTTGCTCTTTATTTTTTTCAAAAATCATTTCTAGGTACAAAAGTATCTATTTAATCAGAGAAACACCAAAAAAATTCAAGATTCAACCACTAGCTAGGAACGGTCATTTCCGCCGTTTTGACCACATTTTGAAACGGGCATAAAAAATTCAAAAAAATAGGAAACCTCCGCATTGTGTCATTATATGTGACCAAGTTACCAGCAAAAATTATAAACTTGTAATACGGCGATTATTTTAAAAAAGTGTTCTCAGAAACGAGCTATCAAGTGTGAAGATGCATGGCTTTCAACACAAATGCTCAATCTTATGCCCATATTCATGACATAGTTTGTTCAAATGATCTCATATTGTGCACAGAGATGCATCTTGGAATGGCAAACAATATTGCCTAAGAAAGTTTTCATTTTCTTTGGACGAAAAATTCATTTTTCATTTTTTTGAGTGCCCAAAATGTGTTTTTTTATGAAGGACCTACCATATATTTGTTGCAAAATTGTCCAAATCAATTTTCTAAAATACTAGGCCATATATAATGCACAATTGACCAAATGGTTGGTTGTCAAAAGTTTTAATCCACCTCTCGTGAAAAAGACAAATTTCCACCGATTCAGTTGGAAGCGGGTCAAATTTGAACTGTAGCTGCCTCGTAGTTTGCTCTTTATTTTTTCCAAAAATCATTTCTAGGTACAAAATTATCTATTTAATCAGAGAAACATCAAAAAAATTCCAAGATTCAACCACTAGCTAGGAATGGTCATTCCCGCCGTTTTGACCGCATTTTGAAACGGGCATAAAAAATTCAAAAAAATCAAAAAGTTGGAAAACCATCGCATTGCGTCATTATATGTGATAAAGTTACCAGCAAAAATTATAAACTTGTAATATGGTAATTATTTTTAAAAAGTGTTCTTAGAAATGAGCTATCAAGTGTGAAGATGCATGGCTTTCAACTCAAATGCACAATCTTATGCCCACATTCATGATATAGTTTGTTCAAATGATCTCATATTGTGCACAAGGGTGCATCTTGGAATGGCAAACAATGTTGCCTAAGGAAGTTTTCATTTTCTTGGGACGAAAAATTCATTTTTCATTTTTTCGAGTGCCCAAAATGACTTTTTTTGTGAAGGACCTACCATATATTTGTTGCAAAACTGTACCAAATCAATTTTCTAAAATACTAGGACATATTTAATGCACAATTGACCAAATAGTTGGGTGTCAAAATATTTGATCCACCTCTTGTGAAAAAGACAAATTTCCGCTGATTCAGTCAGAAGCGGGTCAAATTTGAACGGTAGCTACCTCGTAGTTTGCTATTTATTTTTTCCAAAAATCATTTCTAGGTACATAAGTATCTATTTTATTAGATAAACACCAAAAAAATTACAAGATTCAACCATTAGCTAGCAATAGTCGTTCCCGTCGTTTTGACCGCATTTTGAAACGGGCATAAAAAATTCAAAAAAATAAACAAAATTGGAAAACCTTCGCATTGCATCATTATATGTGACCAAGTTACCGGCAAAAATAATAAACTTATAATACGGCGATTATTTTAAAAAAAGTGTTCTCAGAAACGAGCTATCGAGTGTGAAGATGCATGGCTTTCAACTCAAATGCTCAATCTTATGCCCACATTCATGACATAGTTTGTTCAAATGATCTCATATTGTGCACAAGGGTGCATCTTGGAATGGCAAACAATGTTGCCTAAGTAAGTTTTCATTTTCTTTGGACGAAAAATTCATTTTCCATTTTTTCGAGTGCCCAAAATGAGTTTTTTTGTGAAGTACCTATAATATATTTGTTGCAAAATTGTACCAAATAAATTTTCTAAAATACTAGGCCATAAATAATGCACAATTTACCAAATGGTTGGGTGTCAAAAGTTTTGATCCACCTCTCGTGAAAAAGACAAATTTCCGCCGATTCAGGTGGAAGCGGGTCAAATTTGAATTGTAGCTGCATCGTAGTTTGCTCTTTATTTTTTCCAAAAATTATTTCTAGGTACAAAATTATCTATTTAATCAGAGAAACATCAAAAAAATTCCAAGATTCAACCACTAGCTAGGAATGGTCATTCCCGCCGTTTTGACCGCATTTTGAAACGGGCATAAAAAATTCAAAAAAATCAAAAAGTTGGAAAACCATCGCATTGCGTCATTATATGTGATAAAGTTACCAGCAAAAATTATAAACTTGTAATATGGTAATTATTTTTAAAAAGTGTTCTTAGAAATGAGCTATCAAGTGTGAAGATGCATGGCTTTCAACTCAAATGCACAATCTTATGCCCACATTCATGATATAGTTTGTTCAAATGATCTCATATTGTGCACAAGGGTGCATCTTGGAATGGCAAACAATGTTGCCTAAGGAAGTTTTCATTTTCTTGGGACGAAAAATTCATTTTTCATTTTTTCGAGTGCCCAAAATGACTTTTTTTGTGAAGGACCTACCATATATTTGTTGCAAAACTGTACCAAATCAATTTTCTAAAATACTAGGACATATTTAATGCACAATTGACCAAATAGTTGGGTGTCAAAATATTTGATCCACCTCTTGTGAAAAAGACAAATTTCCGCTGATTCAGTTAGAAGCGGGTCAAATTTGAACGGTAGCTACCTCGTAGTTTGCTATTTATTTTTTCCAAAAATCATTTCTAGGTACATAAGTATCTATTTTATTAGATAAACACCAAAAAAATTACAAGATTCAACCATTAGCTAGCAATAGTCGTTCCCGTCGTTTTGACCGCATTTTGAAACGGGCATAAAAAATTCAAAAAAAATAAACAAAATTGGAAAACCTTCGCATTGCATCATTATATGTGACCAAGTTACCGGCAAAAATAATAAACTTATAATACGGCGATTATTTTAAAAAAAGTGTTCTCAGAAACGAGCTATCGAGTGTGAAGATGCATGGCTTTCAACTCAAATGCTCAATCTTATGCCCACATTCATGACATAGTTTGTTCAAATGATCTCATATTGTGCACAAGGGTGCATCTTGGAATGGCAAACAATGTTGCCTAAGTAAGTTTTCATTTTCTTTGGACGAAAAATTCATTTTCCATTTTTTCGAGTGCCCAAAATGAGTTTTTTTGTGAAGTACCTATAATATATTTGTTGCAAAATTGTACCAAATAAATTTTCTAAAATACTAGGCCATATATAATGCACAATTTACCAAATGGTTGGGTGTCAAAAGTTTTGATCCACCTCTCGTGAAAAAGACAAATTTCCGCCGATTCAGGTGGAAGCGGGTCAAATTTGAATTGTAGCTGCATCGTAGTTTGCTCTTTATTTTTTCCAAAAATTATTTCTAGGTACATAAGTATCTATTTAATCAGATAAACACGAAAAAAATACAAGATTCAACCACTAGCTAGGAACGATCATTCCCGCCGTTTTGATCGCATTTTGAAACGGGCATAAAAAATTCAAACAAAAATCAAAAAATTGGAAAACCTCCGCATTGTGTCATTATATGCGACCAAGTTTCCAGAAAAAATAATAAACTTGTAATATGGTAATTATTTTAAAGAAGTGTTCTCATAAATGAGCAATCATGTGTGAAGATTCATGGCTTTCAAGCCAAATGATCAATCTTATGGCCACATTCATGGCATAGTTTATTCAAATGATCTAATATCGTGCACAAGGGTGCATATTGGAATGACAAACAATGTTGCCTAAGGAAGTTTTCATTTTCTTTGGACGAAAAATTCATTTTCCATTTTTTCGAGTGCCCAAAATGAGTTTTTTTGTGAACGACCTACCATATATTTGTTGCAAAATTAGACCGAATCAATTTTATAAAATACCAGGCCATATATAATGCACAATTGACAAAATGGTTGGGTGTCAAAAGTTTTGATACACCTCTGGTGAAAAAGACAAATTTCCGTCGATTCAGTAGGAAGCGGGTCAAATTTGAACTGCAGTTGCCTAATAGTTTGCTCTTTATTTTTTGAAAAATCATTTCTAGGTACATAAGTACCTATTGAATCAGAAATACATGGTTTGGTGGCGATACATCAAGGTTTGGAATGTGGCCGAGGGCCCCAACTGTAGAGCGCGTAAGCTCGCATGCCCGTCGTGTGGTCACCGCGTGACCGTGGTGTTGCCATGCATTCTGGGCGGACTAGGAATGTCTAGTGGGTTGGGCACTTCCCAGGTAGGTGCTAGGAAGAAAAATATAACATAAGATTCTCACGAGGAGACCGAACTATGCTCAAACATGAATTAGCAGCCAAGTGTTTAATTAGCGGTACGGGAAATACACATGGCCAATGGGCGTGAGTTTTGGCTGAGGATGATCATATACTAAGAAGGATGTCTTCACAAATTTTTAGGAAAATCAAGAATATATAAATAACACTTCCTTCATAAAGTGATGCTTTGAACAGAATAGGAAAATGAATATTTTTGAATTATTTTTGAACTAGGCAAGGAAGGTTTTTGACATATTTGATGAAGATATGATCCAAACAATTTATGAGAATTTTTTGGGAATTTTTGAAATAACAGAAATATAGGTTGCTTCACAACCTAGGGAAAAAATTGACACATGGACATGACACATAGGCAAAACTGATGAGATGGCGCCTAGTCATCACAACCCACCACAGTTTACAAGGCTATGACCATCTATATTGGTCGTTAACAACTAGAAATAAGGCAATGGACCGGCGCTGTTTGCTTTATGACCATTTCGTGTAAGGAAATTATGACCTTTCTGACCAAAATGGTCGCAATGGTTTAGGGTTTGGAGCCCCCCAAACAACTTTTAACCAATTGGTCTCAAATGGTCATAGATATATGACCAGTTCTTCCAGGGTCACTGACAGCAGGTCACTAGTTGACATATTTTTGTAGTGATATCCTTGTATATATGATGCGCCATCGGGGTCGATGCAGGGGGTCGGGGGAGACGCGCTGCGATGATTCGGGGCGACGGGGCACTGCCAGATCTGCTGCAGATGTTGAGTTCTCTAACGAAGCGACACGGGAGGGTGGGCCGCTAGGTGTGGGGGAGCGGCAGCCGTCGCCGCCCGCGACCTGCGGGGGCCAGGTAAGGTGCGGTCTGTTTTGGCCTTGTTGCGTTGCAACGCGAGTTTCGTTGCAACGGTTTGTCGGTGTCAACGACCACTCCTGCCCGAGTTTGGATCTGGATCGGACGGCGGGGACTCGTTTGATCGGATGGTTACGGAGGCGACTTAAAACTAGCACAAATAAGTCAACTTATTTGTAGCGTCCGCCTTATTTGGAGGGGTCGGTTCGAGGTTGATTCGGAAGGACATGAATATTCTTTCATACGCTTCTCTCATTTACAAATGTTGCGAATGCATTTGTAAAGGCATCTTCAAAACGGACCTGCAAACCTCCCGCAATCGTTGGACCATGTTGCCCGGACTGCGGAAGCCATCCGACACCGACCTGTATCGGTCTGCGGAGCGGTCCGTACGCTATTTCTCCCGCAAACTAGAGACTAACGTGGACAGGTTTGCGGGAGTCTGGACCGATCCCAAGCCTGCTTCTGACCGCTCTGGCCCATCAAAAATGCTCCTCCCTCGTTAGCGTGCGTTTCTGCCCGGTGCCAACTGCCCGCATTCATGCTGTTGTAGAGCCCGCTGCTCAACATTGAAGACGTCTCAGGCCGGATGCGACCTCTCACTGCCTCCGCAATTGAAGCGGCGCACCGGACAAGGAAGTCGCCTGCTGCACATCTCCGGTCTTCGTGCCTGTTCAAAGCCGGAGACACGTGACTGGATGGGACGGGACCGATATCTATCACGCCTGTTCAATACCCCGTCTGTCCGTATGCCGCCATTAAGCAGGCTCGCCGGCCAAAAAAGCCACTCCGGTGTCCCACATTAACGTCCGACTTCACCGAAATCCACTATTTAAGAGCAGCCACTCCCGACTATGTCCATAGCACAACACATCCGCCCCACATCCTCCTTCTTTCCTCCACATCCGTCATGACCGCCAGCGAGAAAGCACTGTGAGACAGTCTGTCGCCGAAGATGAAGCATGCGGTGGCCAGCCTTACCGCCACATGGCATAGCCGCCGTGCCAGGCGGATCGAGGCCGGCTTGCCGGCCAGCTCGCCCAAGGTCTCCGACGATGAGGACAACACCATGATGGAGATGGGCTGATGACTCCGCCCCGGCTCCCACGCCTCCTGTGCTCACCGGCTTCATCATAGAGCAAGCGCAAGTGCACTTCGATGCTGCCATGACGGAGGTCCGGCCTGCGCCGGCGTTCCAGCAGGTGCAGGAGGAACAACGGTACAACATGTTCCTCCTGGAGCAGCACCGGCTGGCGGAGGGCCAGATCTACCGCGAGCGTGCGAGCGAGGAGGCTGTGGCGGCCATGGCCATGGCGAACCCTAACTTCGTAGCGGAGCATGTGCCATCTACAATGTCGTTCACGCTCAAGCCGCCGCTCGCCAGGAAGCGGCGCCGCGAAGGCGCAACTGCCATCGCGGAGGAGAGCAACGCCAGCTGCGCTTCCTACTCGCCGCCGACGATTCATTAGCCGGCCCGATGGGACCAAGACAGAGCTGGTGCCACCATTTCCATCGTGTACCTCATGTCCACCAGCGACGGACAGGTCGCAAACTCCTTAGAGAATGACTAGGCCATGGGAGGTGGCTGTGCCTTGTGTCCCATGTGGGTTGGTCCGTCTCTCGTGTTCTACTCTTCCTCGCCGAAAACCGCACCTTCACTTCACGGGTCTTATCGCCGGTGCTCATGGAGCCGGCTGATGACGACACGGGCTTGGATGCCGGCAGCCGTCGCCATATGACAAGTTCAGGGGCAGGTCTTTTATTTGTTCTGAATGTTTGAAATGTAACCAAATCTGTAATGTTTGTAAAATCCGTCATGGTTATATGAATCCGGCCATGTTGTATGAATTTCATCCGATTTGTTGGAAAAAATCTAAATATATGTCATTAGCGTTGGACATCTACCTCTTTCATTTGTGTCGGCGGACAAATGCGGAAGAAAATTTGCGGTTGCTAAGGGCATCTCCAGCCGCGCCCCCAGGAAGGCCTCCCCAGGCGTTTTTTTCGCGCCGGCGCCGAAAAAACGGCCCAGTCGCGCCCCCAGGAGCCCGATTTTCGCCGGCTTGGGCCGAAAACAGCGCCGGCGGACCCAGCCCGAACCCGGCGCGCTGGGGGGCGCCCGGAGGCGCCGGGGCGAGCTGTTTTGGCGCGAAAAAGACGCGGGCCAGCCGCGTCAGTGACTCGGCGCCTCGTCTTCCCCCAAGGGCCTCGGTTTTCCGCGGGGAATCAATGGCAAGGCTGCCGCCGGTCAGCCTTGCCATTGATTCCTCACGGGCGGCGCTTCATGGGGCGGCGCGCCGACGCCTCCCTTCCCGCGCACGCGTACACACGGGCGCGGCCTGGCTATAAAAGCCAGCGGCCTCCACTCGCCTGTGCCCAGACCAGTCCCCCCTCGCCGCCGTCCAACCCCTCCCTCTCCCTGCCTCTCCCGAGCGCCGCCCTTCGGCCCCTCCCTCTACCTCTCCCGAGCCCGCCGCGCCCCGCCGTTGCCATGGCAGAACGCTTCCCCGGAGATGAGGCGGCGGCCAACGGCTTCGGCCGTCGTTCGCTCCGCGAACAGGAGTCCTGGCTCCTGTTCCAGGCGAACATCCCGGCGCCGCCGGACATGCGCGCCGGGCCATCGGGGTGGAGGCTCAGCGCCGTGGGAGCTCCTCCTCCTCCTCCTCTTCTTCCTCCCGATCCTCGTCGCACTCCTCCGGCACTCCGGCCCCGCTCGGCGTCAAGGCCGAGCCCGTGGCGGAGTCGCCGCTCGGCCGGCGCACTCGCAGCGCCGGCATCATCATCAACGAGGGCGGCCGGCGCGCCTCGTCCTCGTCGGCTCCTCCGCGCTTCGTCAAGTCAAAGACGGAGCCGGGGCTTGCGCCGGTGAAGGCGGAGTTCGGCGACGACGACGCGGCCCTAGAATGGGCGCGCCAGGACTCCATTGCGATGGAGAAGGCGCGCCGGGAGAAGGTGAAGGAGCGCCAGCGCGCCGCCCTGCGCCGCTTCGAAGAGCGCCGACGCGGCCGCGATGAAGACGGGGTCGTCGTCCTACGCGACAGCGACGACGACGACGACGACGCGCCGCCGCCAGTCCGCCATGGGGACGCCGGGTCCAGCAGGGGCGCCCGCGTCAAGGAGGAGAAGGCCGCCGCCGCCGACGATGGCGGCGACGACTTCAGCGCCTTTCTTTTTAGATTAGATTAATGTCATGAAAATGGCGAATTTCGCCGAAATTTGCCATGTTTAGACGAAATTTGCCATGTTTGGCCGAAATTTAACTAGTTTTTATCATAACTTCGCCGAACGTCTCATCTTTTTTTTTAATACGCGCCTAGGAACGGCCCTGGGGGCCGACTCGCCCCCAGGGCAATTTTTTGCGCCGGCTCATCCCCAGACGACGCTTTTTGACTCCCCCTGGAAGGCCAACGGCTGAAGATGCCCTAAGCAACCAGCTGAAGGAACTGTTCCACAGGAGTACAGAGATATCAAAGCATACATACTCCAGAAGCTTCTCCCATCTACTACGCCATTATCCAGCGAGTCGCTCTCTCTCCGTGTCTCTCGAAAATCGCTCTGACGTCGACGCCGCAAACCCTTCCAGATTTATCGCCCCCATCGTTCCAGTTCGTTCGCCTTTTTCCCAACTCGCCGACGCCGAGACCGCAACAGCAATTCCCAACCGTGCGATCCTCAAGACCTCAACTGCAGTCGCAGCCGATCCCATCCGAGCTAGCTCTCCCGTTCCAGTCAATGGCGGACCTCTTCTTCGGGGGAAGCCCCTTCCGGCGGCTCCTCTACGCCCGCCCCTTAGCCTCCGCCACGGCCGCCATGGACTGGGTGGAGACCCCGACCTCCCACGTCCTCAGGATCAACGTCCCGGGGCTGGGCAAAGACGACGTCAAGGTCCAGGTGGAGGACGGCAACGTGCTCAGCGTCAGGGGCGCGGCCAAGGAGAAGGGAAACGAGGGAAACGAGGAGGCGGCGGTGTGGCACGTGGCGGAGCGCGGGAAGCCGGAGTTCGCGCGGGAGGTGGCGCTGCCGGAGCACGTCAGGGTGGAGCAGATCAGGGCCAGCGTCGACAACGGCGAGCTCACCGTCGTCGTGCCCAAGGAGCCCGCCCCGGCCCGGCCCCGGACCAGGCCCATCGCGGTCTCCAGCAAGCTGTGAGGCCGCCATGAACCGACCGGGTTCAGGAGTACTGTTACTGCGGTGTATGCTTGTGTATGCGAGCTGTGTGCGTTTCACTT
Source organism: Triticum aestivum (assembly GCF_018294505.1). Classification (NCBI taxonomy): domain Eukaryota; kingdom Viridiplantae; phylum Streptophyta; class Magnoliopsida; order Poales; family Poaceae; genus Triticum; species Triticum aestivum. The sequence continues at coordinate 127,899,698 of NC_057813.1, read as the reverse complement.
GTGAAGTTGTGATCTGAATTAAAGTAATCCGATGAATATCGTGTGACGCGGAAGCGTGATCGTGTATGCTTGCTTATGATAAACTGAAACATTTGGCTGGTAATAAAGTTACGGAAATGATTAAATTGATCTCGTCGCGACACTGCGGAAATTTTGATTTCTCTGAGCTCACTGGAATGTAAGCCCCGTGGCGCGGAGCTTGTCGGCGACGATATCGTCCATGCGGCGCGCCATCTCCGGCGTCATGTGGTTCGCCCAGTCGCCGGCCACGCCCTTGCGGAAGAGGGCCTTGCGCGGGAACTTGAGGCCGTCCATGTAGCCCGTCCTGTTCACCTCCACGCTCCTCAGGCTCCCGAGGCTGCAGAGCTCGACGATGCCGCGGACGACGCCGGCCTCCTCCTCCGCCTCGGAGAACGGCACGCCGACGAACCGCGCGAGCTTTCTCACGTTTCCGGCCGGGTCGCGCAGCAGCTTCTCGTACCTCAAGAAGAGCACGTTCTCCGGCCACGACTCGCTGGCGCGCCAGTACCCGAGGATGTGGTCCCAGAACGGCCCGTACGTGTTGGCGCCGCTGCAGATGGACTCGAAGGTGTCGAGGAACGGCAGCTCCGGGTGCATGCTCCGGCGGAACTGCCACAGCGACACGGCCGTGTCCTTGGGCTCCCTGCAGATGTACACGACCCTGCAGCCGCCGGCGCGCGGCAGCATCTCGTGCGGCATGTGCGTGTACATGAGGCGCGGGGACGGGAGCACGTCCAGCCTGGCCTCCCGGCCGCCTCCGGCGAAGAGAGCGTCCAGAAAAGGCACGCACTGGTGCGGGCTGAGGCGGAGGAGTGGGTGGTCGGCGCCGGCGGGCGGGTAACAGCGGCGCGCCATCGTCGCGAACGCCAGGGCGTTGAGCCACGTGGTGCCGCACTTGGGCAGGCTGGCGATGATGACGTCGTCGGGGCGGGGTACGAAGCGGCGCTGCAGGCCGATGGCCGCCGGGACGAAGGTCTCCGGCAGCCAGAAGCCCAGGTAGCAGCGGAGCTTGTTCTGCGTGCTGCCGACCATCGGCTTGCTCGGCAGCGCCGATACCAGGACATCGTCGTGGTCTTCCGAAGACCTCTCAGCCGGCATGGTGGCGACCAGGTCGACGTTGTCCACGACAACATCCTTGAACGGGATAGGGCCTGCCGGAGCACTGGCTGCGTTGGTCGCCATGGTATTGGAGTTGTTGGACTGCCATGTGATTGATAAGGTGTGCATTACCGCAGCGGTGCCATGCTATATCATCATTGGTGACCCGAGCAGAATATTTGGAGCGTGGATCACGCGTCATTAAAAAACTGGAAATGTAGTCTTTCGCTACCGATTTCTTTGCTTTTTGATGATTATCTTTGTTTTTTAAGAAAAGGACCCTCTTAGCTGACGAATCGAACCAAGGAATAGTAAAATGATGATTGAAATGGAAACTCAATTTGGCTCCCGGGAGCATGGGCCCAAAAATAATTTTTCAAATGTAAAAAATATCAAGACAATTTTTTATGTGGTCTGTCACATACAAATGCTACCTGCAAATTTTGAGACAAAAAGTTAAGCATTTTGGCATGTGCAAAAGAAAAACAAATTGAAGACCAAATGGCACGCCAAATTTGTTTTTTTCACCGTCGAAACACTACTGCTTCTTTTCGCATGAAAATTTTCAAGCATGCTTGCGATAGTAACACGAACTTGGCATGCCCAATATGTGATCTTATTCTTAGGAATCTGGGGAGACCCCGCCAAGAATAGAAGCCCATATCAAGTCACTTCATAAATAATAGTGTAATGCACATAATGATCATGATGAAATGCAAAATGACAAGAGGCACAATGCAACAAACAAAGATGAGCATGGCATGCAACAGATAAAGAGACAATGCAAAACAAAGATGAATAAGCCATATAATGAAACCCACATGGAAATACTCATGACCAAGGTTGGAAAAGTTACAAAGTGGGAAGGATTACACTTGGGGTGTTACACCAACATCTACAAAAAAACAGAATTTTTGATTTTTTTACATTTTCTTGAATTTACTGTTCATCCGCGAGCATATGCTCCCGGGAGCCAAAACGGCCCTCCCTGATTCAAAGGGCTACCGGGATGCAGCTCTTGTTAGAGGTAGGTTAGTAAAATGATGATTAAAAACGCTACCGAGATGCCTTTAGTAACGGTGTGTGCGTTACAAACTGGATATCCTATCACAACTCCTGCTTGTTGACTCGGGTGAGGCGGTTCACAGAGGCAACAAGGAGGTCTTCTCTTTCGAACTTTTGTGGTTTGAGAGGGATGGCTTCCTTGCTTTGATAGCCATGGAATGGGCCTCAGAGCAGAGGGGAGATTCGAACATTGACAGATGGCAATTTAAATTAGACATCTGAGAAAGTTTTTGAGGGGACGGGCTAAAAATGAAAGTGGTATCTACAAGCAGCAAAAGAAAGGTTACTTAATTTCATTAATGATCTCGATATAAAAGTTGAGACTAATTCGCTTGATACAAGTGAACGAGGAGCTAAATGTGAGGCTGAGGTCAGCCTGGCAAAGATTCTTAGAGAAGAGGAGATCAAATAGGCACTTAGAGCTAAATTGCGTCAGGTGGTTCAAGGGGATAATAATACTCAATTTTTTCATATGATTGCGAATGGGAAATATAGAAAAAAGAAGATTATCCAACTTGAATAGGACGAGGGTACAATAGTAGGGCATGAGAACCTAAAGTTGTACATTTCCAACTTTTATAAAAAGTTATTTGGGGCACCAGTAGTGAATTTTGTTTCACGCAACGAGGATATGGTTGAGGATGCACCACAGCTAAGAGAGGATGAGAACGAGTTACTCACTACTCCTTTCACAGAAAAGGAGGTTTTCGTGGTGATTTCACAAATGAAGAATAATAAGCCACCTGCCCGAATGACTTTCCAGTAGAATTTTATAAGAGATGTTGGGATATAATTAAGGTGATCTAATGCCAATGTTTCATGATCTGTTTAAGTCACTTTCCCACATGGCGAGCAAAAAAATTTGGATTTTCTATATCGTAAAAATGAGCTCCCAACATTCACTACTAGGGGTGGCATTTCAAACAGTTTTGATCTTAGTTATAGTTGTGAGGTGATGGCAACTCTTCAGAACAACATGACTGTTTATTTAGAAGAAGGCATTTTTCAATTAAAATTGTCGTCGTTTAATCTCGCAAAGCAACTAACACTGTCAGGGAAAAACATTCACTTGGCATTCCCCTCCTAGCTGACGTTCTCTAGAAAACATTATCGATAAATAAAAACCAGAAAAAGGATACAAATGTATCTGTTTTGCGGGAACTCAGCTAGTAGCTGAGAAATAAATTGGTGTCATTCACTTCACTGACCGTCGGATCTAAAGGCTAGATATTCGTGTTGGCTGTTTTTTCCTTACACACGCGAGCTGAGCAATGGCCTAGGGTGCAACATGTTATTTCGTTTGTCGGCCCTCATTGTCAACACCGATGTTCGTCGTGGCATGAACCAACACACTAGCTACTATCACTCAGGTTTTTTCTGTCAGCTTTTTATGTTTTTATATGCATGCTTATGTTGTACAATGGCACTTTACGAGTTTCTATGGTCATTTGTCTTGGAGTGATTGCCATATATCTTGGAATGATATCCGTAATTTGCATAATAAAGGCGCCATCCTTGGATGGTTTTAGGGGATTTTATAATTGTATACTATTTGGAAGAGGGCGGCAGTATGAGACCTAATGCTATGATGAAATATTTTCATGATTGTCTTACATAGTGCGCTTTGGATGATATGTGTTTCATTGGCGATCCCATTACTTGCAGAAGAGGGGACATCAAGGAAAGACTTGACCAGGCTATGTGTAATGCGGAATGGCAAATAAATTTCCTTGGGTTGCGGTTATCAATTAGTAACATGTACACTCGGAGCACCACCCTTTGATTCTGGATGTGGATTATTTTCATGGTAATGTATTTAGTTGTTCGAAGGGCCGTGTAAAACAAATTGAAGCAAGATTGCTCAAAGAATAGACAGTTGAGGAAATCGTGAAGTCGGCTTGGGAAAAGGCCAAGATTGCAAGTATTGGTCCAACTCTCGTGGCTCGGACCCGAGCGGTGCATGCGAATATGCATACAACATACTCGGGATCACGATACTCTGAAGGGTCCGAAATGCAGAATCAACAAATTAAAAAAGGAATTAGAGAGACTGTGGTGTGGTCCTCTAAATACAGAGTCACGATCTCAACAAAAGGAAGTTGTAGTGCTTATTGAAAATATTTTGAATCAAGAAGCAATTTTCTAGATACAGAGAGGTCGAGCGAATTGGTCGATGCATGGGGATAGTAATACCTCTTTATTTTGTAATGCGGCTACAACTAGGAAAAAGAGAAATAATATTAAGAGACTCCATGATAATTTTGGCGTCTGGCAACAATGAACGGAACTGAAGGATCACACCACAAACTATTTTGGAAATCTTGTCACTTCTGAAGTTCTGCAACCGGATCAGGAGATTTTATCTCTGGTACGTAGAAGGGTGTCGGCTAAGATGAATAATGCACTCCTTGCCCCATGCACCGCTGAAGATGTTTGTAAGGATCTTTTTGATATTGGTGATTTAAGTGCTCCGGGGCCGGATTGACTACATGTTATTTCTTATAAAAGATTTTGGTACATGTTAGGGGACGATCTGGTCGAGAAGGTTTTGTAAGCAGATAATATATGTACTATTCCAATGCGATGGACTGACACTACTATTGTGATGACCCTAGATTAATTCTACGAAAAAGGTAACCTAATTTAGGCCGATTAGCTTGTGTAATGTGGTGTATAAAAGTACTGTAGAAATGGTGGCTTCTCGTTCAAAGGTTTTTCTCCCAGAAATTGTTACTCTGAATTAGAGTGCTTTCGTGTCACGAAGAATGATTACGGAAAATGTTTTAGTGGCTTATGAGTGCTTTCATATAATTGAAAATAGGATAGAAGGTAAAGAGGGTCTATGTGCCATCAAGTTTGATATGCATAAACCTTATGACCAGGTTGAGTGGTCCTTCCTGAAGGAGATTATGCTGAAACTAGGCTTCCGATATACCTGGGTAAATTTTATTATGCAATGTGTATCCACTATTGAATACCAAGTTCGATTTAATCCAGAAGAAAGTAAGAGTTTCAAGCCTTCGAGGGGGTTAAGGCAGGGAGACCCCCTATCTCCTTATCTTTTGTGTTATATGTATGGAGGTTCTGACTGCATAAGCATGTGGAGGAGCACCTAAAAACATTGTTGAGCCTCCTTGTATTTGCAATCTACTAAGCTCACTCCCTTTAACTTACTTGCAAGTTTTATTTCCGTGCTTTCCTCTTTATTAGATTTACATGTCTGGGGTGTTTTAGGAAATATCTATATAAGCTTAAAATTGCCAAGAACTAAAATTGGGAAAACCCTCTAGGTTGTGATATAATCAGTTTTAGTAGTCTGTTCACCCCCTCTAGACTCAGTTCGATCTTACACAACCCCAAGTGAGGCATTGACTTTTTGGTAGCAAGACATGGTGGAATACATGGTCATGCACTTTGTGGGCTCTTTGTGGGTGACTGAAAGTGCATAAACCCCGACCCACGTGTGGTTTTCATAATTAATAGCAATCCTATGGACTAATGATTTAACAGAGATGGGTTCCATAGGTAATCATAGATGGGTTCCATAGGCAATCCATGCAGAACATTGGATGGGTTCAAGGATGAAAGAAATCAACATAAACATATGCATTGAAATTTGGTATGATTGGCACTTGCATGGACTAACAGTTGCATTGAGTAATATACGAAGGAATGTTCCATATGTGTTTCATAAGTATATGGGTTGGATTTGAGAAGAATGGCATTAAAATGAGGGTATGCATCAAGATTATTTAGTTATAGAGATGAATATGTTATGGTCAAGAATATGCAGAAAATTGACTAAGATGAATCAAGATTGATTCCAGTGAGTAAATCAAATATGACCAAGATAGAGTTCATTGGAGAAAACAAAAGTTTTTTGTGTGTGGGATTATGAGTTGAGCCATGAAGGATCAAGCTCTTGAGAGAATGATTAAAGAAAATAATTCTAGACATGTCTTGAAGATAATTAAGGTCATGATGAGCTCATGAATTGGGCCAAGGTTGATAAAGTCTTGAAGTGAGTAATTCAAATGAAAAAACTCACTATGGCTCTCAAGATATTGTGGTGGAGTATTTAGAAGAGCAAGTGATGACCAATATGATACTCATGGAGAAACTCAATATTGTCACAAGAGAATTGATCCTTTGGTGATCAAGTCTTGAAGCAATGAAGTAAACCAAAGAGTTGGTTGTGGCTTTAAAAAACTAAGGTAGAACATAAATTGAACTTAAAGGTTGACTAAGATGAAGCCCGGTGATTGGACTATAGATGGTCCACAAATAATAGTAAATGATGTACGGCGTGGATCAAATGATCTAGTGGTATGCTAAGAAATTGTGAATTGCACTTCATGAACTCACCCATACCATGTGTTTTCTATGCCTATGTGGGTAAGGAGAAGCTGATGACTTACATCAAAATAATATTTAAAATAGACCATGTGAGGATGACTTCAGTGGGGATGGTCATCAATGTTCAAAAATGCAAGTTCAAGACGAGCATGACGATGGATTATATGCTACTTGATTGGCCTAGAAATTAATCAAAACTTGAGTGGTTAGAAATACGGATGGTACGAATGCAGATGGAACCTTTAGGTGAGCCCTAGGAGCCCCAATGAGTCCTCACATAGTACCTAATGACAATACAGTGAACATATGTGGATTATGGTGATAGGGGTGATCACCTCAGATTATCACATGGACATGGGACACAAGCTTTATCCACGTTCAGGCCCTCACATGGCGAGAAATGACTCTATTGATGCTTATAGTTAACAACTACTACAATGGGTGCCCAATGGCAACATTTGGTTAGTCGGATGTCTAGTCGCCGGAGTTGAGGGAGGACAAATCTAGATAAGACATGTTAACGATCTACTAATGGACTATCTCTACACTTCTCTAGCTTACGGAGTCGACGAAGTCCTGCATTCCTCCTAGAGAATGCCCTTATGTAGCGGCCTTGGCCGGTGGCTGCCATCCTCCACGTCGACAACTGGCTCATACCGGAAGGGCGTTAATGCGCACATGTCGTCTTGATAGGTGCCCCATTTGAAGTGGAGATGCACCAATTCATCGTGCATCATTCTCGTTCGTTTAGTAGCACGAACGAATACGCCTGTCTAATGCGTGCATGCTGCAGATACTCAAGTTCGCACATTTTTTCAAAAGAAACGTGCATGTGCATTTGATAAATTAAATAATATTATGAATTACAAAAATGCTAACAAAATCTAATTTTTTTTGAATATAAAAAAATGTTCATGCATTGTAAATAATTTTCATGATTTATAAAAAATCTTCAATAATTTAATAAATTCATAAATATTAAAAATATTCATCAATACTAAAAAAATCACAATTTCAAAACTTCTTCATGAAGTTTGAAAAATATTAAAAAATTACAAAAAACCTTGATTTTTAAAAATATTCATGAATTCTGAAAAGTATCTGAACGTAATATTGATGAAAGTTGTAAAACAAAAAATGGAAACAGGAAAAGAAACGAAAAAACTGGCAAATGAAAAACAACTTAAAAATGAAAAGAAGAAAAGGCGCAATAAAAATGACCCGATAACGCCTGAACACATGATTTGACCATGGAAAATCAAACATTTTCGATGGCAATTTTTTTTTTGAGAAGGTTTTCGATGACAAGTTTAGTGACGCAAGGATGACAAGTTAGTTGGCAAGCATGACCACTACGTCCTTAGTGTATTTTTTATCAAAAAATTGTCGTGCGTGTGAACTTAAACTTGCCATCCTCACGCCACTAAAATTAACATCGAAAAAGTTCGATTTGCCTTGGTCAAATCCCAAACTTCGGGATTTACCATTTCCCAAAAAGAAAACCAGAGAAAAACAAGGTCAAGGAAACAGGTGGAAAATCATGCCCACATTATCCATCAAACCTTTCCAACTTAGATGAGGTGGAACCGCGTATGTTTTCCTAAAGCATATCTTGATGTGCCATACCTATTGCACATCTAAGTCCTAGTTCATTGATCTTACATGGAGATTCGTGCGGATATATACTTTTTTTTCATTTTCTTTATATTTGATTGAGTCACTTAGATGTATAATAATTAGGTCACATTTAGATGTGCTCTAGACAAATCATGTTTTTTTAAGCGAGCAGATGAAGGAAATTCACGCTCGGACTACAATTGCTGGACGAGAAAATAAAGATTTTTCTCAACCAACAAACTTCGCCTTATCTCTGAAATGAACAAGGATCCAATACAGGCAAAGGTACCTTGCGGAAGCCTAATGAGCATAGCAATCAAGCAAAAGGAGCTGCAAAATTCCGTTTCATCAAATGAATAATGCACAGAGTCAGATTCCGATTTCAAATACACAAACGGAAGAGCGTAGAGTTTGCCACCAAAGTCGAGCTGCCGAGTTTCAAACGGACCGGCAAGAGCTCCGTTTGGTAACCAGACGCGATCAGTACAAGCTCTCCGTGGTTAAATATAGGACCCCAATATCTGCCGACCGTTCGGTCTGGAGAGCCCCAGACTCTCCAGACCGAACGAGTCGTTCGGTGCGGGGTGCGGGGTGCCAATAGATCGAAGGATGCCGTTCGGGACGAGAAGCGCCCAGCCGGAACACCATCACTCTACGCCTTTTTGCGTTGAATAAAAGAAAAATAAAACCCAGTTTGCCCCAAAACTATTTTGACTAAGAAAGCCCACTTATGGGTGTGAATAATAAAGGTTAGATTTTGTCATACTCAAAAACATTTGAAATGGTCCAAAAATAATTTTGTCGTGATAGATATATAAAATAAAGAATAAGATACTACTAAAAAATCACTATGGGTTGAAGCAAAAAAATTTGCCATGATCTTTATAAGCAAAATTGTCCATGGTAAAAAAAAAATCTTTTAATGCAAATGTCAAAAAAAGAAAAAAAGTTCATGGCAATTTTTCATCTCTACCATGATGGCAAGAAAATGTAGATTAAAAATCTGCATGCTATTTTTACTATATAAATGAAGAGACAAAAAATGTGGATTAAAAATTGCCATTGTGTGGAGCAGAAACAAAAATGCACAATCTTTTGTTTAATAGTAATTGCCATGTTTTGTAAAGTAAATGTACCATAGTCAATAGAAGCAAAATTACCATGAGTGGTGGAAAAGGACAGAATTTGCCGTGGATGTAAAGTATTTTTGCCATGGCAAAAATAGAAGTCAAACTTGCCTTGCTTCATATGTTAAATAAAAATTGCCATCGCAATAAAAAGCTAATTTTGCCATGGCAATAAAAAGGTTAATTTTGCCATGGTAATAATTTGCTATGTATGTTCAAGTAAATTTTCCATGTACTTACAAGTAAAGATGCCATGGCAATCAAGGTAAAAATTTGCCATGGCAACTTAATAATAAATTTTTTGACATGGCAAAAAAGAGTAAAATTTGCGATGTATCGGTAATTGCCTTTGGCTCCTAGGTGCATATGCACCCATTGTCGAAATACACATTTTGAAAAGTTGAAAAATTCGGAACAAAAATCCCGCTTGTATATCCAGACATTTTATGTGCGTGCACAAGGTTTCAGTGAAAAACGACGTTTTTGTGGCTTGTGTAAAAAAGACAATTTCCGATGCTTCATTCTAACTATTCACGAGGCATTTCTTTATCTTTTTTACACAAGCCACAAAAAACGTCGTTTTTCACCGGAACCTTGTGAACGCACGTGCACATAAAATGTCCGGATATACACGTGAGATTTTTGTTCCGAATTTTTCAACTTTTTGAAATGTGTATTTCAACAATGGGTGCATATGCACCTAGGAGCCAAAACGCCGCTCTCTGTATGTATGTTCTACTAAATTTTCCATCTACTTATAAGTAAAGTTGCCATGACAATTAAGGTAAAGAATTGCCATGGCAAGTTAATAGTTAATTTTTCGGCATGGCAAAAAAGTAAAATTTGCCATGTATGCTCAAGTAAATTTGTCATGTACTTAAAAGTAAAGTTGCCATGGCAATTATGGTAAAAATTTGCCATGGCAAACTAAAAGTAAGTTTTTGACATGGCAAAGAAAAGTAAAATTTGTAGGATAATCTCCATTAACAAGCATGATTTAGCACAAATACTCACAGCTCAGCCAAAAAGCATGATTTGCACAAAAATCTTAACAATGCCATGTTGGTAATTTTGAAAAGCACATGAGTAGGTTATACCAGGGCGAGGATGTCAACGAGGAAACCGTGGCGGCCGTTGGTCTTTGACGAAGTGGCGCTACAGCTACAACGCAGGCCTGTATCTCATGCAATTTAGTACAAAAAAAATGTTTTTCATGAACATACAAATAAACGAGGATTAACCATCCTAGTTGGCACGAGAGATGTGAGCAAAAAATTGCCATGTTTATGGACTGGTGACACTGGACAACTCAACTGGTAGATACAGTTCATGTTTGTCATATACTTTACTAGTGAAAATTGCCATGAGCGTACTAATGCAAATTGCTGGGAAATTGAGCCTCCAATTTCTTACCTGCAAAAATTGGGCGACAACCGCCGCATACTACAGGAGGCAAAATGGCCATGACAACTCAACTGCTGAATGAAACTACAAATTGAACTAACCATAGTAACTATTGGCTTGAAAAATTGCCAACACATCTACCGCACATGTCAAAAAATGCATCAATTTGCCATGGCAAGATATTGTTGTTTCCCAAACAAAAACATCACAACAATGCAGTATGGGTGCACATCAACTTGCCATCCCTGCAAAACAAAAATTGCCATCATTTTTAGGGAGGATGCAAAATTATCTGTGACTTACCATGAGCTCCAGACCAAACTAGATACCGTGCCCCCTGGATGACACGACCACCACCAGTAGCGTCATACCCGGCCACCTCCGGCGCCGTGCAATCCCTCTTGAAGGACCATGGCGTGCCACCGGCATCGCCATCGCCACCGCAACCACCGGGACGGCGGCTGATCTCCTCTACACGGATGCGGGCGTCGCGGTCTGGTCGGGAGGGACGAAGCCTCCTCGCCCACCAGGAGGAGCGTGCTGAACATCTCCGCTGGCCGCGCCGCGCTGACCGTGGAAGCATGATCTCGCCCCTGCGAGTTCGCCGCCAAGCTGCTTGTCGCCGTGGTGGTTGCCATCATGCACCGGCCACCATGGCTCGTCGGCACCAGCTTTGCCGCTGCGCACTTCTTCCCCAGACATCGTGCAGCCGTGGCCACCACCAGCTCGCAGCCTCGACCATCACCACCACTCCTACTGCTCGCCATGACTGCACCCATCCACCACCATCGCCCCCGAGCAAAATCCCGCCTCCGCCCCGCATCAAATGCCTGGATCCGCGGACTGTCGCCGCCGCAGTACGACCTAAATAGATGGAGAGTGAGGAGCTGGAGCTCGCCGGTGGAGTGGATTAGGAACCTCTGAGATGGTGGGATGAGAGGATGAGTGGGTGAGAAGAAAACATGGGTCATGAAGAAAAAGAGGGGTGGCGGCGAGCAGATAAGTGAAAATATCGTTCGGCACGACTTCGGCTGGACGCGAACGATGCCCTGACGATGATGTGGCGAGGACCGTGCGCCAAGATCGGTGCACTCGATCCAAAGGGAACAAGGCCATTCGCGACGGGAGCTCAAAAAACTGACGTTCAGGCATTATCGTTACCGTAAATATAACCACACCCTACGCGTTTGCATCTCACAAACCGATCGCCGCCCGAGATTCGTTCATCGGTATCACCATACCTAGTTCAATCTTGTTTCCGACAAGTTTTTTTACTCGTTCCGTAATAGAAGATCCCCGTGACTAAACACATTAGTCACATGCTTGCAAGCTATTCATGATGTTGTATTAATGAGGGGGCCCAGAGATATCTCTCCGTCACACAGAGTGACAAATCCTGGTCCTTATCCATGCAACCCAACAAATACTTTCCGTCTTTACGATCACCCAGTTACAATGTGACGTTTGATTACCCACAAAGTATTCTTTCGGTATTAGGGAGTGACACGATCTCATGATCTAAGGAACAAATACTTGATATGAAGAAAGTTGTAGCAATTAAACTAATAAGTAATACGATCTGATACTAAGCTTACGATTGGGCCTGTCCATCACATTATTCTCCTAATGACGTGATCCTGCTATTGAATGACAACTCATGTCTATGGTTAGAAAATCTTAACCATCTTTAATGAACGAGCTAGTATAGTAGAGGCTTACTAGGGACACGGTGTCTGTTTATGTATCCACATGTCTATTTAAGTTTCCGGTCAATACAATCTTGCATGGGTAAGAAACCTTTATTAAGTACAAGGAAATACTCCCTCCGCTCCTAAATATAAGTCTTTTTTGATATTCTACTACAAACTACATACAGATGTATATAGAGCATTTTAGAATGTAGATTCACTCATTTTGCTCGGTATGTAGTCCATAGTGAAATCTCTAAAAAGACTTATATTTAGGAATGGAGGGAGCATGATAATAACAACTTTATTATTGCCTCTTGGGCATATTTTCAATAGAAAAAATCTCATGGTAAATTGGAAGGGCCCTGCTACCTTTGTTGTTTTCACCGTGGGAAATTTGCCAGTTCTGGCGAATTTTTTGCCCATGATTTCTCCAGTTTATTGCCTTATCAGCACAAAGAGTTGTAGACAAAACTTTTGATTTTCCCACACCCTTTTTACTGTGATTTTTGTTGCGGGAGGGGGAACTGCCCATTGCTAGGACATGGCGTGCAACGGCGAATGGGTGAAGAAGAGAGTTGCTGCGGGGGATCGAGGGCGTAAGGTTTTCTTAGTGGTGGTGGGGGAAGAGATCACGTGACGGGAGGGTCACTGTTTCTTTTTTGTTTCTTTTGCAAAGACATGAACCTTCCTTTTTTGGCACATGGGGGAGGGGCCGACACAGGACACTTTCCTAGACTGCCCAGCCACGAGATCCTCCTGCATAGCGCGTGGGCGCTGCGTAGCAGCGTCCAACCTTTAAACTCCTCAACTAGTTGCCCATTAGCTGAGAGATCCTTTTGCACGTTCATAATCTTACACATTGCCACTTGAGAATCCGTCTCGAGGATAACCTTGTGGACATGAAGCTCTTGAGCAAGGAATAAGGCCTGCCGGCACGCCATTAGCTCAGCCACCTCCGCATCATGAGTAGAATGAAAAAAATAACAGGATCCTGCAATGAAAATGCCATGGTTGTCTCTTGTCTGTAAGGACAACACCTCCCTTCCCGTACCTTGGTGCTTTGCCAATGCACCGTCAGCATTCGCCTTGACCTGCGCGGTGCCCGAATGGTTGTAGTTACCACATGGATACATCTCCATTCTTCAGTTAAGTGAAGGACACGCTCGCAAATACTTGACGGACTCTCAATGCGGTTGGTCTCCATAGCACCATTGCTAGCAATAAGTTTGAGCTTTCCTCAGACTTAGTTGGTATTTCTCACTAGTCCTATGGACTTTGACGCATAATGTGTTTATACTGATTTGGATGGAGACATTTACTTTCTTCGACTACTAGAGGGAATCTGGCTCAAGGTGGAGATCGTTAAATTATGATTCAAATTCTACCATGTTGGACTAGACTTAGTACAAATGGTGTGGGACGTTGCGTTGACATCGAAGCGTACGAGTACAACTCGTTTACTTGTCCTACAAGGACTCTTATGTATTGCCCCTCATATATAGACCATGTAGTCGCACCTAAAGACGGCATGTCGTGTTGTTCTTGTAATACTCCATCATAGTGATTGCGCCTTCATGCGTCTGTGATTTTCGACGTTAAATGTGTCTCTCTCCTTTATTATCATGTTTATCTTACACATACAACTTGATACCACTAAATTGCAGTACATCCAAACAACTACTCCCTCCGTAAACTAATATAAAAATACTAAAATAGTATTCTAAACGCTCTTATATTAGTTTACGAAGTGAGTACAATGCATAACTGAGCATGCTCCACTTATCAAGCTTTTTTAGGGGAAAAGCCCTAGGGCGTACTTTATTAACTTTAGATCACCGTTACATCAAAGATGATTGATGACCCACAAGTGTAGGGGGTCTATCGTAGTCCTTTCGATAAGTAAGAGTGTCGAACCCAACGAGGAGCAGAAGGAAATGATAAGCGATTTTCAATAAGGTTTTCTCTGCAAGCACTGAAATTGTAGGTGATAGATAGTTTTGTGATAAGATAAATTGTAACGAGTAACAAGTAAATAAAGTAAATAAAGTGCAGCAAGGTGGCCCAATCCTTTATGTAGCAAAGGATAATCCTGGACAATTTCTTATAATGAGGAAGGAGCTCCCGAGGACACATGGGAATTATCGTCAAGCTAGTTTTCATCAGGTTCATATGGTTCACGTTCGGTACTTTGATAATTTGATATGTGGGTGGACCGGTGCTTGGGTACTGCCCTTACTTGTACAAGCATCTCACTTATGATTAACCCCTATTGCAAGCATCCGCAACTACAAAAGAAGTATTAAGGTAAACCTAACCACAACATTAAACATATGGATCCAAATCAGCCCCTAACGAAGCAACGCATAAACTAGGGTTTAAGCTTCTGTCACTCTAGCAACCCATCATCTACTTATTACTTCCCCATGCCTTCCTCTAGGCCCAAATAATGTTGAAGTGTCATGTAGTTGACGTTCACATAACACCACTAGAGGAAAAGATAACATACATTTCATCAAAATATCGAACGAATACCAAATTCACATGACTACTAATAGCAAGACTTCATCCATGTCCTCAGGAACAAACGTAACTACTCACAAAGCATATTCATGTTCATAATCAGAGGAGTAATGATATGCATAAAGGATCTGAACATATGATCTTCCACCAAGTAAACCAATTAGCATCAACTACAAGGAGTAATCAACACTACTAGCAACCCACAGGTACCAATTTGTGGTTTTGATACAAGATTGGATACAAGAGATGAACTAGGGTTTTGAGAGGAGATGGTGCTGGTGAAGATGTTGATGGAGATTGACCCCCTCCCGATGAGAGGATCGTTGGTGATGACGATGGTGATGATTCCCCCTTCCGGAGGGAAGTGTCCTCGGCGGAACAGCTCCGCCGGAGCCCTAGATTTGTTCCGCCAAGGTTCCGCCTCGTGGCGGCGGAGTTTCGTCCCGTATGCTTGCCCACGATTTTTTTCAGGGTAAAAGCCCTCATATAGCAGAAGATGGACACCGGGGGGCCACCAGGGGGCCCAGGAGACAGGGGGCGCGCCTAGTAGGGGTGGGCGCACCCCCCACCCTCCTGGCTAGGGTGTGCCCCCCTGATGTATTTCTTCCGCTCAATAATTCTTATTAATTCCAAAAACAGGTTTCGTGGAGTTTCAGGATTTTTGGAGCAGTGCGGAATAGGTTTCCAATGTTTGCTCCTTTTCCAGCCAGAATTCCAGTTGCCGGCATTCTCCCTCTTCATGGTAAACCTTGTAAAATAAGAGAGAATAGCCATAAGTATTGAGATATAATGTGTAATAACAGCCCATAATGCAATAAATATTGATATAAAAGCATGATGCAAAATGGACGTATCAACTCCCCCAAGCTTAGACCTCGCTTGTCCTCAAGCGGAAGCCGAAATTAAAAAATATGTCCACATGTTTAGAGATAGAGGTGTCGATAAAAATAAAATACGGACATGAGGGCTTCATGATCATTCTTATAATAGCAACATAAATAGATTTTATCATATGATTTCTTATGCTCAAGTAATGATCAATTCACAATGTCAAGTATGGTTCAGAAACTTCATTGAGAACTAACAAACTATAATCTCAGTCATTGAAGCAATTACAATTTATCATAACATCAGAAAGAGTCAACAGTAGAGCTTTTCAGCAAGTCCACATACTCAACTATCTTGTAGCCTTCTACAATTGCTAACACTCATGCAATACTTGTGGTTATGGAGTTTCAGCCGGACATTGAGAAAGATAGGGGCTTATTGTGTTGCCTCCCAACGTATTCACCTTTAGGTGATGTCAACAATAATAGCCCATCCTAACTTACATCCAAATGGATACATATATCATGATCTTTCAAACACGAGGAGCTTGCCAAAGGATAAAATGAAAAAGGGAAAGGTGAGGATCACCTTGACTCAATCATAAAGTAAAAGCATAAAGTAAAAGATATACCCTTCACAGAGGGAAGCAGAGGTTGTCATACGCGTTTAGGGTTGGATGCACAAAATCTTAATGCAAAAGAATGTCACTTTATATTGCCCCTTGTATGTGGACCTTTATTATGCAATATGTCGCTTATATTACTTCCACAACAAGATCATATAAAGCTTATTTTCTCTGCACTAATAAGTCATACATATTTAGATAGCAATTTTTATTGCGTGCAACATGACAACTTACTTGAAGGATCTTACTCAATCCATAGGTAGGTATGGTGGACTCTCATGGCAAAACTGGGTTTAAGGATATTTGGAAGCACAACTAGTATCTCTACTTAGTGCAAGGAATTTGGCTAGCATGAGGGGGAAAGGCAAGCTCAACATGTTTGGAAGGTCAATGACAATATACTTTAACTGAGATGTGAGAAAACATAAACCATTACGTTGTCTTCCTTGTCCAACGTCAACTCTTTTAGCATGTCATACTTAATGAGTGCTCCCAATCATAAAAGGTGTCCAAGATAATATATTTGTATGTGAGCCTCTCTTTCCTTATCACTTCCTATTAATTGCAACGATGACCAAAACTACATTTATCAACTCTCAACAACTTTTATGCCTCATACTTTCTATGTGTGAAGTCATCACTAACCATAAGATCAATATGAACTCTTTTATTCTTTCTACTTCCTCAAGATCATAACAACATAGCAAAGCCCTTGACTCAACACTAATCTTTATTATAGATAGCTCACGGACTCGATTACAAAAAGAGATCACAAAGCAAAACTCAAAACTACTTGATATCAAAACTTCAATCTACTAGATCAAGATACTACTAAAAGGATCAAACTAAATAAAACGGTAAGGATAGGAGTGTGATGGTGATACGATACCGGGGCACCTCCCCCAAGCTTGGTAGTTGCCAAGGGGAGTGCCCATACCCATGTGATTATGTCCTCGGAGGTGGTGAAGTAGGAGTTGTTGATGATGTAGGCTTGTCATCCGTCTTCCAAGGCATAGGCTCACCATCATAGAAGGATGATCGAGTCTCCGGGATCCTTAAATCTAAAGCCAAACTCATCCTCTTGAATCTATATTCATACTCATAATTTTGGTTATGCAGGTCATAAATCTGGGCTTGGAGGTGCTCGATTTTCTCTTGAAGCTTGAAGATGGTCTCCCCAATGACTTTGGCATCCAGCTTGTGGTTGTTGGTGAACTCCATGATCATATCTGGTTGGTGTTGAGTCCATGCTCCACCATCCCTTGGCACTTGAAAACTTGCTGCTCCACGGCTTTGAGCTTTGTCTCCACGCTTCCAGTACGCCTTGGTCCCTCCACATCGTGGATGTGCAGCACCCCCTCACGCAACTCAATGGTTTGAGGATGTTGCAGCACCTCCGCAAGATAGGGGTTGATAACCCTCTCAAAAAACTTGTCCTTGGGAGCGCTTGGAGACGACATCATGCTCTAGATCTGAAACAGAAACAACTCGAAACGAAAATAGAGGAAATTTGCGTGATATGGTGGTCAAAACCTTCGGGAGTATATATAATGATTTTTTACCAACCAAAATACGTAACGTGCAAGAAAATGGAGTCCGTAAGGCACACGAGGTGCCCACGAGACAGGGGGGCGCGCCCAGTAAGGGTGGGCGCGCCCTCCACTCTCGTGGGGGCCTCGTGTCCCTCTCGGACTACTTCTTTCTTCCTAAAATTCTTAAATATTCCAAAACTGATAAAAATTGCCATTCACTAGTAGAAAAACCCCCACTCGTCCCGGTTGGTTAGGGCCTTTTATCCCGGTTCTTGAACCGAGACTAAAGGGTCGTTACTAATGCCCTAGACCTTTAGTCTCGGTTCTAACACGAACCGGGACAGATGGGCCTCCACGTGGCCGGTGCGCCGAGCCCAGGCAGGAGGGCCTTTGGTCCCGGTTGGTGGCACCAACCGGGACCAAAAGGCATCCACGCGTCAGCATTTCAGGGGCTGGGGTTTTTGTTTTTTTTTGAAAGGGGGGGGGGGGTTAGGGGTTTTGGGGGGTTAATTTAGGTGTTCCATATATTGTGTTAGCTAGCTAATTAATAGAGAGAAGTGTCCTCTCTTATGTTCATGCTTGGTCGACGCTACGTACTATACATAGAGAGGCCCTCGACATGCTAGCTAGTAAGAAAATGAAGGAAACCATTAAGTACAGAAGTTCGTCATGCATACCGAGAGAAGTGATTGATCGACCTCTCCTTCTCTGAGAGATTGGTCGAAGAACAAGTTTTCGTATTATCTATCTGACACTACTGGCTACATACATATACAATATGTAAGATCTCTTACAATCCCCTAGCAATTGAAATCAACTTCCACATGGTATTCTCCGGCTTTATTGATGACGTGGTCAAGAAAGAATCCCGCCAATTCCTCTTGAATTGCTTTCATGCGATCTTGTGGTAGGAGTTCATTCCGCATCTGCCACGTCTAATTTGAAGAAGGGGGTTAATACATATATATGAATGAAACTCAATAGACATGATGGTGTAATAAAATGAAATTGTGAATATTATTTCTTACGCACTTCATATTGTCTTTTAGAGTAGCCCCGCTTATTTTTCAAACTGATAATGAAGCATTATAAATGAAGCACTTCATATTCCGCATCTGCCTCGACGCGTTGTAGATGAACTCGCACACGTAGTATCCACAGTAATCATTCTCTTGTTCCTGCCACAAGCACTTTACGAGAAATAGAGGTCAATCAAACTGATAATGAAGCATTATAAATGGCATTGATGAAAGTATAGCTATAGAATCAACGGGAGATGCGCGCAACTAGCTAGCTAGTAGTACTTACTTTCGGGTATGTATATCGCAGCTCCTTCGGCAGTCCCGGAGCTTCTGCGATGAACTGTTTCCAAACCCTGCATGACAAAGAAAATAATTATTATTACTTGAGATATTAGGAAATGAACAAAAAGTTGCCGATATGGTGCGATAATGATCGATTGAACTTACTTGTTGAGCATTTTAGTCATGTCCGCATATGTTTCGGGATCTTTTCGTCTCGAGTCTAAGATGGTTACTAGTCCCCGCTCAAGCTTAATCTCCAGAAGAACATAGTGGAAGCTGCGCACGCATGCATAACTCATCAATTACATTACTATAACCTCGCTCGAGTAATAAGGGAAACCAAATATGCACACGACAGTAACACTCACTCGAAGTTGTAAGGAAAGAGTATTAAATCTTTGTTTTGATTTTTGATCAATGATTGTAGCAAGTTGGCCTCGGCCTCTTTGGCGTTCTTTGTAACTAGAAATTCATCTATGATATTTGTGTTAATGAACCCAATATCATACATTTCTTGTTTTCTGCACTCGACGATCTTCAATCTGCATAATATAGTGAGGATAATTAATTATAAATACATGCAATGAAAGAGCTGAGCTATATATAGAGACTTAATGACAAAAATAGTACTTATAGGTAGTAGCAAAAGACCGTTAATTTATGGAGGGCCTTTTGATTGAAGAACTCGAAGAACTCCTCAAATGGAACAGGCAACAGATCATTTCCAATGAGGTTGTGCGCCTCTTTAATTCTCAGATACAAAGTATTCGTCCCCCCAGACTCTCTGCAGGTTTTCATGTACCAATTATGGAATCTTTGCATCATCGTTGTTAGAGATTTTTCATCTTTGACGAGAGGCTTCCCGTACTCGTATCTGTGTTCGTCCACCTCCAAGAAATCAAAATGTACATCGTCAGGCAGGTAATCTCTAAGATTGCTATAACCGGGCACTGTCCCCGGAGCATTAGCGAGGATGTTGCTAGACACATTGAGCGGGGAGGCACGATTGCTTTGCTTGTTCGCTGAGCTGGGCAATTTTTTTCCCAGCTGCTCGTTCTTTTGACCTTTGGTGTCTGACAGTACTTCCCGACCGCTCCGCTTCGAGATATGCCTTTTCAGTAATGCGCTCATAGTTGGTTTTCGGCGGAGACTTTGGTGGTTTCCTCAGGGCATCGATAGTGCGCTTTGCTTTCACCGGATCTACCTTCTCCTTCGGAGGTGGATGTCTCTTTGCTTTCAACCCTTCAAAGAAGTCCTCCACTTCGGTCCGCACGATCTTTGCGTTTTCCTCCTCGGTCTTCTTGTACGGTAACTTCTCTAGAGGCTTGAGAGGTGGACCGTATCTGTATTGCCTCCCGCCTCTGATTGTACTGCTAGACGCCGGAGCAGACAGAGCGGCTGCGGCTGTCTTCTTCGTGCTTGCTTACGAGGCGGTGGAGAAGGACTACAACGCGCCGGAGCAGCCGGGGCGGCGGCGGGTCTCTTCCGCCCTTGCTGGCGAGGCGGAGAAGGAGGAGGATGCTGGCTGCTCGGGCGCGCCGGCGCAGGCGGAGAACGAGGTGGAGTGCCGCCACGCGCCGGAGAAGGAGGCTGAGTGCCCTGATCATCACTCGCCGGAGGAGGAGGCGGTGGAGGAGGTGGAGTGCCCTGACTCGCCGGAGGAGGAGGAGGAGGCGGAGGCGTTCATTTCGGAAGGTTGATGAACTCCTTCTGCCATAGGCATGGAGTCTTCAGAGTAGAACCCACCCGAGTCTCCCCTTCACCGGTAGGGTGGTCAAGCTGGAGGTCCTCAAATCCCTCCGTTATTTCATCCACTGTCACCCTAGCATATCCTTCTGGAATCGGACGACAGTGAAAAGTTGCACCGGGTTCAGAAGGTCGAACAGAGCCGACAGCCGCCTTGACTTTTAAGTTCTGCCATTGTGTCATAAGGTGGCAATTCTGAGACTCCATGATAGCATCCACGGGGTAGCTAGAAGGAGCTGTCAAGACATGGTACGGCTGAAGCAGCTCAGTGAAAGCCAAGATGCTTCTCCGCTGAGATGGCGGGGTAGCTTCAAGGAAGCTTCGGCAGTTCGTTTGCTGCGATTTGCTTCTCGTTCCTCTATCGCTTGTACCCTTGCATGCTGCGCCTGCAGTTCGGTCTGCTGCACTTTCTTCCTCCTCTCCTGGCATTTGTAACCGCCTGCGTCCGGAAACCCAGCCCTCCACGGAACGGAGCCTCGCGCGCCTCGTGTCCGTCTAGGGTGCTCATGATTCCGGAGGGCCATTGTGAGCTCATCATTCTCTCTGTCTGGAACGAATGTCCCTTCCTGCGCTGCATCGATATAGTGCTGAAGCCTCTTGACTGGTATTTTCATTTGCTCGTCCGTCCAAAGGAACTTCCCTGATACAGGGTGCAAGGTTCCGCCAGCCTCGAAGAACCAAGTCTGGCAACGGTCTGGCCAGTTCATTGTCTCTGGTTCGATCCCTTTATCAAGCAGATCATTCTCAGCCTTGGTCCACTTAGGTCGGGCTTTGAGGTAGCCACCTGACCCCGTGCGATGGTGAAGCTTCTTCTTTGCAGCATTTTGCTTGTTTGTCGCCGACATCTTCTTACTCTTTTCCGATGTCTTGTGGGCCACAAATGCGGGCCAGTGATCTCTGATCTTCTCATATTTGCCGATGAATTCTGGTGTCTCTTCTTTGTCGACAAACCTTTTCAACTCATTCTTCCACCTCCTGAATTGGTCTACCATCTTCTTAAGAGCATGAGACTTGATTAATTGCTCTTTAACTAGCTTCTCCGGATCCTCCTCTAGCGGTAGGGTGAAATTTGCCTTCAGCTCAGTCCAAACATCATCTTTCTGCATATCATTGACATAAGACACCTCAGGGTCTTCGTTCTTACGCTTATACCATTGGTGGATGTTGATCGGGATCTTGTCCCTAACAAGAACCCCGCACTGAGCAGCAAATGCTTCCTTTGTCCAGATGGGTTCAATCGGTTGGCCGTCGCACACGATTGCTGTGATCTCAAACCTTTCATCCGAGCGCAACTTTTTCTTCGGGCCTCGTCTCTTTACCGAAGTTGTGCTCAATCCGGAGGGCTAGAAAAAAGAAGAAAGGCGAGAGTTAATTAATATGTGTTCATATACCAAAACAATGTATGCATCAATTAGCTAGTCAGCACAGGCTTAACTAATATATATACCTGGCCGGACTCGGTTCGATCACCGGAGCCGTCATCACGGTCTCCTTCTTGCATCGTCATTGGGTCATCGGAGCCATCATAATCATGTCTTTCCTCCTCCATTCTTCGATCACCGTAGCCTGCTTCGTCTTCACCCTGTTCTTCCATACCATCATTGTCGTTAAGATACGACAAGATATCACCTCCGGCTAAGATTATGTCCCCCAACACCTCTTCTGCTTCCTCGTCTCATATGTGCTCCATTGTTTCTGCAAATATTACAACATGGCAATTATTACACAAACATGACAGCAGGTGGATATATTAGTGGCAAACGTAGACCGAGCTTATTCCGGGTTTGGGGTGGCCTCGGCAACGCTTCAAGGGTAGGGGCGCGGCGGGAGGGGTAGGAGACCGACATTGTTTTTTTCTAGGGTTTGGGTGTCCTCGAGAGTTTTGGTCGAGCGAGAGGGGGTGGCCTCGATAGAGTTTGTCGGGTAGGGGCGCGGCGGGAGGGGGTAGGAGACCGACATCGTTTTTTCTAGGGTTTGGGTGTCCTCGAGAGTTTTGGTACAAGTTATCACTGTCGAGAGGGGGTAATATCGACAACGACGACATACATACATGGGAAAATAATGTTATCGGGGAGGGGTTATATCGACCCCCCCCCCCACATGTTGAAGTTATTGGGAGGGGGTTATATCGACAACGATGACATACGTACATGGGAAAATAATATTATCGGGGAGGGGGTTATATCGACCCCCCTCGTGTTGAAGTTATCGGGAGGGGTATATCGACGACGACAGACCCGATAAAACATAAGAAAACAAAGAAGAAATAAAAAGAGGAGAAGAAGAAAGGAATAGAGGAGAAGATCGAAGAAAAAAAAGAAGAAGAAAAAAGAGGAGAAGAAGAAAGGAATAGAGGAGAAGAAGAAAAAATAGAAATCTTCTCCTCTATTCCTTTCTTCTTCTCCTCCTCCTTTTCTTCCTCTCCTCTTCTTCTCCTCTTCCTTTTCTTCCCCTCCTCTTCTTCTCCTTTTTCCTCTTCTAATTTTCCTTTTTCCTCTCCTTCTTTTTCTTCTTCTTCCTTCTTCCTAGCCAGATATATAAAACTTCTCTAAAAATGTAACTTTTGCATATATAAAACTTTTTCTTCTTCTTCCTTCTTCCTTCTCTTCCTTCTTCCTAAATATATAAAACTTTTCTAAAAATGAAACTAACCTAAAATGTACTAAATCAGAGAACATATATAGATAAAACTTTTCTAAAAATGTAACTTTTGCATATAAACTTTTCTTCTTCTTCCTTATTCCTTTTCTTCCTTCTTCCTAAATATATAAAACTTTTCTAAATATATAAATCTAACTTTTGCGTATATGAACATATATATACAGAGAGAACATACAAACATATACACATTTTTATAAAAAAGCAAAATACAAATCATCATGTATATGAACAAAAAAATCTGAAAAGAAGGCGTATATCATATATACACAATACATATACTCACATATATATATATATATATATAATCTGAAAAAAAACAAGCATATAATATATGAAAAAACAAGGACGTGGTAGGGGCGCCGGCCGGACCAAGGTGAGGAGGGGCAGGGGCGTGGGTTCGGCGGCGAGGACGGCGACGGGGCAGGGGGCGCGCACTCAGGGTAGGGGCGACGGCCGGTGAGGAAGGGGGCGGGGCAAGGCGACGGCGACGACGGGGGCGCGAGCCAGGGCGACGTGCGTCGGGGCAGGGCGGCGAGTAGCGACGGCGTCGGGGCAGGGCTCGGCGGCGACGGCGTCGGGCAAGGGCGTGGGCGACGGTGTTGGGGCAGGGCTCGGCGGCGATGGCGACGAGGAGCAGCGTGGGGCATCGGAGCGAAGAGCAAGTAAATTTTGGAGAAACTGCTAAGTGTTTGCTTACATAGAAAAGGCTTTGGTCCCGGTTCTTGGCATCAACCAGGACCAATGCCACCCTTTAGTCCCGGTTGGTGCCACCAACCGGGACCAAAGGTCTCTTTTCAGCAGCCCAAAGGGCGGGAAGCGGCGGCCTTTGATCCCAGTTGGTAGCACCAACCGGGACTAAAGGGGGTGCATTGGTACCGGTTCATACCACGAACTGGTACCAATGCACCCCCTTTAGTCCCGGTTGGTGCTATCAACCGGGACCAAAGGCCCATGTGCTGCCCGCGTCGCGGCCAAAGTTTAGTCCCACCTCGCTAGCTGAGAGAGCTCGAGAGTGGTTTATAAGCGCTGCTGCGCCAACCCTCTCGAGCTCCTCTCAATTGTAGGCTTTCGGGCCTAACCGTACGCTGTGTGCCTGTGGGCCTACTGGGCCTTCTGCGGGCCTGAATCCTGGCCCATGATAGGGTTTCTAGTCGTATTCAGGCCGTGGGGGCCCAGTAGGTGGCACTTTTTTTGTTTTTTTTTGTTTTTTTGTTGCTTTATTTATTTTATTTTGTTTCTACTTACAACAAAATACTTATTGTTGCTATTTTTATTTATTTTATTAAAGTTTATTTTTAATTATTTTTCTTTTAGGTCACAAAAATTATAAACTTTCTGTTAGTGCCATTAGTTTTCAAATTTGAATAGTTAAAATTACTGTGTTTAAAATTCAAAGTTTTTTTTCCAGTTTTTTTTTGCATGATTTATTTTCTTTTGTTTTTTGCTTTATTTTTTAATTCTTTTTGCTTTTAGGTCAGCAAAATTATAAACTTTCTGTTAGTGCCATTAGTTTTAGAAAAATTATTTTGTTTTTTGTTTTCTTTGTTGATTTATTTATTTTGTTTTGTTTCTACTTACAACAAAATACTTATTGTTGCTATTTTTATTTATTTTATTAAAGTTTATTTTAAATTATTTTTCTTTTAAGTCACAAAAATTACAAACTTTCTGTTAGTGCCATTAGTTTTCAAATTTGAATAGTTAAAATTTGAATTCTTTGAAATTTGTGTGAATTACAAGTTTGTGATTAACTTTACTAAAAAAATGAGCATAGATGCGCCTATAGAGAAAATTCAACCTAAATTCATAATAAATTCCTATGAATTTCAGAGAAATTCAGTATGAATTTAGGTCAAATTCCCTGTATAAGGGCATCTATTTTCACTTTGAGAGGAGCTTAACAAGGCAGAGAGGGAGGGGCTTATAAATGGGTGTGAGCGCCCTTCGGTTGGCAAGGTGGGACTAAACTCTGACCGCAACGAGGACCAACCCTTTAGTCCCGATTTGTGGCACAAACCGGGACTAATGGTCATGGGCCAGGGGCGAGGCGCATTGGTCCCGGTTCGTGCGTGGAACCGGGACCAAAAGGTCTAGACGAACCGGGACCAATGACCCACGTGGCTGCCCTCTTGTGTGTTCTTGGTGAGAACATAGTTGACAAGGAGCGAACCGGGATTAATGGTATTACGAGGGCCGAACCATAAGACATTAAAGCATTTCAAATGAACTCTGAAAAAGTTGAAAGTTGGCATGGTATCATAATTTCACCCACATAGCATGTGCATGTACAAAATGGACAATGGTATCATACTCATCTGTTACAAAGTTGGCATGGTATCATCATAATAGTTGTGGGAGAAAGTCTTCACTTTTTCTTCGCTTGTGTCATTTTCTTATTGCGCCGTAACCATGGATAATCTTCATCATTTATCATGATGCTTGGGTCAGCCTTGACTTTGAAGGGAGGAATTTCATGAAACTTTTCATAATCTTCAGACATGTCTGTCTTTCCCTCCACTCCCACGATGTCCCTTTTTCCTGAAAGAACTATGTGGCGCTTTGGCTCATCGTATGATGTATTCGCTTCCTTATCTTTTCTTTTTCTCGGTTTGGTAGACATGTCCTTCACATAGATAACCTGTGCCACATCATTGGCTAGGACGAACGGTTCGTCAATGTACCCAAGATTTTTCAGATCCACTATTGTCATTCCGTACTGTGGGTCTACTTGTACCCCGCCTCCTGACAGATTGACCCATTTGCACTTAAACAAAGGGACCTTAAAATCATGTCCGTAGTCAAGTTCCCATATGTACACTATGTAACCATAATATGTGTCCTTTCCCCTCTCGGTTGCTGCATCAAAGCGGACACCGCTGTTTTGGTTGGTGCTCTTTTGATCTTGTTCAATCGTGTAAAATGTATTCCCATTTATCTCGTATCCTTTGTAAATCAATACAGTCAAAGATGGTCCCCTGGACAACAAGTACAGCTCATCACAAACAGTCTTGTCACCTCTGAGACGTGTTTCCAACCAACTGCTGAAAGTCCTGATGTGTTCACATGTAATCCAGTTGTCGCACTGCTCCGGGTGTTTGGAGCGCAGACTGTTCTTGTGTTCATCGACATACGGGGTCACCAAGGTAGAGTTCTGTAGAACTGTGTAGTGTGCTTGAGACCAAGAATATCCGTCCTTGCATATTATTGAGTCCCCTCCAAGCATGCCTTTTCCAGTCAGTCTCCCCTCATACCGCGATTTAGGGAGACCTATCTTCTTAAGGCCAAGAATGAAGTCAACACAAAACCCAATGGCATCCTCTGTTTGATGGCCCATGGAGATGCTTCCTTCTGGCCTAGCGCAGTTACGGACATATTTCTTTAGGACTCCCATGAACCTCTCAAAGGGGAACATATTGTGTAGAAATACGGGCCCCAGAATGACAATCTCGTAGACTAGATGAACTAGGACGTGCGTCATGATATTGAAGAAGGATGGTGGGAACACCAGCTCGAAACTAACAAGACATTGCGCCACATCACTCCTTAGCCTTAGTACGATTTCTGGATCGATCACCTTCTGAGATATTGCATTGAGGAATGCACATAGCTTCACAATGGCTAATCGGACGTTTTCCGGTAGAAGCCCCCTCAATGCAACCGGAAGCAGTTGTGTCATAATCACGTGGCAGTCATGAGACTTTAGGTTCTGGAACTTTTCTCTAGCATATTTATTATTCCCTTTATATTCGACGAGAAGCCAGTTGGGACCTTCATACCGAGCAGGCATTCAAAGAAGATTTCTTTCTCTTCTTTCGTAAGAGCGTAGCTGGCAGGACCTTCATACTGCTTCGGAGGCATGCCGTCTTTTTTGTGCAAGTGTTGCAGGTCCTCCCGTGCCTCAGGTGTATCTTTTGTCTTCCCATAAACTCCCAAGAAGCCTAGCAGGTTCACACAAAGGTTCTTCATCACGTGCATGACGTTGATTGAAGAGCGGACCTCTAGGTCTTTCCAGTAGGGTAGGTCCCAAAATATAGATTTCTTCTTCCACATGGGTGCGTGTCCCTCAGCGTCATTCGGAACAGCTAGTCCACCGGGACCCTTTCCAAAGATTACGTGTAAATCATTGACCATATCAAGTACGTGATCACCGGTACACATGGCGGGCTTCTTCCGGTGATCTTCCTCGCCTTTGAAATGCTTGCCTTTCTTTCGACATTGATGGTTGGTCGAAAGAAATCGACGATGGCCTAGGTACACATTCTTCCTGCATTTGTCCAGGTATATACTTTTAGTGTCATCTAAACAGTGCATGCATGCGTGGTATCCCTTGTTTGTCTGTCCTGAAAGATTACTGAGAGTGGGCCAATCGTTGATGGTTACAAACAGCAACGCGTGCATGTTAAATTCCTCCTGTTTGTGCTCATCCCACATACATACATCGTTTCCATTCCACAGCTGTAAAAGTTCTTCAACTAATGGCCTTAGGTACACATCAATGTCGTTGCCGGGTTGCTTAGGGTCTTGGATGAGAACTAGCATCATAATGAACTTCCGCTTCATGCACATCCAAGGAGGAAGGTTATACATACATAGAGTCACAGGCCAGGTGCTGTGGTTGCTGCTCTGCTTCCCGAAAGGATTAATGCCATCCGCGCTTAAACCAAACCATACGTTCCTTGGGTCACCTGCAAACTTAGTCCAGTACTTTCTCTCGGTTTTTCTCCATTGCGACCCGTCAGCGGGTGCTCTCAACTTCCCGTCTTTCTTACGGTCCTCACTGTGCCATCGCATCAACTTGGCATGCTCTTCATTTCTGAACAGACGTTTCAACCGTGGTATTATAGGAGCATACCACATCACCTTCGTAGGAACCCTCTTCCTGGGAGGCTCGCCGTCAACATCACCAGGGTCATCTCGTCTGATCTTATATCGCAATGCACCACATACCGGGCATGCATTCAGATCCTTGTATGCACCGCGGTAGAGGATGCAGTCATTAGGGCATGCATGTATCTTCTGCACCTCCAATCCTAGAGGGCATACGACCTTCTTTGCTGCGTATGTACTGTCGGGCAATTCGTTATCCTTTGGAAGCTTCTTCTTCAATATTTTCAGTAGCTTCTCAAATCCTTTGTCAGGCACAGCATTCTCTGCCTTCCACTGTAGCAGTTCCAATACGGTACCGAGCTTTGTGTTGCCATCTTCGCAATTGGGGTACAACCCTTTTTTGTGATCCTCTAACATGCGATCGAACTTCAGCTTCTCCTTTTTACTTTCGCATTGCATCCTTGCATCGACAATGACCCGGCGGAGATCATCATCATCAGGCACATCGTCTGGTTCCTCTTGATCTTCAGCAGCTTCCCCCATTGCAGCATCATTGGGCACATCATCTGGTTCCTCTTGATCTTCAGCAGCTTCTCCCGTTGCAGCATCACCGTATTTAGGGGGCACATAGTTGTCATCGTCCTCTTCTTCTTCGCCGTCTTCCATCAGAACCCATATTTCTCCGTGCCTCGTCCAAACATTATAGTGTGGCATGAAACCATTGTAAAGCAGGTGGGTGTGAAGGATTCTCCGGTCAGAGTAAGACTTCGTATTCCCACATTTAGGGCATGGACAACACATAAAACCATTCTGCTTGTTTGCCTCAGCCACTTCGAGAAAATCATGCACGCCCTTAACGTACTCGGAGGTGTGTTTGTCACCGTACATCCATTGTCGGTTCATCTGCGTGCATTATATCTAATTAAGTGTGTCAAAAACCATTACAGAACATCATGAATAGATAATTAAGTGACCAAATTAATAGAAGTTCATCATCACATTAAAACCAAAGTACATACATAGTTCTCATCTAACAACATAAAGCTCTCCAGAGCATTCTAAATTAATTAAACCATACATTGAAACTATGTAAAACATTTCAATGCGAAAGCAAATGCGATCATAATCGCAACCAAGGTAACAATTGATCCAACGACATAATGATACCAAGCCTCGGTATGAATGGAATATTTTCTAATCTTTCTAATCTTCAAGCGCATTGCATCCATCCTGATCTTGTGATCATCGATGACATCCACAACATGCAACTCCAATATCATCTTCTCCTCCTCATTTTTTTATTTTTTCCTTCAAGAAATTGTTTTCTTCTTCAACTAAATTTAACCTCTCGACAATAGGGTCGGTTGGAATTTCCGGTTCACATACCTCCTAGATAAATAAAATCTATGTCACGTTGGTCGGCATAATTTTCATAAACAATAAATGAAGCAATAGTTATAAAGATAATATATACCACATCCGAATCATAGACAGGACGAGGGCCGACGGGGGCAGATACCAAAACCATCGCACTATATAATAACAAGCAATAAAATAGTAAGAAAATATCTATCTAAAGCAAGAATTTTTTTCTTTCGGAAAGAAGATAAGAACAAGAGGCTCACCACGGTGGTGCCGGTGACGAGATCGGAGCGGGCAATCGACGATAGTGAAGACGGGGACGGGGCGTGACGGGCCGCTAATATAAACCTAGACAAATCTCGGGAAAAATAGAGTTCGGAGGTCGTGCTTCGAGAGGAGAAAGCTTAACTAGTGTGGCTCGGGCATTTCATCGAACACCTCATGCGCATAGGAGGTGAGCTAGAGCACCACAAAGCCCTCCCCTCCCCGGCCAGAGAAAAACAGAGCAGTGGAGTGCTCTGCTCACGGGCGAGGGGTATACATAGGCACCTCAATGGTCCCGGTTCGTGGCATGAACCTGGACTAAAGGGCAGCCTATTGTCCCGGTTCAAGCCACCAACTGGGAACAATGGTGGTGGGCCAGGAGCCAGGCCCATTGGGCCCGGTTCGTCCCACCAACCAGACCAAAAGGTCCAGATGAACCGGGACCAATGGCCCACGTGGCCCGGCCGGCCCCCTGGGCTCACGAACCTGGACCAATGCCCCCATGGGTCTCGGTTCTGGACTGAACGGGGACTAATGGGCTGACCCGGCCTGAACCAAAGCCCTCTTTTCTACTAGTGATTGGAGTTGTTTTGGAGTCGGTTTACTT
This sequence comes from Triticum aestivum, assembly GCF_018294505.1. Taxonomy (NCBI): domain Eukaryota; kingdom Viridiplantae; phylum Streptophyta; class Magnoliopsida; order Poales; family Poaceae; genus Triticum; species Triticum aestivum. The sequence goes on along the minus strand of NC_057813.1, from coordinate 127,869,043 downwards.
ACCGTACCACATACCTATTCCTTTTCGGAGTCTGGAACATTCTGGAAAGTGTCCCTTATGTATTCCTCCAGGGTTACGGTTTCAATAATATTAGTTTCAACATTGATAGAATTACCTGAAATATAATGTTTAATTCTTTGACCATTCACCACCCTCGGACTTGTGCCTTCAAAGTTGTTGATTTTTATGGCACCAGAACGATAGACCTCCTCGATAACATAAGGGCCTTCCCATTTAGAGAGAAGTTTTCCTGCAAAAAATCTTAAACGAGAGTTGAATAATAACACATAATCTCCTACGTTAAACTCAAGCTTCTGTATCCTTTTGTCATGCCAGCGTTTGACTTTTTCTTTGAATAGCTTGGCATTCTCATAGGCTTGGGTTCTCCATTAATTAAGTGAGCTAATATCAAACAACCTATTCTCACCGGCAAGTTTGAAGTCATAGTTGAGCTCTTTAATAGCCCAATATGCTTTATGTTCAAGTTCAAGAGGTAAATGACATGCTTTTCCATAGACCATCTTATAAGGATACATACCCTTAGGATTTTTGTATGCAGTTCTATAGGCCCATAATGCATCATCAAGTTTTTTGGACCAATTCTTTCTAGATCTATTCACAGTCTTTTGCAAAATTAATTTGAGCTCTCTATTGCTCAACTCTACTTGACCACTAGACTGCGGATGATAAGGAGATGCGATTCTATGGTTGACATCATACTTAGCAAGCATCTTACAGAAAGCACCATGAATAAAATGTGAACCACCATCAGTCATAAGATATCTAGGGACTCCAAACCTCAGAAAAATAACTTCTTTAAGCATTTTAATAGAAGTGTTATGATCAGCACTACTAGTTGGAATAGCTTCTACCCACTTAGTAACGTAATCAACATCAACTAAAATATGTGTATAACCATTAGAGGCAGGAAAAGGTCCCATATAATCAAAGCCCCAAACATCAAACAGTTCAATAACAAGAGAGTAATTCATAGGCATTTCTTGACGTCTACTAATGTTACCTATTCTTTGACATTCGTCACAAGATAAGACAAACTTACGAGCATCTTTGAAGAGAGTACGCCAATAAAAACCAGATTGCAGTACCTTGTGTGCAGTTCTATCTCCCGCGTCGTGTCCTCCATAGGATTCAGAGTGACACTTGCGTAGGATCTGTTCCTGTTCATGCTCAGGCACACAACATCTAATAACACCATCTACTCCTTCTTTATAAAGGTGGGGGTCATCCCAGAAGTAATGTTTTAGATCATAAAAGAACTTTTTCTTTTGCTGGTATGTGAAACTAGGAGGTATAAATTTAGCAACAATGTAATTAGCATAATCAGCATACCAAGGAGCAGTACGAGAAGCATTAACGACCGCTAATTGTTCATCAGGAAAGCTATCATCAATAGGTAGTGGGTCATCAAGAACATTCTCTAACCTAGACAAGTTGTCTGCAACGGGGTTCTCAACTCCTTTTCTATCAATAATATGCAAATCAAATTCTTGGAGCATGAGAACTCATCTAATGAGCCTAGGCTTAGCATCTTTCTTTTCCATAAGATATTTAATAGCAGCATAATCAGTGTGAATAGTAACTTTGGAATCAACAATATAAGGTCTAAACTTATCACATGCAAATACAACTGCTAAGAATTCTTTTTCAGTAGTAGCATAATTTCTCTGGGCAGTATCAAGAGTCTTACTAGAATACTAGATAACATTCAATTTCTTATCAACTCTTTGCCCTAGAACAGCACCTACAACACAATCACTAGCATCACACATAATTTCAAAAGGTAAATTCCAATCAGGTGGCTGAACAATAGGTGCAGTGATCAAAGCTTTCTTAAGTATTTCAAATTCTTCTACACAATCATCATTAAAGACAAAAGGAATATCTTTTTTCAATAAATTAGTCAGAGGCCTAGAGATTTTAGAAAAGTCCTTAATGAACCTCCTATAAAAATAGGCATGACCAAGGAAACTTCTTATACCTTTTATGTCCTTGGGACATGGCATCTTTTCAATAGCATCAACTTTGGCTTTGTCAACTTCAATACCTCTCTCGGAAATCTTATGCCCCGGGACAATGCCTTCATTAACCATAAAGTGACACTTTTCCCAATTCAGGATGAGACTAGCGTCTTCACATCTCTGCAAAACTCGATCAAGGTTTCTCAAACAATCATCAAAAGAGGATCCATAAACAGAGAAGTCATCCATGAATACCTCACAAATCTTTTCACAAAAATCAGAGAATATAGCCATCATGCATCTTTGAAAGGTAGCAGGTGCATTACGTAAACCAAAAGGCATACGTCTATAAGCAAAAGTACCGAAAGGGAAAGTAAAAGTAGTTTTTGATTGATCCCCCGCTGACACAGGTATTTGAGAGAAACTAGAATAACCATCTAGAAAGCAGAAATGTGTGTTTTGGATAGTCTTTCTAGAATTTGATCAATAAAAGGTAAAGGGTAATGATCTTTCTTAGTAACTTTATTTAATTTCCTGAAATCATTTACCATCCTATAACCTGTAATAATTCTTTGCAGGATCAATTCATCATTATCATTAGGAACAACGGTAATGCCTCCCTTTTTAGGAACACAATGGACAGGGCTTACCCAATCACTATCAGCAACGGGATAAATTATACCTGCCTCAAGGAGCTTTAGTATCTCCTTTCTTACCACTTCTTTCATTTTGGGATTCAGTCATCGTTGAGGATCTCTAACTGGTTTGGCATCTTTCTCCACTGTAATTTTGTGTTGGCATAATGTGGGACTAATGCCCTTAAGATCATCCAGAGTATATCCAATAGCAGCTCGATGCTTCTTCAGAGTTTTCAATAATCTTCCTTCTTCTTGCTCTGAAAGGTTAGCACTAATAATAACAGGATATATTTTCTTTTCATCAAGATAAGCATACTTAAGATTATCAGGTAATGGTTTGAGTTCAAACACGGGATCACCCTTGGGTGGAGGGGGATCCCCAAGAATTTCAACGGGAAGGTTATGTTTCAGCATAGGTTCCTGTTTAAGGAACACTTCATCTATTTCCCTTCTTTCCTTCATAAACATATCATTTTCATGGTCAAGCAAATATTGTTCTAACGGATCAGTAGGAGGCACGGAAATAGAAGCAAGACCAATAATCTCATCCTTACTAGGTGATTCTTTATCACGAGGTTGTCTACGAAACTTAGCAAAATTAAACTCATGAGACATACCATCTAAGCCAATTGTGACAGTATCCTTTTCACAATCAATTTTAGCATTAACAGTATTTAAGAAGGGTCTACCAAAAATAATGGGACAAAAGTCATCTTGTGGGGAACTAAGAACAAGAAAATCAGCAAGGTATTTAACCTTCCCACACAAGACTTCAACATCTCTAACAATCCCAACTGGTGAAATAGTATCCCTATTGGCAAGCTTGATGGTAACATCAATACCTTCCAACTCAACAGGTGCAATATCATGCATAATTTCTTTATATAAGTCATAGGGTATTGCACTAGCACTAGCACCCATATCACATAAGCCAGGATAACAATAATCTCCTATTTTAACAAAAATAACAGGCATGCCTACCAAAGGTCTATGTATCTTAGTATCTGGTCTAACAATATTAGCAGTCTCACCACAGAAATAAATAACATGCCCATCTAAATCATAATCCAAGAGATCTTTAACCATAGCAATACTAGGTTCAACTTTGATTTGCTCAGGAGGTGTATAATTCCTAGTATTACCCTTACGAACAGCAGTCGAAGTTTTAGCAGGATCTCTTATCCTAACAGGAAAAGGAGGTTTCTCAACATAAGTAGTAGGAATAATAGGATCACTATAGGTGATAGTCTTTTCTTCAACTATGATAGGTGCAACTACTTTTATTTCAACGGGAGGATTATATTAAAACCTCTTTTCTTTAGGGGATCAACGTGAGTAGCAAAAGATTCACAGTAAGAAGCTACTATCTCAGAGTCAAGTCCATATTTAGCGCTAAATCCACGAAAAGCATCGGTATCCATAAAAGATTTAACACAATCGAACTTAGGTGTCATACCTGACTCCTTACCATCGTCGGAACCCCAATCTTCAGAGTTGCATTTAATTATTTCCAATAAGTCCCATTTGAAATCAATAGTCTTTAGCATATAAGAACCAACACAGGAAGTATCGAGCAGGTTGCGATCATTAAGAGAAAGCCGAGCATAAATTTTTTGAATAATCATTTCCCGGAGAGCTCATGATTGGGGCATGAATATAACATTGACTTAAGCCTCCCCCAAGCTTGAGAGATCCTTTCTCCTTCGCGAGGCCAAAAATTATATATGTAATTACGATCACGATGAACAAGATGCATAGGATAGAACTTCTGGTGAAATTCCAACTTCAATCGTTTATAATTCCAAGATCTCGTATCATCACATAGCCTATACCATGTCAATGCATCTCCCTTCAAAGATAAAGGGAAGACCTTCCTTTTGACAACATCATCAGGAATACCTACAAGCTTAAATAATCCACAAACTTCATCCACAAAGATAAGGTGTAAATCGGGATGCAATGTTCCATCTCCTGCAAATGGATTAGCTAGCAGTTTCTCTATCATTCCCGAAGGTATCTCAAAGTAAATATTTTCAACAAGTACAGTAGGTTGAGGAGCAACTCTTTGCTCTTCTGGTCGGGGTGAAGATACCCCGAACAAGCCCCTCAAAGGATTAGTTTCCATAGTGACAAGTAACAGAAAATTTTAGCACACTATATAAATGTTTCCTTACCAAGTTCCACTCACCAAAACCGCTACGCTCCCCGGCAACGGTGCCAGAAAAGAGTCTTGATGACCCACAAGTGTAGGGGATCTATCGTAGTCCTTTCGATAAGTAAGAGTGTCGAACCCAACAAGGAGCATAAGGAAATGATAAGCGGTTTTCAGTAAGGTTTTCTCTGCAAGCACTAAAATTGTAGGTGATAGATAGTTTTGTGATAAGATAAATTGTAACGAGTAACAAGTAAATAAAGTAAATAAAGTGCAGCAAGGTGGCCCAATCCTTTATGTAGCAAAGGATAAGCCTGGACAATTTCTTATAATGAGAAAGGAGCTCCCGAAGACACATGGGAATTATCCTCAAGCTAGTTTTCATCACGTTCATATGATTCGCATTCTGTACTATGATAATTTGATATGTGGGTGGACCGGTGCTTGGGTACTGCCCTTACTTGGACAAGCATCCCACTTATGATTAACCCCTATTGCAAGCATCCGCAACTACAAAAGAAGTATTAAGGTAAACCTAACCACATCATTAAACATATGGATCCAAATCAGCCCCTAACGAAGCAACGCATAAACTAGGGTTTAAGCTTCTGTCACTCTAGCAAACCCATCATCTACTTATTACTTCCCCATGCCTTCCTCCAGGCCCAAATAATGGTGAAGTGTCATGTAGTCGATGTTCACATAACACCACTAGAGGAAAAGACAACATACATCTCATCAAAATATCGAACGAATACCAAATTCACATGACTAGTAATAGCAAGACTTCACCCATGTCCTCAGGAACAAAAGTAACTACCCATAAAGCATATTCATGTTCATAATCAAAGGAGTAATAATATGCATAAAGGATCTGAACATATGATCTTCCACCAAGTAAACCAATTAGCATCAACTACAAGGAGTAATCAACACTACTAGCAACCCACAGGTACCAATTTGTGGTTTTGATACAAGATTGGATACAAGAGATGAACTAGGGTTTTGAGAGGAGATGGTGCTGGTGAAGATGTTGATGGAGATTGACCCCCTCCCGATGAGAGGATCGTTGGTGATGATTCCCCCTTCCGGAGGGAAGTGTCCTCGGCGGAACAGCTCCGCCGGAGCCCTAGATTTGTTCCGCCAAGGTTCCGCCTCGTGGCGGCGGAGTTTCGTCCCGTATGCTTGCCCACGATTTTTTCCAGGGTAAAAGCCCTCATATAGCAGAAGATGGACACCGGGGGGCCACCAGGGGGCCCAGGAGACAGGGGGCGCGCCCAGTAGGGGTAGGCGCGCCCCCACCCTCCTGGCCAGGGTGTGGGCCCCTTGATGTATTACTTTCGCTCAATAATTCTTATTAATTCCAAAAACAGGTTTCATGGAGTTTCAGGATTTTTGGAGCAGTGCAGAATAGGTTTCCAATATTTGCTCATTTTCCAGCCTGAATTCCAGCTGCCGGCATTCCCCCTCTTCATGGTAAACCTTGTAAAATAAGAGATAATAGCCATAAGTATTGAGATATAACGTGTAATAACAGCCCATAATGCAATAAATATTGATATAAAAGCATGATGCAAAATGGACGTATCAATGATGTCCGGGAGAATAACACTAGGTGAATCACCGTCCCAATTAGTTACAAGCTTTGAATCATAAACATGCCTTGCCAAATTATGTGAGACCCTATTAGCATTTGTAGGGCAGTGTTGGAAGCGCACTGCACCTAATCTTGTTGCCCGTTGGAAACAGTCTGCAAGAACTGCCATCACTGGACTCCAAACTTCAGTGACACCATTGGAGGCATGAATCAGTTCTAGTGAATCGGACTCCATGTGAACTCCATCACACCCTATATTTTCAATCATCATCAAGCCCTTCTGCATCGCTATAGCCTCTGCTGTGCTGGCATCATGGACATTGTTCAGTAGCCAAGAACCATCGGTGACTGGCTCTCCCATGTGGTTGTGAAGAACTGCAGCTGCTGCACCCGATCCATCTTGGAAATAAGATGCATCCGCATTCATCTTGTAGCTACCAGTTGGTGGTTTTTCCCATGATATTTTATGTGGCTGCACAGTACCCTCCGCTGCTGTGAAGTTTGAGGTAATAGCATTGATCGCAAACGCAGTTCTTGCCGGTGGTGCAACAGAATTTCCTTTCACAAATTCTCTCCTCTGCCACCATATGTACCATGCTCCCACCACTACTGATTCTGCAACACCGAGGTTTGATAAGGTCGGTCTTACTCTCACTTTATTGCGGATGATTTCCTCTAGCACTACACTGCCCGACCGATCTACTGTCAATGCTTTGTCTATAATCTCTGTCAGACCCATTGCTCGCAATACTTCCTTAGTACGTTGGGAAGTGAAAATCAAGTGTCGAATATCCTCTGCCCTGTCTAGGCATAGCGGGCACTTAGGGGACACCTTTATGTGTCTATTCGCTAGGACAGAGCGAGCCGCGACTATGCCATGCAATGCCTTCCAAGCAAAAATCTTAACCTTTGATGGTACTCTTAATTTCCAAAGAGTTTCCCATACTGGATTAATCATTGAGCTGTCCTGCCCATCGGACCTTCTGATTTGTGCGTCGTACTGGTGGTGCCACTCAACATAATATGCTGTAACTGTAAATGTATATGATTTCGTGAAGTTCCATGCCACAAAGTCCTCCATCAGCTGGACATTCAAAGGAATCCGCAAGATCCTGTCAACATCTACCGGAGAGAAAATGCTTCTGATAAGAGCTTCGTCCCACTCCCCAGAGTATAGGTCGATTAATTCTTCCACTCTAGAAAGTAGACAAGTACCTTTCGGGGTCAGGATCTTCCTGTTTGGGCTGTTCGGCACCCAGCAATCAGTCCAAATGTTGATGTTTGAGCCTGTACCAACACGCCAAATATGACCTCTCATGAATGTTCGTATACCCAAAACAATAGATTGCCATGTAAATAAGGAGCCTCTCTTATTTTTGGCCTTCGGGATATTGCCATCAGGGTAATATTTTGCATGAAGAACTCTTGCGCATAAAGTATCAGGTTTGGAGATCAGTCTCCAACACTGTTTTGCAAGTAATGCCAAGTTGAAAGCATAAATCCCATTCCACCCTCATTTTACGGAATGCACATGCGCCACCTGTTGGGAACGTAGTAATTTCAAAAAAATTCCTACGCACACATAGGATCATGGTGATGCATAGCAACGAGAGGGGAGAGTGTGTCCACGTACCCTCGTAGACCGAAAGCGGAAGCGTTAGCACAACGCGGTTGATGTAGTCGTACGTCTTCACGGCCCGACCGATCAAGCACCGAAACTACGGCACCTCCGAGTTCTTGCACACGTTCAGCTCGATGACGTCCCTCGTACTCCGATCCAGCCGAGTGTCGAGGGAGAGTTTCGTCAGCACAACGGCATGGTGACGATGATGATGTTCTACCGTCGCAGGGCTTCGCCTAAGCACCGCTACGATATTATCGAGGAGGATTATGGTGGAGGGGGGCACCGCACACGGCTAAGAGATCAATGATCAATTGTTGTGTCTATGGGGTGCCCCCCTCCCCCGTATATAAAGGAGTGGAGGAGGGGGCCGGCCAAGTGGGGTGGCGCGCCCTAGGGGGGAGTCCAACTCCCACCGGGAGTAGGACTCCCCCCTTTCCTATTAGGAGAGGGAGAGAGAAGGAAGAGGAAGGAGGGAGGAAGGAAAGGGGGGGCCGCCCCCCCTCCCAATTCGAATTGGGCTTGGGGGGGCACCCCCTCCCTTGCTCCTTTCCCCTCCTTTCCACTAAGGCCCATTAAGGCCCATATACCGCCCGTGGGGTTCCGATAACCTCCCGGAGCTCCAGTATTGTTCCAATCTCACCCGGAACCTTTCCTGTGTCCAAATATAGTCGTACAATATATCGATCTTCATGTCTCGACCATTTCGAGACTCCTCGTCATGTCCATGATCACATCCGGGACTCCGAACAACCTTCGGTACATCAAAACACATAAACTCATAATATAATTGTCATCTTACTTTAAGCGTGCGGACCCTACGGGTTTGAGAACTATGTAGACATGACCGAGACACGTCTCCGGTCAATAACCAATAGCGGAACCTGGATGCTCATATTGGCTCCTACATATTCTACGAAGATCTTTATCGGTCAAACCGCATAACAACATACGTTGTTCCCTTTGTCATCGGTATTTTACTTGCCCGAGATTCGATCGTCGGTATCTCAATACCTAGTTCAATCTCGTTACCGACAAGTCTCTTTACTCATTACATAATGCATCATCTCGTAACTAACTCATTAGTTACATTGCTTGCAAGGCTTATAGTGATGTGCATTACCGAGAGTGCCTAGAGACACCTCTCCGACAATCGGAGTGACAAATCCTAATCTCGAAATACGTCAACTCAACAAGTACCTTCGGAGACACCTGTAGAGCACCTTTATAATCATCCAGTTACGTTGTGACGTTTGGTAGCACACAAAGTGTTCCTCCGATAAGCGGGAGTTACATAATCTCATAGTCATAGGAACATGTATAAGTCATGAAGAAAGCAATAGCAACATACTAAACGATCAAGTGCTAAGCTAACGGAATGGGTCAAGTCAATCACATCATTCTCCTAATGATGTGATCTCGTTAATCAAATGACAACTCATGTCTATGGTTAGGAAACGTAACCATCTTTGATTTACGAGCTAGTCAAATAGAGGCATACTAGTGACACTATGTTTGTCTATGTATTCACACATGCATTATGTTTCCGGGTAATACAATTCTAGCATGAATAATAAACATTTATCATGATATGAGGAAATAAATAATAACTTTATTATTGCCTCTAGGGCATATTTCCTTCACCACCATGCCCACCAATGCATCCTCCTTTGATCATCCTCATCACTCCACCAAAAGCTTGCCATGGCATCCGTGATTTCCTTACACACTTTGTTCGGAATCTTAAAGACACCCATAGCAAAAACAGGGAGGGACTGAATAACTGCTTTGAGCAAGATTTCTTTACCTCCCAGAGATAAGAACTTCTCTTTCCATCCCTTCAGACGAGCAATCATCCTCTCCACCAAGTAAGCAAAGCTATCACTCTTGTCCACTCCGATCATAGCTGGTAAACCAAGATATTTATCGGACATGGCCTCAGTCATTATATTCAGCTCTACACACATATTTGCTTTTGTATCCACGTCCACACAAGGGCTGAAGTATATGCTTCATTTCCCTTCACTCACAAGTTGTCCTGAACTTGCACAGTATTGGTCAAGAACTTGTCTCACCGAGGTTGCATTAATAAGATCTACTTTCATAAGGATTAAAGAATCGTCAGCAAATAATAGATGTGAAACTGACGGTGCACCCCTGCACACCTTTACTCCTCCTATGCCACGAACCTCCTCCTGGTGAGCCAACAAACTGGACAAACCCTCTGCACAAATCAAGAATAAATATGGTGATAAGGGGTCGCACAAACCCCTCTGTCTCCTGGTCATTGTACCTCACTCTGTATTTAATGGATCGAACACAAGCCATGATTAGTGATACAAAGTTATCATGAAAACCGAGTCTTTTCATCATTCTTTCGAGGAAAATCCATTCAACTCGGTCCTCCTCCAACTTAACTGCACAGTAACCAGTTTTTGCTTTCTTGCAATTTTTTATTTTATGCATACACTCATAAGCAAGCAAGATATTATCTGTGATCAAACTTCCAGGGACAAACGCACTTTGCACCGGGGCAATTATATCATCCATCACTCTTCTCAGTCGACTTGCTATCATTTTTGAGATGATCTTGTACAAGACATTACAGAGGCTAATAGGCCTATATTGTGTAATTTGCTCGGGCCTATCAACCTTAGGAATTAAAACTATGATTGTATCATTCCATCCCTCTGGTATTACCTAATTATTAATAGCATTAAGGACCTCCTCCTTCAACTTGTCCCCCAATATACGCCATCACTTTTTGAAAAAAACTGCATGCAAGCTATCTGGTCCGGGAGCTTTCATATCCCCAATTGAGAACAAAGCTTTTTTGACCTCCTCAGCCGTATACTCTTGCATCAGAATTCCGTTCATATGATCATCAACTTTAGGGATAACTTTATTTATTACCTCCGGGTCTGGTTCATCTACCTCTATTGAGAATAACCCTGCAAAGTAACCTGAAATAAAAGGGTTCAGATCTGGGATGTTAAACACCAGACTCATCCCGTAGTTTCTTTATTCTGTTTTTAGCTCTTCTGACTGATGCACAGCTACGGAAGTAATCTGTGTTTCTATCCCCTACTTTCAACCACCCAATACAACTCCTCAACGCCCAGTACATCTCTTCCTGTTCTAATAACTTCTCCACTTCTGCTAAGAGGTCATGCTGCCTTGATAGGTTTTCATCTGTCATGGTATCTCTTGTAACATGCTCCAGTTCCTTCTGTACTCCCCTTAGTTTCCTTCTTGCACTCTTTAGCACCGTTCTGTCCCAATTGTGGAGATGATTATGTACAAACGCAAGTCTCGAGGAGAGACTATCATCATGTGCAACAATATTTGTAGCAGCCCAAGCTTCTGCTACTGTTTCCTGGAACTTGGTCTCTCTTAACCAACATGATTCGAAACGCAAGACTTTTGGCCCAACAGGCTCATCCGCTGTAGGGTCCAGACTCGCAAAAAGGGGCCTATGATCATACCGATAATAGCCCAGGTGTTCGACCACTGCTCCACCAAATTTCTCGTTCCACCCGTCATTTGCTAGTGCACTGTCTAGTCTTGCTCGAGTTTTTCCCCTTTTCCATGTGAACTTATCTCCCACGAATCCCAGGTCCGTAAGGTTACAATCATCAATTACATCTCGAAAAGCCTGCATGTAGTTCGGAGGCCTGGAATTTCCACCATCTTTTTCAAAGTTGTACATGATCTCATTAAGGTCCCCAACAATCGTCCATGCACGAGAACTTTGTGCATGTAAGTCTCTGATTCTCTGCCAGGTTTTATACTTATCCTCCCACTTTGGTTCTCCATACATTCCTGTTAATCTCCATAATTTGTTTGTTCCTACTCCGACATCAACATCAATAAAATTTTCCGTCTTAAACCGCAAGGTTACTTCCATTTCTTTCCTCCAATACATTACAAGGCCCCCACTTCGGCCGTTGCTTACTGATATTTCGTTTCGATCCATTTTCAATCTCTTCTTCAAGCACTCAGCCAGCCACTCATCTAGATGAGTTTCAGATAGAAATATCACATCCGCCTTGCACCGCTTCTGGACTTCCAGAAGCGCTCTCACTGCCGCAGCTTGTTGCAGACCGCGACAGTTCCAGCTTAAAATTTTCATTGCATCCGGTCAGTCTCCACTCGGGAGATCGCCGATATCTTGTTCATTAAGTTTGAAACCACATCACCTTCGCCTATCCTTTGCTTCTTCTTATTTAGATTCCCTTGTGGTGTCGTAACTCTCCCACCGGAAACTTCCATAGCTCCACTAGAATTTGTATGGCCTTCAAGCTTGTCAACTATCGCGAGAACCTTAGTTGACCCATGTTTAACAACTTCAGTCTCATCAGAACCCTTATACGGCACAAGGTCTGTACTCGGTTCATCTCCCATAGCCAACGGGATAAGAGCTGTTTGAACAGCTTCAATGTTACCAGTCCCAGCCGAGGGATTACCTGAGCTGTTGTCATCCGCAGTCCTTTTTCCTAAGATGTTATCTGAAGATGTGGTCATTTGCACATCCCGATCTTCAGGATCTGTGGTAGCCTCCCCTCCATTGGATCCTCCAGGAACTATATCATTTGCGTGGACATAGTTGTGTCTCCAGATTACCGGAGCCGCCCCTCTACTGTTTGGGTCAGCAGGTGGGTCATAAGTATGGTTTCCTCGTCCGCGACCATTACCACGGCCCAAACCTCTCCCATGGGTAGTATAATCATACCCACTTCTCTGATGGTCACCTATCCCCACTTATCAAGCATTTGTGGTCTACAAAGTCAAAGATCGGCTAGTGAACTGGAACATGCCTTCTCGTGGGATGAGCCGCGTAACGTACCCCACGACACCATATAGTGAACTGGCTCATATGGGAAAGGGGTTTGCTCCTATTTATCGTGTTATTAAGCGACAACCGGTTGTTAAAATGCTCACCCGCCGGCGACCCACTTAAAGTGGAGACGCACCAATTCATCAGCGTAGTTCTTGTTAGAGAGTTCTGCTTGTGGACGATCGGCTACCGTAGATAGATTTCCAAATATTGCTCACGTCGGTATGTTTCCGACCTACTCAAGTTGATTTCCTTGTACATGACTATATATATGAAACATGAGAAGAGAGGAGGCGTGCGATTTAGCAGCCCCGATCTAAACTTACATGGTATCAGACACCGGTCGATCCTCTCCCCTCTACAACCTCCAAACCCTAACACCTAGCCTAGTCTCCTTCCTCCACCATGTCGGCCGACGATCTCAAGAAGCTCGAAGCCGAACTGAAGCAACGCGAGTCTCTCCTCCAAGCTCGCCAGGAAGAACTTGATCGCCGTGCCGCTGAGATGGGAAAGTCTCCCGACACCACACCAGCCGCCCTACCCCCTACCCCCTCCTCCTATGTCTCCTCCATCAAAACACATGTTCCTATCACCCTCGATCTTCAGGATTCGAACTATGCAAAGTGGCGCGAGCTGTTTCTCGTCGCCCTCGGATGCTACGGCCTCTCCAACCACGTCGTCGGCGACGCTACCGCCACCCCGTCCGACACCTCGCCCACCTCTGTTGGGGTCGTGACGACTACACGGTGCTCTCCTGGATCTACGGTTCGATCTCCACCGAGCTCTTCGGCATCATCATGGCTCCCGGTTCAACGGCGCGGCAGATTTGGGACTCCATCGCCAACCTCTTCCATGACAACAAGAAAAGTCGTGCCCTCGCTCTCGATGCTGAGTTCCGCAACACGGCACAAGGAGACATGTCCGTCCACGACTACTGCGCCAAGCTCAAGTCCCTTGCCGACGCTCTCGGCGATGTCGGCCAGACTATCTCCGACGAGGCACTCGTCCTCACGGTGCTTCGCGGCCTTAATGAGCAATTCAGCCATCTTCGCTCTTTTCTTCCGTTTCAGGTGCCGTTTCCGTCGTTCCTGCAGACACGCTCAGCTCTCGTCCTCGATGAGACGCAGAAAAAGACCGACGCGGAAAACGCCGCCGCCACTGCGCTTTGGGCATCGGGCAACAGCATCCTGCCGAGCGCGGGCGGCGAACGCGCTCTACCGTCCGGGGGCGGACGCGGCTCTAGCGACCAACGCTCCTTCAGCTCGTCTAACACGAGCGGCGGTCGCGGCAACTTCACCAACACTCGCGGCCGTGGCCGCGGCGGCCGTGGACGGGGCCGCACCGAGCCATGGATGTTCAATCCCTGGACCGGCCTCCCGACGCGCGTGCAGCTTCAACAACAACCTCCTCCTGCGCCCTGGCAGCCACGACCCTGGCGTGCACCTGGCATTCTTGGTCCTCGACCTGGTGCTGCCCTTCCGCAGGCGTACGCAGCCTACGGCCCTGGTGCGCAGCCCCACGGCATCCTTCCGCCTCCGTCGACTCCAGTATACAACGGACATCAACAGCACATTGACACGGCTCTTCTGAACGCCCTGAACAACATGCATCTCCCCAGGAACCAGGAGTGGTTCATGGATACAGGAGCTTCGTCCCACATGGCATCTGATCACGGTACAATATACTCTTTACAACCTACCTCTCAAACAGTCACGGTTGGCAACGGCCAATCTATTCCTGTCACCCATGTTGGCTCCACCATAATTCCCTCGTCCTCCCATCCTCTCTCTCTTCGTAATATTCTCATTGTACCTCGTATCATTAAAAATCTTATTTCTGTTCGTCAATTCACTATCGACAATTTTTGTACTGTTGAATTTGATCTTTTTGGTTTTTCTGTAAAGGCGCTTCCTTCCAGGACCGTGATCCTTCGCTGCAATAGTCCCGGGCCTCTCTACGCCGTCTGCCGCCCTCCAACAGATGAAGCCCTCCTCACCACCACCTCGTCATCGCTTTGGCACCGCCGCCTCGGACATACCGGCCATCACACCATGTCACGCCTTCAACGGTCCAAGTTTATCTCATACAATAAAGATGGGTCGTCCCTTTGTCACGCGTGTCAGTTAAGAAAACATGTTAGGCTTCCGTTTTATAATTCTACAAAATATACAGTTCGTCCATTTCAGCTTTTACATTGTGATCTTTGGACGTCCCCCGTCCCTAGCAACTCTGGGCTTTGCTATTATCTTATCATCGTGGATGATTATTCTCATTATTTTTGGAGTTTTTCCCTTCGTAAGAAATCAGATGTTTATGCCACCCTCGTTGCCTTTCATGCATTTGTTCACACGCAGTTTAATTTGCCCATCTTAGCTATCCAATGTGACAATGATGGCGAGTTCGTCAATACACGTCTAGACTCCTTTTGTGCTCAACATGGGCTTCTTCTTCGGTTCTCCTGTCCCCATACCTCTCAAAAAAACGGCAAGGCGGAACGTGCCATTCACACTACCAATGATGTTATTCGTACCCTTTTATTCCAGGCATCACTACCTCCATCTTTTTGGGCTGAAGCTCTCTACACCGCCACATACCTCATCAACATACGACCGACCGCAGCTACAAATTTTGCTACTCCATACACCACTCTTTTCGGCATTACACCACCCTACAATGACCTTCGTGTTTTTGGTTGCCTTTGCTACCCCAACACAGCTTCTACCACAGCTAATAAACTCTCCCCTACATCAGTTAAATGTGTTTTCCTTGGCTATCCCCCTCGACACAAAGGCTACCGCTGTCTCGACTTAGCTACACGACGCATTATTATATCCCGCCATGTTGTTTTCGACGAGGCAACCTTTCCCTATGCCCCACCAGCTGTACCTATACCATCACCATCATCAACCGAACCAGTTACTTCCTTTCCCCATCCGTTATCCTTTACACATGGTCGATCCTCTACGGCGCATGCGCCTGCTTCCTCCCCGTCCACTATGCATGTACCCGATAGCCCACCTAGTCCGGGTCGCTCGCCTCCTACAACCATCCCACCTACTACCGCTGGATCACCTAGCTCAGCTGTAGCGTCTCCCTCTCCCGGCCCAGCGAGCCCACTCCCTCATGACAGTCCACCGCCTGCGTCACCCCCACCCGTGCCCGTACCTATTCACCGCACTCGCATGACGACCGGGCGTTTACCTCCACCGATCGATCGCCTCAACCTTTCTGCGGTTGTCTCCTCCCCTATACCTCACAACTATCTCATGGCACTCCGTGATCCGTCATGGCGCAGTGCTATGCAGGAAGAATATGATGCTCTCACTATCAACAACACTTGGTCTCTTGTTCCTTCTCCTCCCGGAGCCAATATTGTGAGCGGTAAATGGATTTTTCATCACAAATATAATTCCGATGGCTCCTTAGCTCGTCACAAAGCTCGTTGGGTCGTCCGTGGTTTTTCACAACAACATGGTGTGGACTATGATGAGACCTTTAGCCCAGTTGTGAAACCCGCCACCATTCGCTTGGTTCTCTCCATCGCACTTTCTTCTTCTTGGCCCATTCATCAACTTGACATTAAAAATGCTTTTCTTCATGGTTCTCTTGATGAGGTCGTCTATAGTCAACAACCATCTGGCTTCATTGATCCTCGCTACCCTCACCATGTTTGTCGCTTGCATAAGTCCTTGTACGGTCTTAAGCAAGCCCCTCGTGCTTGGTTTCAAAGGTTTGCCACCTATGCTCGCTCTATTGGCTTCATTGAGTCCAAGTCTGATGCCTCCTTGTTCATTCTTCATAAGGAGCACACCACTGCATACTTACTTCTATATGTCGACGACATCATACTTACTGCCTCCTCTCCTTCTACTCTTACATCCATTATCACTTCCTTTGCTAACGAATTGCTATGAAAGATCTTGGACCTCTTCACCACTTCCTCGGCATTTCTGTTTCTCGCACACCTAGTAGCCTACATCTCTCCCAACGACAGTATTTCCTCGATATTCTCTCCCGAGCTGGCATGAGTGATTGTAACCCTGTTTCTAGCCCAGTTGACACTAAAGCCAAACTTTCATCAACCGTTGGTTCTCCTGTTCATGATCCTTCTTTATATCGTAGTCTTGCCGGTGCACTTCAATATGCCACTCTCACTCGACCAGACATAGCCTATGTAGTTCAACAAGTGTGCCTTCACATGCATGATCCCCGCGAACCTCATCTTCTTCTCATTAAACGTATTCTCCGGTACCTCAAAGGCACACTTGACCTTGGCCTGACACTTCATGCCTCTTCCTCTCATAACCTCATTGCCTATTCAGATGCCGATTGGGCTGGTTGCCCTGACACCAGACGCTCCACTTCCGGGTTTTGCATGTTTTTTGGTGATAATTTGATCTCATGGTCTTCTCGGCGTCAGAACACCGTTTCACGATCGAGCGCGGAGGCCGAGTACCGCGCTGTTGCTATTGCTGTGGCCGAGTCCTGTTGGGTTCGTCAGTTATTACAGGAGCTTCATCGACCCGTCACCAGTGCCACCATTGTGTTCTGTGATAATGTTAGTGCTGTTTATCTTGCTCACAATCCAGTACAACATCGACGGACCAAACACATCGAGCTCGACATTCATTTCGCGCGTGAGAAGGTTGCTATCGGCGCCGTCCGAGTTCTGCATGTTCCATCTTCATCGCAGTATGCAGATATATTCACGAAAGGCCTACCGACTGCTTTATTTCTTGAGTTTCGGTCCAGTCTTCAGGTCGCTTCTCTCCCAAGTTTAGACTGCGGGGGCGTGTTAGAGAGTTCTGCTTGTGGACGATCGGCTGCTGTAGATAGATTTCCAAATATTGCTCACGTCGGTATGTTTCGGACCTGACTTGTAACTCAAGTTGATTCACTTGTACATGACTATATATATGAAACATGAGAAGAGAGGAGGCGTGCGATTTAGCAGCCCCGATCTAAACTTACAATTCTCGTTCGTTCATGTTCATGTCTACTAGCATGAACGAATGCTCCCATCTAAACGCGTGGCTGCTGTTAAAGCTCATGTCTACACAGTTTTTCAAAACAACTGTTCATGCATTTTACAATTTTTTATGATAGATTAAATAATATCTGTGAATTACAAAAATTCTAACGAATTTTAGTTTTTTCATGAATATTCAAAAATGTTCATGCATTTTAAATAATTTGCATGATTTATAAAGAATTTTCAAAATTCATAAAATATTAAAAATATTCATGAATACTAAAATTTTCACAACTTAAAAAATAATAATGTTTTTGAAAAATATTCATAAATTACAAAAAGTCTTGAATTTTTAAAATATTCATGAATTCTTAAAAGTGTCTGAACGCAATATTATCTAAATTGTAAAAAAAGGAAACATGTAAAGATACAGAAAAACGGGCAAAATGAAAACACATAAAAATGAAAAAAATGCGCAAAAAAAACCCCAGAGGAAAACAAGGTCAAGGAAACCGGTGGAAAATCATGCCCACATATTCATATAAAACCGTTCTGACTTAGGCGAGGTACCACATTTGTTGTGTCTTGTACACAGAAAGGTCGAACCGTTAAGCAAGCTGATGAACCACTTATCTCTGAAATGAAAAAGGATTCAGTACCTAGTAGTACCTTGCGGAAGTTCCATGAGCACATAGCAATTAAGCAAAAGGATGTGCAAAAATTCAGTTTCATCAATCAAACGAATAATGCACAGAGTCGGATTCCGATTTCAAATACACAATCGGAAGAGCGTAGAGTTTGCCACCAAAGTCGAGCTGCCGAGTTTCAAACGGACCGGCAACAGCTCCGTTTGGTAACCGGACGCGATCAGTGGTTAAATACAACTACGCCCTACGCGTATGCGTCTCAAACCAATCGCCGCCAATCTCGTCTTCCCAAATCGCCGGCGACGAATCGATCGACCCCCTCCCATCTAGAACTAGAAGCAGCAGAGCAGCCGCCGGCCGGCATGGAAGGGCTCAACGTCGACGAAGTCTTCCAGCACTTCCGCTTGAACCCTACAGAGGTGGAGGCCGTCACTTACTACCTGCCACGCCTCATCGCCGGCGAGACGCACGGCGCCGAGAAGCTCATCCACAACGCCGACGTCTACGACTGCGAGCCCAAGGGTCTCGCCACCCGCTACGCGCCGGTGCCGCAGGCGGAGAGCAGTGGCGACCGCTTCTTCTTCACCAAGTGCAAGCGCGCGAAGGGAAGGACCACCCGTTGCGCGCGCAAAGCCGGCGGCGGGACCTGGACCGTCAACACGACCACAGTGGTCACGCACGCGGGAGTCGAGGTCGGCGAGAGGAAGAACCTGTCCTTCAAGAAGCAGGGCAAGTCCACCGGCTGGGTCATGGAGGAGTACCGACTCCTGCCGCCGCCAGAGGCCATCGTCGCCGACGAGGAGAAGGTCTTCTGCAAGATTCACTTGTCGCAGCACGCTCCTGACGAGGCCCGCCGTGAATCGGCCGCGTACAAGCTTCAAGGAAGAGCAGAGCCCGTGCCACGACCCGCGCCCCAACCAGAGCACGTAGGAAAGAGGTCAGCGCCCGCTGCCGCCGCCGATCCTCATCCGCCGCGCCCCATGAAGAGGATTCGAGTTGCCGTCCCCGTCCCGGAACCCGCCACACCGTCGTTCACCGCCGCAGCACCGGTCTCCTTGCCGGCTGCGTTCATGGAAGGTCCCGGCATGCCTGAAGCGGACGACCGATTCTCTTGCACAATGGAAGAACTTTTCGGTGATGCTGCAGAGGAAATCGTGGGGACTTCCAATGCCGCAGCCGATCATCACGCTCCATTTGAAGCAGAGTGTCAGGCCGAAGAGGCGCTCGACATGAAGATGCTTTTCGCTATGATGGATGAAGCAGCAGCAGAGCAGGAGCGCCAGGCCGTCTCGACGAACGACAAGTCTTCCATGGTCCAAGACAAGCCCATCTTCCTCCATCCATCTGAAGCACAGTGGCAGGCGGACAATGCCGCAGCCGATCTTGACGCTCCATCGCTTCATGGACACGACCACTTGTTCAACCCGCGGCCGAGCTTCTCCGATCCATTTGAAGCAGCGTGGCGGGCCGAAGAGGCGCTCCAGAACGACAATGCTGCGGCCAATCTTCAGGCTGGACCGCTTGGGGGACACAACGACTTCTTCTGGTCTTCAACTGTATATTGAATCTGATGTTGAAATTCTTAAGTGTATTCAAGTGTATATGAGGATACTCAGTCGCTGGTAGGATGGCCACGGATGCACCTCTGAGCAATTTGGTCCACTTTGTTCAAGCAAACTAAAACAGTTGTTATTCTTGCACTTGTTATCGATGTTCTGAACATTGTGTTTGCTGTTTTTTAATATGTACGCTGCAACTTATATATTTCGCAGTCTGACTCAGTTCCAAACTTTTTAGTCAGAACTTGTTCAATGTTGATTTGTACTAAGATATGGCAGTGACTTTCTATGGGATTCTGAGCTTGTGATCCTTTTAGGCATGTACTATCTTGCGTCCCTATGATGTTGTGAGTTGTTCGCACGCACGTTTGGTTCTATGAATCAAGTCTGAAGCAGTTTGGTGAGGTTTTTTGCTCTGTACTCTCGTTTGAGCACACTTAAGCAAGTATTTGTGGAACAACCTCTGTATCTTAATCTCTCTGGTGTAGTTTAAAGCACAAGCCCTTCTAACTTAGAGAAAAGTATGTTTTTGTCCCTCAAGTTCCTCAAAAGTATAGACTTGGTCCCTCAAGAATTTTTGGCATACATTTGGTCCTTCAAGTCTTAAAACCGGATAAGTATGGTCCAAAACCTAATTTTATGCATGTTGACCGGGTTTGATCATGTTTGACCAATGAACAGTAATTCGAAAAAATAGCAGCAAAAAAACTCTAAAATTTTGTGGCAACCAAGATGCTTGGGTGAGTGAAAATTTGTGGTATTTCGACATCCGAGGAGCTTGTGAAAAAAAATTGGCACACAAAAAAGCCAAATTTTTTTGCTAAAGCTCCACGGATGTTATTTGACCAAAAAAGGTTACAAGCACCGACCGCACCCAAGCATGTTGGTTGTCACAAAATTTCAGTTTTTTTTTGTTTACTATTTTTTGAATATACGGTTCATCAGTCAAACATGGTCAAATCCGATCAAACCCCGGTCAACGTGTTCAAAATCTGGTTTTCGACTAAACTTATCCGATTTTAAAGGACCAAATATATACCGATTTTTTTAGAGACTAAGTCTATACTTTTGAGGAACTTGAGGGATAAAAACATACTTTTCTCTCTCACTTATATGACTTAAAAGAATGGTTGTTAGCCTTGCAACGCTTACCATCTGAACTGGCCAACCCATCTCAGACACCTGAAGTAAAAAATAACCACGTACTCCCTTCATTCGGAAATACTTGTCATTAAAATGGATAAAAAGGGATGTATCTAAACGTATTTTAGTTTGAGATACATCTCTTTTTATCCATTTTGATGACACGTATTTTCGGACGGAGGGAGTAACAGGTTGCTATTTGATATTGTTCTGCATGATGGTTTATTGTCAGTTTACAAAACCTGTCGCTTGAGCAATCAAGACCGCTGGCAAAGTGAAAAAAAAAAAACTCATCGCAGTAAAGCTACATGCCTATGTTTTTCTCACTCAAAAATAAAATAAAAAAAACTACACACCTGTTCTTTACAGTTCAATTTGAACTATAAAAATGTCTTACATTTAGGAACAGAGATAGTAATGCTTATGGAACTCTTCACTGTTGATGTCTTGTCTTGTCCTTCGTTTCCAGATTGGCCCCATCTTTTGTTATAATTATAATAGGTGTTGCTTTCCGGCAGTTTATTTTTGGGATAAAATCCTTATGTATTGATCCTCATCTTCATCCTAATTTAATTTGGTCCAAAATATAGGGCATTGCTTCCTGAAGCCACTCGCAGGAGATTATGAGCCTGGTTCATAAGCTACCTAAGGGCATGCCCAATGCGTTGTCCCATAGGTGATGCCCCATGTGCCAGCTCGGCTCGGATAATGAGGTGACACAAAAACTATAGCCCCAAGACCAAAGGTGGATCTTGCAGAGGAGGTTGCATCCTCGGCAGAAAAAGTCTCACAGAGGAAAAAAAAGGAAGGCTGCATGCATTGAAAAGTAGGGAGGAGAGAAGTACGATGATGACACCATGGATAATAGCCTCCGTTGGGTTGCAGAGGAGGTCACAAACCAGTAGCTTCATTCAACTTTATTCATATGGACCACTTGAAACCACACCATTCTAGTGCCTTCATTGTACATGCCCTAACCTGAACTTTGAAATCTTTTTTACTTTTAGCATCACACCCTTGTCGCCCATCCTGTTCATATTGGCTATCGACCCGCTGCATCGCCTGGTCGACGACACACACGGGCACCCTTGATCCACTGTTAGGGAGGGCTACGAGACTAAAAAGTTGATGTTGTGAACCACATAACATTGAGGAACTCTTTTTGAACCTGGAATTTTAGGAGTTGTAATCACATTCCTTGTGAACATTCATATTTTCTGAATTTTTTAAAACATCTAAAATTGATTTTGAAAGTTGAAGCATGTGAAACACCCCAGGGACGGGAGCACCTGATATTTTTCCTGCGTGTGTTGCACCTTGATCTCGTGGGACGGTTGAGTTAGATTATCTTTTATAGAAAAATTGTACAGGCTGTGTGTATCGTAGAGATCAAGTAGGCAACCAACCGTATCTCAACCACATTGTCTTATAAGCACGTATGCATCACTGCTTGTTAGCATATGTTTCAACTAATTTTACATGCTGAGACTGCCGCCCGGCGCCTTGCAGAAGCTCGCGATCGCCGTCCCCTGTAAAACATCACGGTTACAGCCATGTCAAGTCCAAGCTCAACATGAACTGAAGAAATGTAGGTGCCAGGCTTGTTTTTTGAGGGCCTGCACGAGGAGTCAGACTCGGAGCGCTCGTGCACAAGCACCAGCAGTGGCAGCGACAAGAGCTCAAGAGCATCCTGCCTCCAGGACTCCAGCAGCTACCACGTAGGCAGGAAACGCCAGAAAGGCATCCTGCACAGGTCGTCGTTGGGCGGCCTCATGGTGGATAAACCAAGCCGCGCCGCCGCCATATTCGCTCATTGCTGCAGCTACTGCTTGCGTGTTTCACCTCCCATGTGCACTGCTGCTTGATGGGCTATGCCGAGCACCTTTCGTGCACGTGTCTGAAACTCTGAATCAAAAACCACTCCACGTCCACACGAAACCACATGAGGGACTAAAATTATCCGATTTTAAAAATTGAGAGACTAAGTTTTGCTGATTTTGAAGTTAAGGGATGATCACTATATTTTTAAAAGAGTTGAAGGACGAAAAATATACTTTCTCCTAGAATAAACCAGCCCAGCTGGAAGAATGGCCGTCCAGGTCACCGATACCCTGGCGGTGGTGCCCTCAAAACAGTCAGGACCTCTGGAAATTTGGGTAGAAGCAAGTATATTGCCAGGAGATCCTGGAACAGCCCACCCTCAACTGCACGGTGCGAGCCGAAGCGAGTCTTCACACTAGGATCAATGACCATGCGCTCGAGGACGGTGGCATGCTGGAGGATATACCACGCAAGCTCCAACTGGCCCCGGAGATCAGCAAATCCTGACATGTATACCCTCTTGAGATGTCTAAGTTTGTGGCCTGAAGTCTTCGTGGCATCACCACCACCATTGTATCGCAGGCTAGAATTAAACAACACCTGCAAGGGCCAAAACTATTCCCATTATTCTGGTGTAAGCTCTTCAATGTTCAGTCACTTTCATAAGCATAATAGATGCCGTCTAGGGGAAAATCTATAGATTAAGAGCTTCATACAAATGGAATACTATGCCCAGAGGATAAAGGAGATTAGGAGAAAGCAAAAACGACAATAATCATGTACTCCCTCCGTCCAGAATTACTTGTCATCAAAATGGATGTATCTAAAACTAAAATACATCTAGATACATCCATTTCAATGACAAGTATTTCCGGATGGAGGGAGTACAAGCAAACTTAAGACTATAACTCACATGCAGATTGAACATCAAGAGAGGGAGTTAGTTCCAATAGAGAAGCCAAACGAAGAATCCCACTTGAACAACCTGGATCTCCGTCCACCAAAACCTCTATATTGAGATACCTCAGATTAATAAAATCACATCGGCTGTCTGTCATGAACTGTCGTGCCTGAAAATAAATATAAATATTAATGAGCACCAGGTTCTAAAGTTGCAAGAAGTTGGTGCAGTAACAGAGAAACAGACATAGCTATTGTCTTAGTTATAATTACTCAGAAAGTGCTCAAAATGAAACGTACCTCATTTTGGATATGAATTCTAAGAGAGATTTCCTCCGCATTAGGCATAGCCCTAACAAGATGACTAAAAGTGTAGTCTAGATTGTCAGAATCTGATAATACTTCAATTTTTGCCTTTGTCAGCTTGTGAAATTTGCCAAGCACAATCGGCACATCCTGCTCTGAATACTCAAATACTGTGAGATTTGGTGCATGCAGTTCCATGCTTTGTAGGCTGCAATTCTGAATACAAGCATACTGCAGGTGGTCTAGTGGCTCAGACATGGTGAAGGAAGGCATGAAACAGTCTGTTAGGCTTAACCACTCAAGGACAACACAGTGTGGGAGCATGCAATGGAGGTCCTTCGATACATAAACCCTATGCAATTTGAGTGATCGAAGGTTTGCAAAGCCACAGAAATTCGGAGCTGGCCTTAGGCACACTAAGACAAGTCGGAGAGACAGCACACATGAGCTGTTTCGATCATCAAAAAGATGCAGAGGGAAGTTGTAGACATTATCCGGGCATTTGGGTGGAGGGCGTAGATCAAGAACAACGTTCTTTGCCTTTGATAGAACAGAAAAACGGAGCCATTCATCAAGATCATCACCGTGTTCTTCAGATAGTCCATAATTCACCTTAAACTTGTTCACAACAGTACAGTAATGATCCTTCAGGATATCATTGACACTAGTAACAAATTCTTGGTCCCCCTTGTCCTTGCCATCAAACAATTTTTCAACACTGAAGATTAGATCTGGGTGGTATCTCCAGACATGTCTCCACCCACTCGACAGTGTGCTTATCTGCACCACCTCCTTTAGAGGCAAGCGCGATAGTATCTTTTGTATCACATCCTGTAGAATATAGTATAGATGAGAAAATAGTGCTCTGAATAATAGAATGCTTAGCAAATGAAAATCGTGCGAGAACAGAATCGGCATCATTCTTTTACCCCTAAAATATGCATGTTCTACAAAAAAATTCTGATAGAAATTGCCTAGGTGCAGTTTTCCTAAACTACTTGTTCTTAAAATCACACATTAAAAAAAGTCTAAAGTTAATGATATTTGGATGAAAAACAATTTTTTTCTCGAATACGCACGAGTGTGCGTATCATATATTAAAGGAGAAAAAGGAAGAATCCCTCCACTTTTGATGATACAATGTTATGTACAAGTGGCTTGAAGGCCACCCCGCCTCACTAGCACGCTATGGTTGACTACTCGCTACTCTCCCACAATGCCAAGGCCAACGAAGAACGCCTCGACTTTCCGTCGCAGTAGTCCTGCCTGCTTCCGTACTACCACTGAATTTCTTAAATTTTTTGATGCATGAGTTTCTTAAATTTTCGGTATGTCATTCCATTTTACTGTGCAGATCATATCAATCTGTGATTTTCATTTATTCAAGGGCCATAAGATTTTGGAGGTCAAATCAATGTCTTGCAGGTGACTGCCATTTACTGATCCAAGGGCACTTTCTGGTCTTCTAGTTTTACATGACATAGCTTCCTATTTACCTTAATGAAAACAATCGTACTTGACAAAATGCAAATTTACCTAAATAAAAACAATTGCGAATATTTAATTCTTGCTTCAGGATGCGCGGTATGGGCCTTTTAAGTTCCATAATGTTAATTTTGAGAGAATTCTTGATTATATCCAGGGTGCTGGCGTATGCAATTGTCACAAACTTTCACAAGAATAGGAAAGAAAATCGAAGAGTCTGTGTAACTTAACAGCGCAATACTAAGAGGGTGCTTGGATACAAGGGACTATTTTTAGTCTGACTAAAAATAGTCTCTTTTAGAGGCTAAAGTTCCAAGCACCCCTGACTAAAGAGAGGCTAGGACTAGTCTTGAGGCTAAAATCTTTTAGTCATGGGAAACCTACTAAAATATGTATTAACTCTCTCTCTCCTCATTTAATTCCTCTCCTTAGTTCTGGATTGGAGGGTTTGGAGGATAATAAATGCTCAATAACTAGATTTTAGTCTCTTTAGTACTTGGATCCAAGCATGGGTGAGACTAGCAAGTTTTAGTCTCACTACTTTTAGTCATGGGACTAAAACGTATCCAAGCATGCTCTAAAAGTTCCTGTCTTTCCCTTAGCAATGTCACTGTACCACAGGTAAAGCCATACCTCGGGGAGATTGTCCAGACGCGTCTTCGGCCTGCTGTTGTGGCGTCGGAGCTTGAATCTACGTGCTTCATGGGGGCTCATCTCCATAACCCATCTCTTGCCCATTTGATATTCAGATCACTGACCAGTGACCACTGCAATGTTCCCCAATCTGCAACAGCGGGCCTGGATAGATCTGTAGCTTATACAAGGAGAGAAAACCTAAAACTCCCAGAGAAGGATGAGTTTACAGCAGGACTCAGGAGCGCACTTTATCTCTCCCTCGAACGGATTGTCCGCAGCTGGCCACCTATCGTACGTTCTAGATTACTCTCCGATTCGGAGAGGGAAGGGCAGATCTATTACGGAACAACGCCGGAATAGGTATACCGACGGGCAAACAGAGCAACAAAACTCCGACAACTGCAAGCACGCTGGTCGGATGAGCCGGGAAGACGATGAACCGCCGATGCGTGAAGGACACTCGAGGGTCGGGAACATAAATAGCACGGAAGCATATCTAAGACCTATGTCATCGATCTTGCACGAAGATTCGTGTGGTTTCCTTTTTGTTTTTGAACGCCAATAACTGCCACACATGTGATAGGGAAGGAGGCTGCCCGCAAGTTCAGTCCTGGCAACGACTGAACGAGGGGACCTCCCGCTTACTGCGGCAACTACTCGTGGATTCGCACAAGAGAGAGCTGACCTGGGCCGGCCTATTGACTGTAGTGCGCAGGTAAAAATCAGCAAACAAAAGCACGAGTACCTGCACATCTACCCGAGCTTTTACCACCGCAACCAGCTCACACAAGTGAAATATTTGCAGCCTGACGTTTTAAGAAACGAGCGCCAGGGACAAAACTTAAAAAAGAAATAAAAAACAGTACGTGAACTGGAGGGGTTGAACACATGACCTCCATCGAGTCAACCGCGTCGCTAGCTAGTGTAGTTTCTGCGATTTGTTCTCTATAAATAACATCCCAGTTTAAATAATTATAAGCCATCGACTTTTTTGAATATTCAAACCTGATTTTACGAAAATCATTTTTTTAATTTTCGAACATTTTCTGAAAAGTATCAAACAAAATTCTAAATTCTATTTTTTTGACATTTCTGAACCAAATTCAAAAACAGGACATTTTTCAGAAAAATGAATAAAATCTTGAAAAATAAAAATAAAAGTGAACAGGAACATTTTTCAAAATCCAAAAAATTTGGAAACACGAACAACTTTTGCACGCGAACAAATTTTGAAAATATGAAGGTTTTGGAATTTGCGTACAATTTTAAAGCACGACATATTTTGAATCTTGACAACGAATTTTGAAATGGAGAACAAATTTTGAAGCGCGAACAAAATTTTAAAGCATGAACATTTTTTGAATTTTAAGAACAATTTAAAAAAACCACGAACAAATTTGGAAGTGTGAATTTTTCTGGAATGCATGAAGGAAAAATTGAAATCTGATACATTTTCTGAATTTCGAAAGTCTTGAACTTTTTTTGTAACAAGAACATTTTTTTGAATTTGAGAACATTTTCTCGAAACTTAACATTTTTTTTGAAAACATGAACCTTTTGGAATTTGTGAACAATTGTTTAAAGCACAAACATTTTTTTTTGAATCTTGAGAACAAATTTCGAAACAGAGAACAAACGTCGAAGTGCGAACAAATTTTTAAAGCATGAACATTTCTTGAATCTTGAGAACAAAATTTGAAATGGAGAACAATTTTTTAAAAATCCTAACAAATTTGGATGTGTTATTTTTTTAATACGTGAACAAAAAAATTCTTGTACATTTTCTGAATTTCGAAAGTTTTGAACTTTTTTGTGTAACGAGAACATTTTTTTGAAAGATGAACTTTTTTTTGGAAACATGAACAAATCTTGAATATTTTGAAAAAAGTTTGAAAATAAGATAAGAAAAGAAAAAGAAATAAAATACCAAAGAAAGAAAATTTGTTGAAAGGAGAAATTAACTTTAAAAGGAAAACTGAAAGAAGAAACAGAAAACAAAAATAAAAAGAGAAAAGGGAAAAGAAAAAAAGAAACAGAAACAAAAAAACAAAAAACAAACCCGACAAAACACAAAAAATCGGTTTAGGGAACCTCCTAGAAGGTTCCCAAAACTTACCGGCCCTCCCCATCCTAGCCCGAGCGAGGGCCATGATCGCAGCCTAAAAAACTTACCAGTCTAGCCGTCGCTAACTTGGCCAACGAACCAGTTCCATGGCCAACTCAACCAACTAACTAAAACCAAAACTCCAATGCAGAACCACGAAGACGGCCGACGAAGGGAGTCGCGGCGCGCACGAACCAGCGAGCTGCCCTGCCGGCACCCAACAAGCAGGCCGGCGTCCGACGAGCGGGCCAGTGAGGATCTAGCCGGGGACGGCGAGGCGGCTTCTTGGTCGCGGTCG
Organism: Triticum aestivum; assembly: GCF_018294505.1. Taxonomy (NCBI): domain Eukaryota; kingdom Viridiplantae; phylum Streptophyta; class Magnoliopsida; order Poales; family Poaceae; genus Triticum; species Triticum aestivum. The sequence continues at coordinate 127,840,348 of NC_057813.1, read as the reverse complement.
CGGCTGTGTCAGGGGGGGGGGGGAGTGTGTGTGTGTGGGAGGGGGAGGGGGAGCAGTCGGTTCCCCGACGGCAAGACGGCGGTGGCGGGCGACGTGGGAGGTGGCGGCGTTGCTCAGCGGATGTTGCGGGCGCCGGCAGCTGGCAGAGTTACCGGAAAAATGGGCGGCGGCAACGGCGACGAAGAAGGTGGGCATGATTGCTGTTGGATGGGGAGAGGCCAATGTGCCACCGACCGGGGCCCGGGGGAAGGAGAAGGCGAGCGCGCGCGCGTCCGCCTCGTGTCCGCGCCAACGCAAATTCGGCTCAAAAATTAGCCGGGAATGGGTCGTCCGTAGACGAAAAGCGGACTCGCGTCCGTTTGGGTCGAGGCGTTGGGCCGACTTTTGTGTCCGTGCCAATCTAAACAGACGCCAGCGGACGAAATGGGTCGTCCCGTTGGAGTTGCTCTCAGGACTAGGTCTCAATCCACGAACGAGGTCCACTCCATGAGCGAGGTCCATTGTTGACCAAAAAACAAACCATGTACGAGCCAAGAAAAAACACTTTCGACCTCCATCGAGCCGCGAACGCACATCACCAGGGAAAGAAATGCCAGTTCTTGCTCTCGCTAGGCCCATACTCGCCGTTCGGCCACATCGTTCTCATGGCAGGTGTGCGAGCTGCAGCCTCTGCTGCCACCGGAACGAGCAACCTCTGATCGCGTCTCATGGCCTTACGCACCAAGGCAGCGTTCAGCGCCTATGGTTTAGGTTAGAGGGTTCACACGAGACTGTTGTTTATCTTTCATCATTTAATCTGGAAGTACAATCATTGTTTTAGAGGAAAAAGTACAATCATTTACCCGTTCGTGTAGAGCATGATTCCAATCAATTCGCTAACATAAAATTGTTAACATTGTTAATGCATATGGACGTTTTTTCTCTAGACAACGGCTCGCTGACCGGTACTATTTAATTTGCACTTGCTCTAAACATTACCTTTAGCTAACGACCATCATCAAACTAAGTTCTATTTTTAGATGTCCATGGGGTGGTGATGTATGTCGGTCCACTTCAAGACAGACTGTTATGCCGCAGATGGCACAAGAGAAATCGCAATAGTTCCTAACAATTATGATGTAGTTTTTCTTCGAATAATTAGAAAAACACTTGATTTATACAAGGAAGATCCTAAACAAGCAGAGTACACCAATGCTATTCTTGAGGCCTCCCACATGGAGGTTGATCATACATCGAGTAAGTTCATTACTTTGATTTATTATGTATCTGATTCTTCTTGCCGCTACATTAATTATCTATGATTGTATATCAGGGTCCCTTCTTGGGACGCATACATCGACGCTCATGTTCCAACACTGTCCTATGTCCTCCAATGGCCCGACGCGCTGTGATATAGACGGTAACTCTTCAGTTACATATTTTTTTCAAGTGCATTGTTCTGTTATGTCCCACTAAATCTATTGATGTTTGCCCCAGAAATTAGGAAGGAAGTGCGTCGTGACACCTTGGTGTTGCATTGATGGGAGCAGTACAAATAGGTCAGCGACAAGATACGCGAGCGCGTCGAAGTGACCGAAGAATCTCAAGCAAATAAACAAAAAATTGAAGAGCCAAAAATTATAAAACTTAAGGCTAGGGCGGATCAGAAGGGTCCTTCTTTGATCAAGCCCTGGGTGCCAAAGGGTGCTTCTTCGGTGAAACCATGGTTGCTGCGTGGAGCTTGAAAACTTAGTCATATTGTGTGCCTTTTTTTAGAAACTACGTGCCCAACACCAATAAGTGAGAGTTGATGGCAATGTACAAATGGTGGATCCAGGGCTCTTGTGCGCCACATCGATGTGTTCTTCATTGTTTACAAATTTTAGCAAATGAAAATTCTTATCAGAGTCTACAATGTGTTGGCTAACAAATAAGACCATGTTCATAGATTTTCAATTAACTTTGACATTGTTCTGTTGTCGAAATATACTCCGTAGAAAGCACTCATATAAAATATTCATTGTCGAGTAATCTTTTCACATCATATTTCGTATTCCCGTGGCAACACACGGGCATCCAGCTGATAGTATGTATGTAGCGAATCAACCTGTGGTTGAGTTGGTTAGGTGGACAGTGGTATCCCCAACCCACCAGGGTTCAAATCCTGGTGCTCGCATTATTCCTGGATTTATTTTAGGATTTCCGGTGATGCGCTTCCAGTGGGAGGAGACGTTCTCGTCGACGACGAGACGCCTACGGTGACTTTGTAAATCTCAAGATGATATGCCGGCTCAGTCTTTCGGAGGTGCTCATAGGGTAGGGTATGCGTGTGTGCGTTCATAGGAATGAGTGTATGCGCGTGTATATGAGTGTTTGTGTCTGTACTGATGCTAAAAAAAAACTGATAGTATGTAGAAGAGCCACAAGTTCTATGAATTGGAAACATGTACAAACATTGATCTTTTCTACCGCTGTGAAGATACATGTTTAGCGCGTAGATTTCGGGATATCTAACTTGCGAATGTCGAGTGTCAGTTCCATCGTTTAACCGAAGCACTAAGGCCTATTTGAAACATACGAGTACGTAGTAGCTAGGCATGTATCTGGCTTTCAAGATTGGCGGAGACCATACATAGTCAGCCTACGCGGCCGTTGAGATGTCGCGTCGTCCCACGTACAACCTTCGACCCTTCCATGTCTTCCATCTTCGATGCACGTTCTCGATTGCGGCGTGCTTGTTCACAAAGTGCAGTTTAGTACTGGTAATGCACGATATATATCATGTTCTGCACTCAGCACTAGGTGTATACTTTTACTATATATCTCGTCTAGACTTGACTTTGGTAATTTGGCACAACTTTCCTGTCAAGTTCGTAAGGCCACCGTATATCTACTTAAAAAACACAAGAGGACTGTGCATCTTTTGAATCAGAATAAGAAATAATTCAGAGTCAATATTCAACACAATAGGCAACGTGACGAACATAAACGTACATGCCGCCTCGCGAGGTGAGATGCGACCTGTCGTCCTATAAAGACCAAGGAGTTCTAGGTGTGGAAGACCTTCAGATTAAAAATAAGTGTTTGTTGAAAACAAGCAAAACAAATGGTGCTCTCTCCTCTCCCCCTCCCTCTCCCTCTCCTCTGCCCTCCCTCTCCCCTCGCCACGGTGCGGTAGCCGGCGGACGGTCCTAGGCTCGATCTCTCCCCTTCCCCCGTGCTCCCTGTGACTGGGGTTTCCTCCCCCTCCTCTCCTCAGCGGTTTTTTGTGTCTAGTGGCTCGTCCCTCTCTTTCCGTTGCAGCTTTCCCTCGGCTAACCGATTCTGGGCGCTGGATTTGGATGGATCTGGGTCGGAGGACGAGGTGGACGCCCTCTTGCCGGGCCCCTGCCTCTACCACCTCCTCTTCGTTCCAAGGTGAGGAAGTTTGCTCCTGGTGGGCGCGGTCGTGCGGTGCTGTCGCCGGCCGCGGAGCCTGGGTGGTGTGTGGTGCGGCGTTGGGGGCGTGGATCTGGCAAGTCCATTGTGGATGCGGGCATTTCCTCATGTGTAGCTGGGCTGGTATCCCCGTTGCGGTCTTCGCAGGGGCGCTCGTTGGCGTCGCCACTTTCCTCTCCTTCAGATATGCTATCAGGGCAGCAATCTGGGGGGCTGGCCTTGGGCTCGTCACCGGCGGCGGTCGCGTGGTCGTGGGTGGTTGGCTACTATTGGCCCCACCACCTAACCCTAGGTTTGGCGGTTATGCTGCGGTCGGGGTGTGGGCTGGGTCGGGCTGAGGGGAGTGCGATTGTTGGCCCGGGTGGTGGGGCTAACAGGGGCTGCCTATCCGCGTCTGATTTCCCCCTTTGGTCTTGCCCGCTCCTGGGCCGCCTGGATCAGCCCATGCTAGCCCCGGTGGCCCCGCAATCTTGGCTCGGCCTGCTAGCTCTTTGCGCCTGGGTATTTATGGATTAGTGATGTCTACTACACAACCTTCTTCTTGTAGACTCGTGTTGGGCCTCCAAGCACAGAGTTTTGTAGAACAGTAGCAAATATCCCTCAAGTAGATGACCTAAAGTTTATCAATCCGTGGGAGGTGTAGGATGAAGATGGTCTCTCTCAAACAACACTGCAATCAAATAACAGAGAGTCTCTTGTGTCCCCAACACACCCAATACAATGGTAAATTGTATAGGTGCACTAGTTCGGTGAAGAGATGGTGAATTGGTGATACAAGTGTAATATGGATACTATATATAGGTTTTTTGTAATCTGAAAAGATAAAAACATCAAGATAGCATGTAACAAAAGTGAGCGAAAACGGTATTGTAATGCTTCGAAACAAGGCTTAGGGTTCATACTTTCACTAGTGCAAGTTCTCTCAACAATGATAACATAATTGGATCATATAATAATTCCTCAACATGCAACAAAGAGTCACTCCAAAGTTACTAATAGAGAAGAACAAACGAAAAGATTATTGTATGGTACGAAACCACCTCAAAGTTATTCTTTCTGATCGATTTATTGGGCTATTCCTATAAGTGTCACAAACAACCCTAGAGTTTGTACTAAAATAACACCTTAAAACACACATCAACCAAAGCCCTAATGTCACCTAGATACTCCAATGTCACCACAAGTATCTGCGGGTTTGATTATACGATATGCATCACACAATCTCAGATTCATCTACTCAAATCAACACAAAGAACTTCAAAGATTGCCCCAAAGTTTCTACCGGAGAGTCAAGACGAAAACGTGTGGCAACCCCTATGCATAAGTTCACAAGGTCACAGAACCCGCAAGTTGATCACAAAAACATACATCAAGTGGATCACGTGAATATCCCATTGTCACCACAGAAAAGCACATGCAAGACATTTATCAAGTGTTCTCAAATCCTTAAAGACTCAATCCAATAAGATAACTTCAAAGGGAAAACTTAATCCATTACAAGAAGGTAGAGGGGGAGGAACATCGTAAGATCCAACTATAATAGCAAAGCTCACGGTACATAAGATCGTGCCAAATCAAGAACACGGGAGAGAGAGAGATCAAACACATAGCTACTGGTACATACCCTCAGCCCCGAGGGTGAACTACTCCCTCCTCATCATGGAGAGCACCCGGATGATGAAGATGGCCACCGGTGATGGATCCCCCTCCGACAGGGTACCGGAATAGGGTCCCGAGAGGTTTTTCATGGCTACAGACGCTTGCGGCGGCGGAACTCCCGGTCTAGGTTTTTTTCTGGGGTTTCTACATTTTTAGGAATTTTTGGCGTCGAGAACAATTCAGGGGGGGTCCACGAGTCAACGACAAGACAGGAGCACCCACCCGGGGGGTAGGGCGCGCCCTCATGTCTTGTGGTTGGCTCATGACTCTTCTGGCCCAACTCTTTTGCTTCGGGGGCTTCTTCTGGTCCATAAAAAACCACCGTAAATTTTCAGGTCATTTGGACTCCGTTTGGTATTCCTTTTCTGTAAAACTCAAAAATAAGGAAAAACATAAATTGGCACTGGGCTCTAGGTTAATAGGTTAGTCCCGAAAATAATATAAAATAGCATATAAATGCACATAAAACATCCAAGATGGATAATATAATAGCATGGAATTATAGATAAGTTGGAGACATATCAAGCATCCCCAAGCTTAATTCCTGCTCGTCCTCGAGTAGGTACATGATAAAAATAGAATTTTTGATGTGGAATGCTACCTAACATATTTATCCATATAATTTTTTCTATTGTGGCATGAATATTCAGATCCATAAGATTCAAAAAATGTTTAATATTGACATAAAAACAATAATACTTCAAGCATACTAACAAAACAATCATGTCTTCTCAAAATAACATGGCCAAAGCAAGCTATCCCTACAAAATCATATAGTCTGGCTATACTCCATCTTCATCACACAAAATATTCAAATCATGCACAACCCCGATGACAAGCCAAGCAATTGTTTCATACTTTTGATGTTCTCAAACCTTTTCAACTTTCACGCAATACATGAGCGTGAGCCATGGACATGGTACTATAGGTGGAATAGAATATGGTGGTTGTGGAAAAGACAAAAAGAAGGAGATAGTCTCACATTAACTAGGCGTATCAATGGGCTATGGAGATGCCCATCAATAGATATCAATGTGAGTGAGTAGGGATTGCCATGCAACGGATGCACTAGAGCTATAAGTTTATGAAAGATTAAAAAGAAACTAAGTGGGTGTGCATCCAACTCTCTTGCTCATGAAGATCTACGGCAATTTGAGGAAGCCCATCATTGGAATATACAAGCCAAGTTCTATAATGAAAAATTCCCACTAGTATATAGAAGTGACAACAAAGGAGACTCTCTATCATGAAGATCATGGCAGTACTTTGAAGCACAAGTGTGGTAAAAGGATAGTAGCATTGCCCCTTCTCTCTTTTTCTCTCCTTTTTTTGTTTTTTTTTTGTTTTTTGGGCCTTCTCTTTTTTTTGGCCTCTTTTTTTCGCCCGGAGTCTCATCCTGACTTGTGGGGGAATCAGTCTCCATCATCCTTTCCTCACTGGGACAATGCTCTAATAATGATGATCATCACACTTTTATTTACTTACAACTCAAGAATTACAACTCGATACTTAGAAAAAAATTATGACTATATATGAATGCCTTCGGCGGTGTACCGGGATGTGCAATGAATCAAGAGTGACATGTATGAAAATTATGAACGGTGGCTTTGCCATAAATACTATGTCAACTACAAGATCATGTAAAGCAATATGAAAATGATGGAACATGTCATATTAAACGGGACGGTGGAAAGTTGCATGGTAATATATCTCGGAATGGCTATTGAAATGCCATAATAGGTAGGTATGGTGGCTGTTTTGAGGAAAGTATATGGTGGGTGTAAGGTACCGGGGAAATTTGCACAATACTAGAGAGGCTAGCAATGGTGGAAGGGTGAGAGTGCGTATAATCCATGGACTCAACATTAGTCATAAAGAACTCACATACTTATTGCAAAAATCTATTAGTTATCAAAACAAAGTACTATGTGCATGCTCCTAGGGGGATAGATTGGTAGGAAAAGACCATTGCTCATCCTCGACCGCCACTCATAAGGAAGACAGTCAATAAATAAATCATGCTCTGACTTCATCACACAACGGTTCACCATACGTGCATGCTAGGGGAATCTCAAACTTCAACACAAGTATTTCTACAATCCACAATTACTCACTAGCATGACTCTCAATCGCAATGCTTATATCTCAAAACAATCATAAGGAATCAAACTTCTCATAGTATTCAATGCACTTTATATGAAAGTTTTTATTATATCCCTCTTGGATGCCCATCATATAAGGACTAAATTCACAACCTAAGAAAATTACCATGTTGTTTAAGACTCTCAAAATAATATAAGTGAGGCATGATAGTGCATCAATTTCTTCAAAATAAAACCACCGTCGTGCTCTAAAAAGATATAAGTGAAGCACTAGAGCAAATGACAAACTACTCCAAAAGATATAAGTGAAGATCAATGAGTAGTCGAATAATTATGTGACTATTGAAGACTCTCTAACATTTAAGAACTTCATATCTTGGGATATTATTCAAACAACAATCAAAACAAAATAAAATGACATTGCAAGGATAGCACATATCATGTGAAGAAGCAAAAACTTAGGCTCAACCAAAACTGACCGATAGTTGTTCAAGAAGAAAGGTGGGATGCCAACCGGGGCATCCCCAAGCTTAGATGCTTGAGACTTATTGAAATATTAATTAGGGATGCCTTGGGCATACCCAGGCTTGAGATTTTGTGTCTCCTTAATTCCTTTTATATCACGGTTTCCCCAAGTCTTAAAAACTTCATCCACACAAAACTCAACAAGAACTCGTGAGATAAGTTAGTATAAATCAACAAAATAACCTTATCATTCTCTACTGTAGCAAATAACTAAAATTATTATTTGATATTGCCTACTAAATGCCTCTGCATACTTAACACTCCTATCCTCAAATAGAATCATTAAACGAGCAAACATATGCAAACAATACAAACATAACAATAATCTCTCTAAACAGGACAGTCTGTAAAGAATGCAAGAGGAATCATACTTCCCTAACTCCAAAAATTCTGAAAAATTACCACACTGTAGAAAATTTGTTGCTGCTCATCGTGTAAAAATTTAAATATTTTATCATGTTCTGACTATTCACCAATATTCAAAACATAACAGCAAACTTTCTGTTTTCAAACAGCAACATATAGACTTGTAAAATTAGCATGGTAAAGGCTATACTTGACCTTTTTATTAAACTAAAAGATATAAAATATGTATATGAATAACAACAATAAAATATAAATAAAATAAAATGATGCTCCAAGCAAAACTCATATCATGCGGTGAATAAAAATATAGCTCCAAGTAAGGTTACCGATGAACGAAGGCGAAAGAGGGAATGCCATCCGGGCATCCCCAAGCTTAGATGCTTGGTTGTCCTTGAATATTACCTTTGGGTGCCTTGGGAAGCCCCAAGCTTAGGCTCTTGCCACTCCTTATTCCGTTGTCCATCGAAACCGCACCCAAAACTTGAAAACTTCACAACACAAAACTCTGCAGAAAATCTTATGAGATCCGTTAGTATAAGAAAATAAATCACCACTTAGGTACTGTTGTGAACTCATTATAAATTCATATTGGTGTTATATCTACTGTATTCCAACTTCTCCATTGTTCATACCCTCCGGTACTACTCATAGATTCATAAAAATAAGCAAACAACACATAGAAAACAGAATCTGTTTAAAATAGAATAGTCTGTAGTAATCTGGAAACTTTCCATACCTCTGTAACTCCAAAAATTATGAAACATTGGGACAACCTGGGAAATCTGTATATCAATCATGTTTAAAAAATTCAGATCAAAATCATGTTCCATTGAATTTTCAAAATTCCTGGACTGGGAGCAAAAGTTTCTGTTTTTGCACAGAATCAAGTCAAGTATCATCCACACTAACCCAAAGGCTTTACTTGGCACTTTATTAAAACAAAAGCTATAAAACATGATTACTATAGTAGCTTAATCATGTGAACACACAAAAACAGTAGGGGTAAATATTGGGTTGTCTCCCAACAAGCGCTTTTATTTAATGCCTTTTTAGCTAGGCAAGATGATGTCAAAGATGCTCACATAAAAGATAAGAATTGAAATATAATGAGAGCATCACGAAGCATATGACTAACACATTTAAGTCTAACCCACTTCCTATGCATAGGGATTTTGTGAGCAAACAACTTATAGGATCAAGAATCGACTAGCATAGGAAGGCAAAACAAGCATAACTTCAAGATGTTCAACACATAGAGAGGAAACTTGATATTTGGAAGGATCGAGAAGAGGTGTCTAGAGGGGGGCTGATTAGACCCTCAACAAGTAAAGGTAGTAGTTTTTAAGTTTTTCAAGTTAAGGTTGGAGATTAGTATAATTTCAAGCATTCACAATACAATTCAAGCAAGCATGACAAGAGTATATGAGCAGCGGAAAGTAAAGCATGGAACTTGCAAGAAAGTAAGGGGATGGGATTGGAGTGTGCAAACGCAATTGGAGACACGAAGATTTTTGGCGTGGTTTCGATAGGTGGTGCTATCGTACATGCACATTGGTGGAGACTTCAACCCACGAAGGGTAACGGTTGCGCGAGTCCATGGAGGGCTCCACCCATGAAGGGTACACGAAGAAGCAACCTTGTCTATCCCACCATGGCCATCGCCCACGAAGGACTTGCCTCACTTGGGTAGATCTCACGAAGTAGGTGATCTCGTTGCCCTTGCAAACTCCTCGGTTCAACTCCACAATCTTGACGGAGGCTCCCAAGTGACACCTAACCAATCTAGGAGACACCACTCTCCAAAAGGTAATAGATGGTGTGTTGATAATGAACTCCTTGCTCTTGTGCTTCAAATGATAGTCTTCCCAACACTCAACTCTCTCTCTCTCTCTCTCTCTCTCTCTGTCTTAGATTTGGCTATGGTGGAAAGATGATTCGAGTGGAAAGCAACTTGGGGAAGGCTAGAGATCAAGATTCTTGTGGTTGGATTGGAATGTCTTGGTCTCAACTCATGAGTAGGTGGTTCTCTCTCAAAAAATGGGTAGTGGAAGTGTAGGGACGTTTTGATGGCTATCTCTCAAATGGAGAAGGGGGTGGAGGGGTACATATAGCCTGCACACAAAATCTAGCCGTTACACACAATTTACCGAACTCCATGGGACCGAATAGTGAAACTCGATCAGACCAATATGGTTCAAAATGTGAACGTTAGACTTTTTGGTGGGACTGACAAGGTCAACTCGGTGAGACCGATGTGCTAGGGTTAGGGCAAAACCTCATCTTGGTGAGACCGATTTCAGCAATAAGCAAACAGAGACTTGGTCAAGAAAACTTGGTGGGACCGACTACACATTTTGGTGAGCAGGAAATAACTACAATAGGTAACAGAGAGTTTGCAAGGCCATCTCGGTGAGACCAAGATCCCATCGGTGAGACCGAACTGATTAGGGTTTCTAGCAGTGGCTATGTCAATGAACTTGGTGGCGCCGGATAGATCAAATCAGTGGGGCCGAGTTTGACTTTTAGGTATAGGACATATGTGGAAATGAGAAAGTGGTTGAGGGCTTTGGAGCATATCAGTAAGCACTTTGAGCAAGCAAGCCATTAAGCAACACCTCATCCCCTTTTAATATTATTGGCTTTCCTATGGACTCAATGTGATCTTGGATCACTAAAATTAAAATGTAGAGTCTTAAGCTTTTGCCAATGTTTGTCCTTAGCATCTTGAAGGGGTTCCACATCCTCTTGTCCTGCCACTCCAATGTTGGACTCATCTAAAATATACTAGATATAAGTATTAGTCCAACAAGAGATATGTTGACATTAATTACCAAAATCACCCAGGGAGAACTTGTGCTTTCAATCTCCCCCTTTTTGGTAATTGATGATAACATACATCAAAGCTTTAGATAAAGATATGAAGTATAACAAGTAAAGCTTTGGGAGGACATGCAACATGCATTAGCTCCCCTTACATGTAAGCAATCATGTGAAGGTAGATTATAAGAGTATGTGAAAGCATAAACATGTCAGAGCAGGCAATGAGTTACATGTATCTTGGCTAAATGCATCAGAGCAAATGATGTGAAATGCAGAAAATATACCTACATGTTCATGAGTCCTTCTTGCAAACAATATGTACATCAGCAAGAGATACTCATGCACATGAGTGTGATGCATGTACTTACCTTGTGGTCTTTAGCCAACTTTGGAAGAGATGAACCTGAGAAAACAGGGTTAGACAACACAGGAACATCTACTAATCGGAGCAAGAACGAGAGACCACAAGAGTACCAAGACTGGGATGACATGCAGAGAGTGAGTACTTAGTACTCTAGTTGGATATTGACATGTCCCCAAGGATAAAGATATGCAATGAATTTCAAAGATTTTCTTACCTTAGATGTCTTTCTCCGAATCTGATATTGGATAATGGGAGAAGATAGGGTAATAGAAAATAAGAGCAAAAGACACAAAGAAACATCTTCAACTAACATGTCTTTTTCCCTCTTAAAGACATGTGTCTTCTCTCCTCTTTGTTTACCAAGCATCTGGGAAGATTAAGAAGTCTTTATGCAATGAATTCCAAAGATTTTCTTCCCTTTGATGTGATTAAGCTTTAGTGTGATCTCTTTCTCCCCCTTTGACACCAATTTCCAAGAAGGGATCTTTTAGAGTATAAGTCAAATAGGTTTGGTCCTTGAGTCACATGATAAAGCAACATGTAGAATGTCATGCGGGTAAAGGATAAGAATCATCAAATGGAGCTAGATTTGAAATGCAGGATGCAAATGGCAAAATATTACTAGAGTAGTGAAATCAGTAACACCGAGTCCTTTTCTTTGGTGACACCGAGTTGTTTCAGTCTGGCCAAAAAGAAAAGATCGATGAGGCCAAGTTCAACACAGAGAAAGATTTTGTCATCTCAGCTCACTAGGCAAATAGGATCTCACAAAGTTTTTTAGGGAATTAAGTAAAGGATTTGCAATGAATTAAATGCAGGGAATGCAGAAAATAATAGAGAATAAATCTAGATGAAGTTGTTTTTTTGAAAGGGGAAGCAAACATGCAAGAGACAAATGCAAGAGCACAGAGAAACACTCGAGAACTTCATCTAGAATTGGTCGGCGACAAAGTCACCTATGTTAGAGTATATTGACTTAGGAGTCAAGTGAAGACACTTGATCATAGGTCATACTCATTGTTTAAGCTCAAAATGGGGTTGCCATTTTCGTCTAAGCATTTTGATGTATTCACATCTTGTTCAGTTGCTTTGACCATTGTCTTGGGGGTAAAGCTTCTCTAAGATGGAATGACATACCTTGGTGGTGGTGTTGATCTTGATCATGTAGGTGAACTTGTGTAGGATGCTCAATGTTGATGTAGTTCATCAAAAGTTGGGAGCACCGCTTGTCGTTTGAGTTCATCTACCTACATGGGTTAGTTTTGCAAGAAAGAGCACTTGTGTATCCAAAATGACAATCATGTAATTTGATATATAGAAATTTTAAAAGATATATTGAAGGGATTCATGCTTCCTTGTCTTCAACCACCATATTGTAGAGACTTGGTGATGTAGAGATTGCTTAGGTTGTGATTGAGTTGCAATATCATGGAGTGGGGCTTATCCAAGTACCTACAAGGGTTAGATGGCATGCAAGAGTACAAGTATATCGAAGTCATATGATCATCATCATAACAGAAATATCAAGGATTAGTCATAGAAAGGCTCATGCCTTGCACGCATCCAAACGGAGTTTCTACTCCAAGTTTGAGGCATCAATGATGTTCAATTCACCTCTCAAATGGTAAAATACTTTCTCATCAAGAGGTTTGGTAAATATATCCGCCAATTCCTTATCGGTATGAACATGTTTAAGATTGATATCTCCCTTAGCAACATGATCTCGAATGAAATGATGACGAACTTCAATATGCTTAGTTCGAGAATGTTGCACGCGATTATGAGCAATCTTAATAAAAATTTCATTGTCACAAAAAAGTGGAACATGTTTCACATATATCCCATAATCTTTAAGAGTTTGGGTCATCCAAAGTAATTGAGCACAACATGAACCGACGGCAATGTATTCTGCTTTGGTGGTGGAGAAGGATACCGAGTTTTGTTTCTTGGAGGACCAAGACACAAGAGATCTACCAAGAAATTGACAAGTACCCGAAGTGGACTTTCTGTCAACCTTGTCACCGGCATAGTCCGAATCGAGTAGCTAACAAGATCAAAGGAAGACCTCTTGGGATACCAAATGCCAAAGTTTGGTGTGTGAATTAAGTATCTCACAATCCTTTTCACAACCTTAAGATGACATTCTTTGGGGGACGCTTGATATCGTGCACACATGCACACACTTAGCATAATATCAGGACCAGAGGCACATAGATATAACAATGAACCAATCATAGAGAGGTAAACCTTCTGGGCAACTGATTCGCCATCCTTTGTCAAGTCAAGATGTCCACTACTAGGCATGGGGGTACTCATACCTTTGCATTCTTGCATGTTGAACTTCTTGAATAAGTCCTTGGTATACGTTGTTTGAGAAACAAAGTTACCCTCCTTAGTTTGCTTGATTTGCAAACCAAGAAAGAACTTGAGTTCACTCATCATAGACATCTCAAACTTCTCCGACATTAGTCTTCCAAACTTTTCACTAAAGTGAGGGTTAGTCGAACCAAATATGATATCATCCACATAAATTTGGCACACAAATAATTCACCATTAACCCTTAGTAAAAAGTGTAGAATCAATCTTTCCAATCTCAAAGCCTTTTTCAATAAGGAACTCAGTCAAGCATTTATACCACGCTCTAGGAGCTTGTTTAAGACCATAAAGAGCTTTGTGAAGTTTGTAAACATGATCGGATTTCTTGGCATTAACAAAGCTGGGAGGTTGTTTAACATAAACTTCCTCCTCAATTACACCATTAAGAAAAGCAATTTTAATGTCCATTTGATATAAGGTGATATCATGATGATTGGCATAGGCAAGTAAGATGCGAATGGATTCAAGTCTAGCAACGAGGGGATATGTCTCACCATAGTCCATACCTTCGACTTGAGTGTAGACTTGAGCAATGAGATGAGCCTTGTTGCATACAAATTTCCCATCTTCATCTTGCTTGTTCCGAAACACCCATTTGGTTCCAATGACATTGTGCTTCTCATCGGACTTTTCAACCAATGCCCACACTTGGTTCCTCTCGAAATTGTGTAGCTCTTCATGCATGGCGTTCACCCAATCTGGATCATCAAGAGCATCTTCAAACTTCATAGGTTCAATACTAGATATAAATGAGTAATGTTCACAAAAGTTAGCCAAACGAGTTTTAGAGCGAGTAATTCTCCCGGTTTGAATATCATCATAGATTTGTTCGACGGGATGATCTCTTGAGACACTTGCTCGAATTCGTGAGAGCTTTTGTTTGGGCCGGGGTGGAACATCCTCTTCATTGTCTTGTTCTTCTTCTTGTCTTTCTTCGTTGTTGTTGGTGTTGTTGTTTTCTCGTGGAGGTGGATAAGGAGAGCGATGAGGTTCATCTTGTTGTACATCCTCCTTTCCATTGTCTTGATGCGTCCCACTTGTGGATGCCTCCAAGTCAACTTGTGGTTCACCTTGGCGTGAAGTTGAGGCTTCCACTTGGACAGACGAGATACTATCCTTCACCTCCATTGAGCGAATCTGGCAAATAGACAAGTCTTGTATTGCTTTCGAAGGATCTTTGTCACCTACATCAATTGGAAATTGCTCTACTTGCGAGCCGTTAGATTCATCAAACTTCACATCTACCATCTCTTCAACATTTCGGGTGAAATTGTTGTAGACACAGTATGTGTGAGAGTTTGAGCCATAACCGAGTAGGAAACCTTCATGAGATTTAGGTGCAAATTTCAAACGACGATGCTTATCAAGTATGTAGCACTTTGAGCCGAATACCCGAAAGTATCCAACTTGGGGTTTGTTACCAGTGAGAAGCTCGTATGACGTCTTGCCGAGTAGCTTGTGAAGATATAGATGATTTGTTGCATGGCAAGCTGTCTCAACCGCTTTGGCCCAAAAGTGTTTTGGCGTCCTGTACTCATCAAGCATTGTTCTATCCATTTTGATGAGCGTCCGGTTCTTCCTCTCAATAACTCCATATTGTTGAGGCGTGTACGTAGCCGAGAACTCATGTGAAATGCCTTCTTCGTCAAGAAAGGTGTCCACATTGGCGTTCTTGAACTCCGTTCCGTTGTCGCTGCGAACCTTCTTGATCTTCACTCAAATTGATTTTGGGCTTCCTAGCGAAGCTCTTGAAGATCTTTTGGACCTGCCATTTATCATCAAGAAAGAACATCCACGTAAATCTTGAAAAATCATCAACAATGACCAATCCGAATGAGTTACCAGCGAGACTCTTGTAGGCGTTGGGACCAAAAAGATCCATGTGAAGTGGCTCGAGTGGTCTTCTCGTGGTCATGATGTTCTTCATGGGATGACTTCCTCCAACTTGTTTTCCTGATTGGCAAGCACTACAAAGTCTATCCTTGTCAAATATAACATCTTTAACACCAAGGATATGGTCACTTTTAATAAGCTTGTCAAGATTTCGCATGCCCACATGACCTAACCGTCTATGCCACAATCAGCCTTTAGAAGATTTAGCAATTAAGCAAGTTCTAGGTTGAGCCTTTTTAGTGAAATCAACAATGTATAGATCACCTCTACATATGCCGGTAAAGACCATATTATGGTTATCTCTTCGAAACACTTGGCAATCTACTTCAGTAAATAGGACATTGAAACCGAAATCGGCTAGTCTAGATACAGAAAGTAAATTATAGCCAAGAGATTCAACGAGCATAACATTTGTATGGAGCTGTCATGTGAGATGGCCACCTTACCGAGGCCAACCACCTTACCCTTTGAGTTATCACCAAAGTTGACATACTTTCGAGGGACGTTGTTTTCAGCAAGCTCATGAAAGATATCCTTGTCTCTGGTCATGTGATCGGTACATCCACTATCAAGAACCCATTCCTTTCCTCCAGCCATGTAGCTGCGAAGGTTAGCCATAATACCAAAGTGTCTCATAGACTCATCGAGATCATAGTCACTATCATCATAGTCATCATAGTATCCATGTTCAACATCATCTTGTGATTGACCATTTACTAGAGAGAGTGATTCATTAGTTTTGTGATCATGACAATGTGCGTCTCTATGAATTCTAATGACCTCGGAAATGATGTTGCTAATGGTTCCAACATCTCCTTCGGCACGCATAAGGACACGAAGCTCAAATAGAAAATCACCAAACTTAGGATCATTGGGACTCATCTTATTCAAAGCCATAGACTTGTGAAGAATTTCATCTAAGTTTTTCACGGAATTGTTTGGAAATCGTTCCTCAAGAAATCTCCATATAGTGTAAGCACATTCAAGAGTTGGCAAGCAAGCAATCAAATTTCTAGGTAATCCTCTAGTGATAAGATTGACAGTTCTAAGATTGCGAATCATATCAAGAGACTCATCAGGGGTAGGATGCAAGGGGTCAACAAGGGGCGCACAAGGAGTAGTAATGTACTTGTTAAAGTGATATTCATTGAAAATCTCAAGCATCTCATTTTTTCAAGCATTGTAGAACTCTCCATCAAGCATAGGCACTCTATGTCTAATACTCCCAATCATAGACTCATGCATCTTACTCCAATGGTGTTTAAACCAAAGCAATGGAGACCAAAGCTCTTATACCAATTAAAAGGATCGAGAAGAGGTGTCTAGAGGGGGGGGGGGTGATTCGACCCTCAACAAGTAAAGGTAGAAGTTTTTCAAGTTAAGGTTGGAGATTAGCACAATCTCTAGCATTCACAATACAATTCAAGCAAGCATGGCAAGAGTATATGAGCAGCGAAAAGTAAAGCATGCAACTTGCAAGAAAGTAAGGGGATGGGATTGGAATGTGCAAACACAATTGGAGATACGAAGATATTTGGCGTGGTTCCGATAGGTGGTGCTATCGTACATCCACGTTGGTGGAGACTTCAACCCACGAAGGGTAACGGTTGCGCAAGTCCACGGAGGGCTCCACCCATGAAGGGTCCACAAAGAAGCAACCTTGTCTATCCCACCATGGCCATCGCCCACGAAGGACTTGCCTCACTTGGGTAGATCTTCACGAAGTAGATGATCTCCTTGCCCTTACAAACTTCTTGGTTCAACTCCACAATCTTGACGGAGGCTCCCAAGTGACACCTAACCAATCTAGGAGACACCACTCTCGAAAAGGTAATAGATGGTGTGTTGATGAGAATTCCTTGCTCTTGTGCTTCAAATGATAGTCTCCCCAACACTCAACTATCTCTCTCTATCTTAGATTTGGCTATTCTGGAAAGATGATTTGGGTGGAAAGCAACTTGGCGAAGGCTAGAGATCAAGATTCTTGTAGTTGGATTGGAATGTCTTGGTCTCAACACATGAGTTGGTGGTTCTCTCTCAGAAAATGAGTAGTGGAAGTGTAGGCACGTTCTGATGGCTCTCTCTCAAATGGAGAAGGGGGTGGAGGGGTATATATAGCCTCCACAAAAAATCTAGCCGTTACACACAATTTACCGAACTCAATGAGACCGAATAGTGAAACTCGATCAGACAGATATGGTTCAAAATGTGAACATTAGAGTTTTCGGTGGGACCGACAAGGTCAACTCGGTGTGACCGATGTGCTAGGGTTAGGGCAAAACCTCATCTCGGTGAGACCGATTGCGTGAACTCGGTGAGACCGATTTCAGCAATAAGCAAATAGAGACTTGGTCAAGCAAACTCGGTGTGGCTATGTTAATGAGCTCGGTGGCGCCGGATAGATCAAATTAGTGGGGCCGATATTGACTTTTAGGTCTAGGACATATGTGGAAATGAGGAAAGTGGTTGAGGGCTTTGGAGCATATCACTAAGCACTTTGAGCAAGCAAGCCATTAAGCAACATCTCATCCCCTTTTAATAGTATTGGCTTTCCTATGGATTCAATGTGATCTTGCATCACTAAAATGAAAATGTAGAGTCTTGAGCTTTTGCCAATGTTTGTCCTTAGCATCTTGAAGGGGTTCCACATCCTCTTGTCTTTCCACTCCAATGTTGAACTCATCTGAAATATACTAGATAGAAGTATTAGTCCAACAAGAGATATGTTGACATTAATTACCAAAATGACACAGGGAGCACTTGTGCTTTCAATATTATTGCAATTCCTACATGCATATATTCCTCCATCATAATAATTTTCAATAGCATCATGAATGAATTCAACAATATAACCATCACATAAAGCATTCTTTTCATGAGCCACAAGCATAGAAATTTTACTACTCTCCACATAAGCAAAATTCTTCTCATTCATAATAGTGGGAGCAAACTCAACAAAATAACTATCATGTGAGGCATAATCCAATTGAAAATTAAAATCATGATGACAAGTTTCATGGTTATCATTATTCTTTATAGCATCATAGGTAGCAACTTTGTTCTCATAATCAATTGGAACCTCTTCCGAGATAGTGGACTCATCACTAAATAAAGTCATGACCTCTCCAAATCCACTTTCATCAATATAATCATCATAAATAGGAGGCATGCTTTCATCATAATAAATATTCTCATCAAAACTTGGGGGACAAAAAAGATCATATTCATCAAACGTAGCATCCCCAAGCTTGTAGCTTTGCATATCATTAGCATCATGGATATTCAAAGAATTCATACTAATAACATTGCAATCATGCTCATCATACAAAGATTTTATGCCAAACATTTTATAGACTTATTCTTCTAACACTTGAGCACAATTTTCCTTTCCATCATTTTCATGAAAGACATTAAAAAGATGAATCATATGAGGCAAACTCAATTCCATTTTTTTGTAGTTTTATTTTATAAACTAAACTAGTGATAAAACAAGAAACTAAAAGATTCAATTGCAAGATCTAAAGATATACCTTCAAGCACTAACCTCCCCGGCAACGGCGCCAGAAAATATCCTTATGTCTACTAAGCAACCTTCTTCTTATAGACTCATGTTGGGCCTCCAAGCGCAGAGTTTTGTAGGACAGTAGCAAATTTCCCTCAAGTGGATGACGAAAGGTTTATCGAGGAGGCGTAGGATGAAGATGGTCTCTCTCAGACAACCCTGCAACCAAATAACAGTGAGTCTCTTGTGTCCCCAACACACCTAATACAATGGTAAATTGTATAGGTGCACTAGTTCGGTGAAGAGATGGTGACACAAGTGTAATATGGGTAGTATATATAGGTGTCGGTGTCAAAACCGGCGGATCTCGGGTAGGGGGTCCCGATCTATGCGTCAAGGCTGATGGTAATAGGAAGCAAGGGACACAGATGTTTACCTAGGTTCGGGCCCTCTCGATGGAGGTAAAACCCTACTTCCTGCTTGATTAATATTGATGATATGGGTAGTACAAGAGTAGATCTACCATGAGATCATAGAGGCTAAACCCTAAGAGCTAGCCTATGATGGTATGATTGTAATTGTGATCGGCCTTCTAAGGACCAACCTCTCCGGTTTATATAGACACCGGAGAGGGCTAGGGTTTACATGGAGTCGGTTACAAGGAAGGAAACACAATATCTGGATCACCAAGCTTGCCTTCCACGCCAAGGAAAGTCCCATCCGGACACGGGCCGAAGTCTTGAGTCTTGTATCTTCACGCTTCAATAGTCCGGACGTTATACATAGTCCGGCTATCCGGATACCCCCTAATCCAGGACACCCTCAGTAGCCCCTGAACTAGGCTTCAATGACGATGAGTCTGGCGCGCAGTATTGTCTCAAGCATTGCAAGGCCGGTTCCTTCTCCGAATACTTTAAAGTACCTGTTACGACGAATAGTGTCCGACCTCCAATCAATGTTGTGCTCCTCAGCTTCAGCGCCTCAGTAATGACCATCTCCACGTGTCGAGCGAATGCGAGGAGTCGAGGTATTTTTGCATTTTCCACCCTCGATCCTCTGGGCCAACCGTCTATTTGAAGGGACAGGGATTCTCAGATCCAAACCTCACTCTCCTCCCTTGAGCTAGCATCCTAGAGCGCTCCGCAAAAAACCATTCCAACATGGTCGGCCGTCGCAGCTCTTCTGCTTGCCCTCCTCGCTCTAAGTCGGGGGATTAGGGAGAGTGCTCAGTTCCTCACAGCCGTTTGGTAAAGTTACAAACCCAAGGGTTTCTCCCACCGGTGTTCATGGTCCCCGTCCGAGCTGGAATAGCCACTTATGACGGAGGGGAACAAGCTTAGGGATCTCCTAACCCATCTCCGGAGGAGCGGATATGCCTCATCCCGCATCTGCTGAGGGGCGTCGGGTTTCCTATCCACCCGTTCCTTCGCGGGCTCCTGGAGTTCTGCGGACTCCAGTTACACAATCTTACCCCTGCCTCTATTCTGCACATAGCGGGGTATGTCGCCCTTTGCGAGCTGTTTTTAGTCTGCGAACCACACTTCGGATTATGGAGGAAGCTGTTCTGCCTTGTTCCCCGCACCCCAGGGAGAGTCCCTATGTCAAGTGGGCGGGGCCGAAGTATGGCGCATCGCCGAGACCGAATACCTATCCGGCACTCCTGAGAAGGCACCAGAAAACTGGCCTTCAGAGTGGTTCTATATAAATGACGTTCCCCTTCCAGATCCAGTCCGGACAGATCTCCCCAAGTTCAGCAACACCCCGCCGAGGGCACGCTTAAGCTGGCGCCCCCGGGGCCCTCAAGAAGAGGACACAAGGGAAATATACCTCCTGATGAACAGGATAAAGTTGCTGGCCAAATCCGGACTGACGATAGTTGAGGTCATGGCGATATGCATAAGGCGGGGAGTGCAACCGCTCCAATATCGGGGGAAGCCCATGTGGCATTTCAACGGGGAAGACGACGCCACCCGCTGCGACCGTAAGGGTCCGGACTCCGCTGCCGCTTTGGCAAGGATATTGTCCGGTTTGTACAAAGGGGAAGAGGAGGAATTCCTCCGCATAAAAACGTGGGACGGATTCTACATGTACAACCCCCGAGAGTGGGTAAGTTGCCATTCTTTTCCCTGTTTCACTTACTCTAGCGTTCTTCTGCTAAGATTACTTGCATCAATGCTTCTGAGCAGGAACTGAGGAGGGCCGTAGAAGGAATCTTCAGCCCCTCCCCGCAACCAGAGGACCATGGAAGGGCTCTAGATCTGGGACTTAAAGTAGATCCGGATATTACTGTGGAGCTTGTCAATGGGGTATTTTATCAGGCGAGCTGGGATGGCGCCCTAGTGGCCATTACGGCCGACTACCCTGGACTGTTCCCCACGTCGCGTGTAAGCCGAGCTAACAAACCCTATCCTCCGAAGAGGACTCCCCTAGGTATTATAATTTACCCTTGAGGCGTTGTTCTATTTGCAGAAACGACGGCCTGAGCGAGGGGCCGAGCCCCTAGGGACTCGTCAACCACGGGCGTTCGGATCGGGCAGGCTCAAGAGGAAGGGGGTGAGGGTTGACACACCGCTACAAAGGTAAAGTAATAACCTGCCCTGCAATTATAGAATTTGAAATATGACAACGCCCTTTGTGTCCGGCGGGAAGAGGAATAACCAGACTATGTCCGGAGACCCCACCAATCACGCCTCCATCAGCTGGGTCCCAGAACCGGCTTCGGGGGCAGAGGCGGACACGGGGCCAGCACCGCAAAGCTCCCCAACGGAGGATGCGGATACGTGTTCGACCACGAAATCCGAAGTGGAGAGTGCCATGAATCACCGGCGCCGGAGGGCCGTGCTCCGGAACAACATCTTTTCCGAAGAGGCTTTTAATGCCTTTAATTCGGCGGACGCATACGTCCGAGCTGCTCGAGGCGGGCTGGCCCAGGCGACGAACCAGTACACCACAGATATACGGGTAAGAAATTTTGATAAGTATGTGTAGTAGTAGCCCCTGAGACTTGGAATAGTAGGGACAACTGTTTGAAGGATCAATATGTGCGCAGGTCCTTGTGGACAAGAATGAACAATTGGCGCGGGAGCCGGAGGCATGCAAGGCCCAGCTGACTGATGCGGTAGCCAAGTTAGAGGGATCCCGAAAGGCCCCCTCTGGTAATATTTGTCTCCATTATTCGTAGATGTACCAGTTAGTAAATGGCTGGTGCGGTTAGTCTAACCGAAAATTCTGCAGACATTCCCGGGGTGAAGCCGGAGGGTGTAATGGGTGGCGACTCGCATCTCCAACGACAGCTAAAGGCTGGCGAGCGCATCCTTACGCAGGTGACACAAGAGAAGAACAAGCTACAAGATGCCAATATTCGTCTGGACGTGGAATTAAAGGACGTCCGCGCACAACTGGCGGACTCCGTGAAGGAGAACAAAAGGCTTCGACACGACATTTATGGTAAGAGCTCAACCGAACTGTGTGATAGTTTGGCGAGGAAGTTTTTTGAAAAGTTTTTGCTTGCAGGAATGTTAATGGGTCGCCCTGATGAGGATATGCCCTCATCTGCAGGTGATTTTCTGCAAGAACTTTTGCAGATGCACGGCGTTGCTCAGGCCTTGTGGCCATCAAGCCTCCTGCCGAATGGCATGGGGGAACTTGCGGACCTGCTTCAAGGAGCCCGGCGGTTCTTCCGTCTGTGGAAGATATCAGCATGCTGGCATGGAGCAAGAGAAGCCTGGGTGTAACGCCCCGGATTCGATGCACCAGCTGTCTGCCAGTTATTCGCCGTCGTTGCCATGTCATTTGCTTGCGTGTTGCATTTTGCCATGTCATCATGTGCATCTCATTTTGCATACCTATTCGTCTCATGCATCCGAGCATTTTCCCCATTGTCCGTTTTGCAATCCGGCACTCCTATGTCCTCCGGCGCCCCCCTTTTGCCTCTTTTCATGTGCGGTTGTTAAACATTCTCGGAGCGGACCGAGGTTTGCCAAGCGGCCTTGGTATAGCACCGGTAGACCGCCTGTCAAGTTTCATGCCATTTGGAGGTCGTTTGATACTCCAACGGTTAACCGGGTAACTGTAAAAGCCCCTTCTTTTGTGCAGCCCAACACCCCTCCAAAGTGGCCCAAAACCCAGCAAACTCCCCTCCATGCTCTCGGTCATTCGTTCACGATCGCGTGGCCGAAAACCGCTCCCCATTTGGACTCTCCTAGCTCCCTCTACCTATAAATAGGTCCTCCCCCTCCATTTTTCGCGGATAAACCCTAGCCTCTTCTTCCTCCGTGCCACCAGACGTTTCTTCCCCGCCGCAGCGGACATGTCCGCCGCCGCCTCAACGAATCGGGAGCTGCCACATCATCACCGCCGCCGCTCGCCAACCCGCGGCCGCCATGTTGGCGACCGCGCCTCCCACCTCGCGCCCGCAGCCGCCGAGGCCCGCTGAGCCCATCGCGGGCCCGCGGGGCCCGTTCGCCGCTGCCGCCCGACCCGAGCGCCCACCCGCGCCTGAGTTCCTCCCCGCCGCCCGCCGGCGCGCCTGGCCGCCGCCGCCCTCCGCCGTCTCACCGCCGGTATCCTCCGCCGCCTCGCCGCCGTCGGGCTCCCTCCGTCGTCCGTTCCCGCGCCGCCGCCGTCGTCCGTTCCCACGCCCGCCGGTCGCCGCCCCGACCGCCGTCCGCCACCGCCGGCCTCCTCCGCCGCCGCTACGCGCCGGATCCGGCCAGATCCGGCGGGGGCCCGTCCTCCCCGACCCTCTCCGGCGCCCTCCTCCTCTTCTCCGGCCTCCGCAGCCCGCAACTCCGGCCATCCTCGATCTCCACAACTGTCCAGATCTGAAGGTTGACTTTCCCCTTCCCCGAAATTCCATCAAGTCCCGAGATTTTTTGCATTATGTTACCATGTTCATCGCATCATAACTTGCTGCATACTGCTCCGTTTCGTGCGTGTAATATGTCAAATTGTTCGTCTCGATGAGTACTTCATTTCCTTACATTGCATCATGTTCATTTGAGCTCATCTTGATGCCTGAATCATTGTTGCAAGAGTGCATGTTGCTGTTAATCTGCTGAAACTGTTATAACATGCTCATTTGTCATTTTTGCCATGATTGATGTGTGCATCTTTTGAACTTGATGTCTACATGTGTTTTGATCTATGCCATGCCATCTTTACAGGGGTGTATGCCATGTATTTTTGTGATCAATGTGATGACTAGCACAAGCATGTAAACTAAGCCTTGTGATGTTGCTGATTTTAGTCCCTGTTCTGCTGTTATTTTTATGCCACGTAAACATGTTGCTACAGAGAGATACATGCTTATTTTGAGATACTTCAGTAAGGATGTTTTATACATATGGTTATGAGCTATCCATCCATGCCCCTGGTTGCATTTATAGCTTGCTGTAGATTGTTCATATCTTGCTCCAAACTTGCTAAATGATGTTGCTGTCAGCCTGTTAACATGAAGTTCAATGTTGCCATGATTGTCGCTAGTGATCCATGAACCCTATGAACTTGCCATTGCCATGCTTAGCTTCATAAATATGTCTTCTTACTGTTGGTTGCCTTGCCATGCCATGTATTGCTCTGTAGTGAGTGGTTCAAGCTCACCAACATGCCTACTTATTGTTGTTGCAGCCATGTATGAATCTGTCATATAACTTGCCATGTTTACATGGGTGCCATCATATTTTGTGTGCCTTTTTGGCTCATGGTCAGTAAGGAACTTTTGTTCTATGTATTTAGTAGATTCATGCCATGCCTTTGTTTGTTATGTTAAGTTCCCGTAGCATGTTGTTTGATAGCTCTAAACATTGCAACCTGATGTTATTTCTGCTAAAGTCTGAAACTGTTATTATTTGCAATCTTGCCATGTGTGTTTGAGCATGTTCTAGTGATTTCTGGAGATAGCTCAGTGTTCATGTTTTGTTATTCTTTACCTATACTTCATGTCCATGCCTTTTGTTTTTATATTGGGGTACTGTAGCATGATGTTTTGGTGCTTGCAATATGCCTAGTTACTGTTATGGACAGATTGTTGCTATATCTTGTATAGAGTGATGTGTTGAACCGTTGCTCTGTTTTGAGTGTGCTTTATATGAAACTTGCTTGATTTTACATGTAGTTTCATATTATCATGTTGCATCCATGTTTTGAGGTGTTTTCTTGATGTTTGTATGCATTTTGCATCAATGTCAGGCTTAACTTGTTTTGCTCATATCTTCTAGGCCGTAGCTCCGAATTAAATGAACTTTATATGTAACTTGACTAGAATCTCGTGTAGATCATTCTTGGTGCATCTTAACTTGCTGTTTAACAACTTGAACATAAGGTTTATTCAGATCTGGACCAATTTCGAAATTTGCATATGAGGACATATCGGAATTGTTATATATTGTTTCCGGCCTCATTTAAACTTGCCTTGATGTGTTGTTCTTGTATGCATCATCTCTTGCCATGAGTAGCTTCATGTAGCCTTGTCATGCATCATGCTTGTTGTGCATCATGCCTTGTTCATGTGTGATGTGTTTACCATGTTGTGTGCTTCTTTTCGATAGTTCCTGTTTCGTTGCGATCGTGAGGATTCGTTCGTCTACGCTTGGTTCGTCTTCGTGGCTTCATCTTCTTCATGGACTCGTTCTTCTTCCTAGCGGGATTTCAGGCAAGATGAGCGCTACCCTGGATCTCACTACTATCATTGCTATGCTAGTTGCTTCGTTCTATTGCTATGCTGCGTTACCTATCTTATGCTCCTCAAGCCTCCTAAATTGCCATGAACCTCTAACCTTTGACACCCTTCCTAGCAAACCATATCTTGGCTATGTTACCGCTTTGCTCGGCCCCTCTTATAGCGTTGTTAGTTGCAGGTGAAGTTGAAGATTGCTCCATGGTGGACAGGGTTATGTTGGGATATCATAATATCTCTTATTTAATTAATGCATCTATATACTTGGTAAAGGGTGGAAGACTCGGCCTTATGCCTGGTGTTTTGTTCCACTCTTGCCGCCCTAGTTTCCGTCATACTGGTGTTATGTTCCCGGATTTTGCGTTCCTTACGCGGTTGGGTGATTTATGGGACCCCCTTGACAGTTCGCTTTGAATAAAACTCCTCCAGCAAGGCCCAACCTTGGTTTTACCATTTGCCTCACCTAGCCCTTTTTCCCTTGGGAGTCGCACTCTCGAGGGTCATCTTTATTTTACCCTCCCGGGCCAGTGCTTCTCCAAGTGCTGGTCCAAACCGAGCAATGTCCGGCGCCCCCTGGGCAACCAGGGTCTATGCCAACCCGACGTCTGGCTCATCGGGTGTGCCCTGAGAACGAGATATGTGTAGCTCCTATCGGGATTTGTCGGCACAGCGGGAGGCTTTGCTGGTCTTGTTTTACCCTTGTCGAAATGTCTTGTAAACCGGGATTCCGAGTCTGATCGGGTCTTCCTCGGAGAAGAAATATCCTTCATTGATCGCGAGAGCTTATTATGGGCTAAGTTGGGACACCCCTGCAGGGTTTCAACTTTCGAAAGCCGTCCCGCGGTTATGTGTCACATGGGAATTTGTTAATGTCCGGTTGTAGATAATTTGACACCAGATCCGAATTAAAATGCATCAACCGCGTGTGTAGCCGTGATGGTCTCTTTTTGGCGGAGTCCGGGAAGTGAACACGGTTTCTGGGTTATGTTTGACGTAAGTAGGAGTTCAGGATCACCTCTTGATCATTGCTAGCTTCACGACCGTTCTGCTTGCTCTCTTCTCGCTCTTTATTTGCGTATGATAGCCATCATACTTGCTTAGCCGCTGCTGCAACCTCACCACTTTACCCCTTCCTTTCCCGTTAAGCTTTGCTAGTCTTGATACCCATGGTAATGGGATTGCTGAGTCCTCGTGGCTCACAGATTACTACAACAACAGTTGCAGGTACATGTTTTACGATGATCATGACGCGAGAGCGATGTTTGCTTGTTTTGGAGTTCGTCTTCTGCTTCTTCTTCGATCAGGGGATAGGTTCCAGGTTGGCAGCCTGGGATAGCAGGGTGGATGTCGTTTGATTTTCTGTTTGTGTTTCATCCGTAGTCGGATGGTGCTCTTATGTAAGATGTTGTTGTATTCGTGTGGCATTGTATGCCTTATGTATGTATCCCCATCTATTATGTAATGTTGATGTAATGATATCCACCTTGCAAAAGAGTTTCAATATGCGGGTCTATCCTTGGTGGGACCTTCGAGTTCCTTTTGGATAGGGTCGCAAATTGGGCGTGACAAGTTGGTATCAGAGCCTTGACCGACCCTAGGAGCCCCCTTGATTGATCGTGTAGTTTGGCCATTGTTGAGTCTAGAAGAAAATTGTTTTCGGAGTCTAGTTATATCAGAGAGTAGGAATTATGTTTACTCCTCAGCCCCTTCGTCACTCTGGTAAGGAATCTTGACGTAGGTGTTTTGAATTACTCCTCTTCCCCTTCAAATTTTTCTTTAGGTTCACGCAGTGGGTTTTCCGATCGTTGGTCCTCAGTTCTTTTCATCCGGTGCATTTCTCGTCAAGTTGACTCGAGCCTCTTCATCTTTGAGTTCAATCCTCAGTTGTCTTCTTTTCCCACCCGCCCACCCTTTTTCTCCTTGGAGCCGGAGTCTGTAATTGAGTATCCATCCTACTCGTGCGAAGTCTTTGCCTTCTTTCCTCAATGATTTCAACCGGTGTTTTCTCTTCAAGATTTTCATCGGTTCTCCCTTCCAGGTGCCTTTGTTTTTCCTGCCCTCCCACCCTTTTTCTTCCCAGAGTTTGAGTCTATTTCAAGCATCAATTTCTTTCATGCGGAGCCTCTTCAGTCTTCCCTCAATTATTTCAACCGGTGAATTCTCATTTTGTTCGACATTCTTCATCTCTTTTTCTTTTCCGGTGGATTCAATTCTAATTTTTCGGTAGTGATTATATTCTTTCCTCGGCTCAAATGTTTTTCCCTGCTCGTTTGCCTCTCGCCAATTTATCCTTCCGGAGTGTTCAAGACATCTCAGGAGATTCGTCTATATTCCAATTAATTCGAGGTTGTCACCTCATTCAAATATTTCAATTATTCCGGTGCATTATCTATCTGTTCAACAACCCTTTCCAACGGTGTTTTCTTTTAGTGGGCCCTAACCCACAGGTCTTTTCCCAGGATCTTACCTAACTCTTCTAATTCCCCCGGAGTTATTCTCAATTCTTTTCAAGCGTGACGTAAGAATGGATTTCATCAGTCAATTGCCTTTTCCAAGATCGATTTCAAATCATTTCATTGTTGGCTCAACCTCTTCGCTTTTCATTCTCCCAGAGTACCTCAGTAATTTTGGTGGTTTTCCGTCGTCATTTGAAGACCGAAGAAGAGTTTTCCTCTAAATCTTGTCCATTCTCTCGAGATTCGCGGTTCTAGCTTCTTGTTATCCTCTCGAATTATTCCATTTGTCAGATATTATTTTCTTACCCATCCGGAGTATGTTTTCCCGTTTCTTTTCATCGGAGGCCATCGTTCCAGAAGAATTCTTCGTCCTCACATTTCAGCTACCGTTATTCAATTATCCCGGTGCTTCGTCCAAGTGTTCTTTAATCAGCTCACGATCTCTTTTTTATTTTGCATGTAAATCCCCTCTAGCATATTTGTTCTCCTAATTCTTCCCGGTGATCCTTTCTCTTTTCCTCGTTCATTTCCATTCTTATGGTGGTTCGTTCAAGATTCTTTTTCCTTTTTTATCATATTAATCCATTCGTTCTTTCGAATTCTACCGGTGGTTCATAAAGACATTCTCAAGTTTGCGATATGTCACTTCTCAATCCTTTTCAAGAAGAATAAGTAATATTCAAAATCCATTGCTTGTCATCAATTTAATTTGATGAAGGATAAGCATACAATAAATCTTATTCTTATTTCATCATTGTCTAGTAATCCCTTTTCTTCGGAGTTTGTTCTCGATGAATAAATTCTAGTTCCAAGTCTTTTCATCTTTTCTTTTCCGGAGTTCAAATTTTCCTCGGACATTTCGTCGGAACCTCCATCTAAATCACCGCAAGCTTTAATCTTATTCTTTCATCCTTTATTCTATCTCATCATCCTTTTGTCACTGGAGTTCTTCATGGTGGTTATTCATGATTTAATTCATTCCTCAAGAGTTCATCAAGTATCATTCCATCCTCTCAAGTTCGTGTTCTATTCCTCCATGTTTTAACCGGAGTGCTGCCTAAATCCTTTCAGTCTTAGTCATTTCTCATCTCGTTCTAACCGGAGTGGTTTCATAGTCTATCTGATTCAGTGAGTTTTCGATTCTCGTCATCCTCGTCGTTCCTCTCTTCTTCTCGAGTGCTCTCGACTCCTTGCTTCTTCTCTTGAGTTCTTGTTTCACCTCATCCTTTTTTCCCTTCCGTCTCAGTCCTAAGATCTCGGGATGAGATCTCTTGTTAGTGGAGTGTTGTAACGCCCCGGATTCGATGCGCCAGGTGTCTGCCAGTTATTCGCCGTCGTTGCCATGTCATTTGCTTGCGTGTTGCATTTTGCCATGTCATCATGTGCATCTCATTTTGCATACCTGTTCGTCTCATGCATCCGAGCATTTTCCCCATTGTCCGTTTTTGCAATCCGGCACTCCTATGTCCTCCGGCGCCCCCTTTTGCCTCTTTTCGTGTGCGGTTGTTAAACGTTCTCGGAGCGGATCGAGGTTTGCCAAGCGGCCTTGGTATAGCACCGGTAGACCGCCTGTCAAGTTTCGTGCCATTTGGAGGTCATTTGATACTCCAGCGGTTAACCGGGTAACCGTAAAAGCCCCTTATTTCGTGCAGCCCAACACCCCTCCAAAGTGGCCAAAACCCAGCAAACTCCCCTCCATGCTCTCGGCCGTTCGATCACGATCGCGTGGCCAAAAACCGCTCCCCATTTGGACTCTCCTAGCTTCCTCTACCTATAAATAGGTCCTCCCCCTCCATTTTTCGCGGATAAACCCTAGCCTCCTCTTCCTCCGCGCCACCGGACATTTCTTCCCCGCCGCAGTGGACATGTCCATCGCCGCCTCAACGAATCGGGAGCTGCCACATCATCACCGCTGCCGCCCCTGGCCAACCCGCGGCCGCCACGTCGGCGACCGCGCCTCCCACCTCGCACCCGCAGCCGCCGAGGCCTGCTGAGCCCAGCGCGGGCCCGCGGGGCTCGTTCGCCGCTGCCGCCCGGCCTGAGCGCCCGCCCGCGCCCGAGCTCCTCCCTGCCGCCCGCCGGCGCGCCTGGCCGCCGCCGCCCTCCGTCGTCTCGCTGCCGGTGTCCTCCGCCGCCTCGCCGCCATCGGACTCCCTCCGTCGTCCGTTCCTGCGCCGCCGCGGTCGTCCGTTCCAGCGCCCGCCGGTCGCCGCCCCGGCCGCCGTCCGCCACTGCCGGCCTCCTCCGCCGCCGCCACGCGCCGGATCCGGCTAGATCCGGCGGGGGCCCGTCCTCCCCGACCCTCTCCGGCGCCCTCCTCCTCTTCTCCGGCCACCGCAGCCCGCAACTCCGGCCATCCTCGATCTTCGCTACCGTCCAGATCTGAAGGTTGACTTTCCCCTTCCCCGAAATTCCACTGTCCCGAGATTTTTTGCATTATGTTGCCATGTTCATCGCATCATAACTTGCTGCATACTGCTTCATTTCGTGCGTGTAATATGTCAAATTGTTCGCCTCGATGAGTACTTCATTTCATTCCATTGCGTCATGTTCATTTGAGCTCATCTTGATGCCTGAATCATCGTTGCAAGAGTGCATGTTGCTGTTAATCTGCTAAAACTGTTATAACATGCTCATTTGTTATTTTTGCCATGATTGATGTGTGCATCTTTTGAACTTGATGTCTACATGTGTTTTGATCTATGCTATGCCATCTTTACATGGGTGTATGCCATGTATTTTTGTGATCAATGTGGTGACTAGCACAAGCATGTAAACTAAGCCTCATGATGTTGCTGATTTCAGTCCCTATTCTGCTGTTATTTTTATGCCATGTAAACATGTTGCTACAGAGAGATACATGCTTATTTTGAGATACTTCAGTAAGGATGTTTTGTACATATGGTTATGAGCTATCCATCCATGCCCCTGGTTGCATTTATAGCTTGCTCTAGATTGTTCATATCTTGCTCCAAACTTGCTAAATGACGTTGCTGTCAGCCTGTTAACATGAAGTTCAATGTTGCCATGATTGTCGCTAGTGATCCATGAACCCTATGAACTTGCCATTGCCATGCTTAGCTTCATAAACATGTCTTCTTACTGTTGGTTGCCTTGACATGCCATGTATTGCTCTGTATTGAGTGGTTCAAGCTCACCAACATGCCTACTTATTGTTGTTCCTGCCATGTATGAATCTATCATATAACTTGCCATGTTTACATGGGTGTCATCATATTTTCTGTGCCTTTTTGGCTCATGGTCAGTAAGGAACTTTTGTTCTATGTATTTAGTAGATTCATGCCATGCCTTTTTTGTTATGTTAAGTTCCTGTAGCATGTTGTTTAATAGCTCTAAACATTGCAACCTGATGTTATTTCTGCTAAAGTCTGAAATTGTTATTATTTGCAATCTTGCCATGTGTGTTTGAGCATGTTCTAGTGATTTCTGGAGATAGCTCAGTGCTCATGTTTTGTTATTCTTTACCTGTACTTCATGTCCATGCCTTTTGTTTTCATATTGTGGTACTGTAGCATGATGTTTTGGTGCTTGCAATATGCCTAGTTGCTGTTATGGACAGATTGTTGCTATATCTTGTATAGAGTGTATGTGTTGAACCGTTGCTCCGTTTTGAGTGTGCTTTATATGAAACTTGCTTGATTTTACATGTAGTTTCATATTATCATGTTGCATCCATGTTTTGAGGTGTTTGCTTGATGTTTGTATGCATTTTGCATCAATGCCATGCTTAACTTGTTTTGCTCATATCTTCTAGGCCGTAGCTCCGAATTAAATGAACTTTATATGTAACTTGACTAGAATCTCGTGTAGATCATTCTTGTTGCATCTTAACTTGCTGTTTAACAACTTGAACATAAGGTTTATTCAGATCTGGACCAATTTCGAAATTTGCATATGAGGACATACCTGAATTGTTATATGTTGTTTCCGGCCTCATTTAAACTTGCCTTGATGTGTTATTCTTGTATGCATCATATCTTGCCATGAGTAGCTTCATGTAGCCTTGTCATGCATCATGCTTGTTGTGCATCATGCCTTATTCATGTTTGATGTGTTGACCATGTTGTGTGCTTCTTTTCGATAATTCCTGTTTCATTGCGATCGTGAGGATTCTTTCGTCTACGCTTGGTTCATCTTCGTGGCTTCATCTTCTTCATGGACTCGTTCTTCTTCCTAGCGGGATTTCAGGCAAGATGACCGCTACCCTGGATCTGACTACTATCATTGTTATGCTAGTTGCTTCGTTCTATCGCTATGCTGCGTTACCTATCTTATGCTCCTCAAGCCTCCTAAATTGCCATGAACCTCTAACCTTTGACACCCTTCCTAGCAAACCATATCTTGGCTATGTTACCGCTTTGCTCGGCCCCTCTTATAGCGTTGTTAGTTGCAGGTGAAGTTGAAGATTGCTCCATGGTGGACAGGGTTATGTTGGGATATCATAATATCTCTTATTTAATTAATGCATCTATATACTTGGTAAAGGGTGGAAGACTCGGCCTTATGCCTGGTGTTTTGTTCCACTCTTACCGCCCTAGTTTCCGTCATACCGGTGTTATGTTCCAGGATTTTGCGTTCCTTACGCGGTTGGGTGATTTATGGGACCCCCTTGACAGTTTGCTTTGAATAAAACTCCTCCAGCAAGGCCCAACCTTGGTTTTACCATTTGCCTCACCTAGCCCTTTTTCCCTTGGGAGTCGCGCTCTCGAGGGTCATCTTTATTTTACCCCCCTGGGCCAGTGCTTCTCCAAGTGCTGGTCCAAACCGAGCGATGTCCGGCGCCCCCTAGGCAACTAGGGTCTATGCCAACCCGACGTTTGGCTCATCCGGTGTGCCCTGAGAACGAGATATGTGCAGCTCCTCTCGGGATTTGTCGGCACAGCGGGAGGCTTTGCTAGTCTTGTTTTACCATTGTCGAAATGTCTTGTAAACCGGGATTCCAAGTCTGATCGGGTCTTCCTGGGAGAAGGAATATCCTTCGTTGATCGCGAGAGCTTATTATGGGCTAAGTTGGGACACCCCTACAGGGTTTAAACTTTCGAAAGCCGTGCACGCGGTTATGTGGCAGATGGGAAGTTGTTAATGTCCGGTTGTAGATAACTTGACACCAGATCCGAATTAGAACGCATCAACCGCGTGTGTAGCCGTGATGGTCTCTTTTCGGCGGAGTCCGGGAAGTGAACACGGTTTCTGGGTTATGTTTGACGTAAGTAGGATTTCAGGATCACCTCTTGATCATTGCTAGCTTCACGACCGTTCCGCTTGCTCTCTTCTCGCTCTTTATTTGCGTATGATAGCCATCATACTTGCTTAGCCGCTGCTGCAACCTCACCACTTTACCCCTTCCTTTCCCATTAAGCTTTGCTAGTCTTGATACCCATGGTAATGGGATTGCTGAGTCCTCGTGGCTCACAGATTACTACAACAACAGTTGCAGGTACAGGTTTTACGATGATCATGACGCGAGAGCGATGTTTGCTTGTTTTGGAGTTCGTCTTCTGCTTCTTCTTTGATCAGGGGATAGGTTCCAGGTCGGCAGCCTGGGATAGCAGGGTGGATGTCGTTTGATTTTCTGTTTGTGTTTCATCTGTAGTCGGATGGTGC
Organism: Triticum aestivum; assembly: GCF_018294505.1. NCBI lineage: Eukaryota > Viridiplantae > Streptophyta > Magnoliopsida > Poales > Poaceae > Triticum > Triticum aestivum. Next base: position 127,806,566 of record NC_057813.1, on the reverse strand, counting down.
TCTTATGTAAGATGTTGTTGTATTCGTGTGGCATTGTATGCCTTATGTATGTATCCCCATCTATTATGTAATGTTGATGTAATGATATCCACCTTGCAAAAGCATTTCAATAGGCGGGTCTATCCTTGTTGGGACTTTCGAGTTCCTTTTGGATAGGGTCGCATATTGGGCGTGACACTAGGCAATGGTGAAGACGCGCTACACCAAGCTGGACCGGAACCATATGGCCGAAGTAGGACCGACGGGGCCCGATGGGCAAGAAATTCCCGTGAGTCTGGTATATGACCAGGTAGCGTTAGCGCTAAGTATTCTCAACAGGATTGTAGGCTAGATAGCCTGTTAGATGGTATAGAGGAGGAATATAGTCAGTCTTAGTGACTGTGTAATTTAATTGGCATAAGTAGCCCCTAACCGGATTGAAATCATTTGTCATGGCGGACCTTTTCGCTTCAGCCCCCGGATCCTATAGTCTGGGGTGTGTCCGAATACCCGCTCAGTTATACAAAAACCGGGGTATGCGTGGAGACCAGGCGTAGGGGTCATAAGTGCTTGAACAGACAAGTACCCAACTAGTTATGTTATATTGCATGGATAGCAACAAACATCTTCCAGGGAGAATAGTTTCATTAGGGGTTCCTTTCCCTGGGTAGGCATGTGTCGATGCACATGTCCGGACTACAAGCGATGGCGTAGGATATAAAGCTTCTGGTTTTTTTTATTGTAACCAACGAATACATCCTTTGTTCACCTATCGAATATTCTCTTAAGGAAACTAGCTTTCGGCTTCACCCAGTTTGAGGTACACATCCGGCTTAACCGGCAGTAACAATCATAGATGTGCTCCCCTTATGCCCTAGCCGAATTAACGGGAACGTAGGGCATAAACACAAGAGCCAGGCAACCCAGCTTGGCCACATCTTAAGTCATATCGATGCATATAATGGTGAAGAAAAGGCACATATGGAAAAGGAACACATATGCGATGGGCAAAAAGCCATTTAAAGTAATTATGTCTAGCTTCCGAATAGGAAGTCCCCAGGTACAGCTTACACACATAGTACGGCCGGAATGGTCCGGGAGTCCGCACTGTATTAAATACTTTGTGTGAAGAGAAAAAGGGGTCGAGAAAGGAGACAAAAGGGGTGGAGCATAATTAAAAAGGAGGGGTAAGGAGACGAACACTGAGTTCGGCGTTAGGCATAGAATCTCTGGAGTCTGGCCGCGTTCCATGGGTTCGGCTCGAGTCTGTTATCGGATGCATTACGTAGACGGTACGCTCCTCCGGTGAGAACTTTATCAATGACGAAGGGACCTTCCCACTTGGGTTTGAGTTTGTCCTTCTTCTCTGGTAGGCGTAGAACGAGCTCGCCAATATTGTAAGTTCTGGCCAGCACTTCTCTGCTTTGATATCGTCGAGCCTGCTGCTGATAGAATGCGGAACGGGCTTTTGCGACATCACGCTCCTCCTCCAGGGCATCAAAAGTTATCTTGCCGATCTAACTCGGCTTCCTTCTCTTCGTACATGCGTATGCATGGCGAATCATGTATTATGTCGCAGGGTAGTACTGCTTCCGCACCGTACACCATAAAAAATGGTGTGTATCCGGTGGTTCGATTCGGAGTGGTCCGCAGCCCTCAGAGTACGGAGTCGAGCTCCGTTACCCAGTGCATATTCGATTCTGTTAAAGATCGCACTAATCTGGGTTTTATGCCGCTCATGATGAGACCATTTACCCGTTCGACCTGGCCATTTGTTTGAGGGTGGTAGACGGAAGCATAGTAGAGCTTAATGCCCATTTTGCTGCACCAAGTTTTCACTTCACCAGCTGTGAAATTTGAGCCATTATCAGTGATGATGCTATGGGGGACACCGTACCGGTGTACGACCCCGGATATGAAGTCTATTACTGGTCCAGATTCGGCCGTTTTAACTGGTTTGGCTTCGTTGCATTTGGTGAATTTGTCCACCATGACCAATAAGTATTTTTTCTTATGGCTCCCCCCCTTTAAGAGGTCCGACCATATCCAGCCCCCAGACCGCGAATGGCCAAGTGATGGGGATTGTTTGGAGAGCGGTAGGGGGCATATGACTCTGATTGGCGAAGAGCTGGCAGCCGACGCAATGTTGGACAAGATCCTATGCGTCTGCTCGGGCCGTCGGCCAATAGAAGCCTATATGGAAGGCTTTGCTGACTAGCGCTCGAGCTGCGGCATGGTGTCCGCCCAGTCCGGCATGGATTTCAGCCAGGAGTTGCCGCCCTTCCTCTTCGGAGATGCGCCTTTGGAGCACTCCGGTCGTGCTTTTCTTGTAGAGTTCCCCTTCGTGGACTTTGTAAGCTTCAGAGCGCCGGACTATGCAGCGTGCTTCATTTTGGTCTTCGGGGAGCTCCTACCTATTTAGGTAGGCCAAGAAAGGCTCGGTCCACGGGGCGATTACGTCCATGATTTCATGGGCCGAAGATGTTATTTCGGTGGCAGAGCCTCCGATTGTGTCTGATGGTTCGGAGTCTGGGTGTGTGTTCGGATCTGTGCTGGTGTTGTCGGACTCCCCTTCCCATACTACGGATGGCTTGAACAGTCTTTCCAAGAATATATTAGGTGGGACAGGGTCGCGCTTAGCGCCAATGCAGGCGAGGACGTCCGCTGCTTGATTGTTTTCTCGAGCCACATGGTGGAATTCGAGCCCCTCGAACCGAGCTGACATTTTGAGGACGACATTACGATAGGCCGCCATTTTCGGATCCTTGGCATCAAAGTCTCCATTTATTTGTGATATTGCGAGGTTCGAATCCCCGCGCACTTCCAAGCGTTGGATGCCCATAGAGACTATCATCCGAAGACCATGTAACAGAGCCTCTTATTCGGCTGCATTGCTAGAGTCTGTGTATAATTTTTGCAGGACGTACTGGACCGTGTCCCCGGTGAGAGACGTCAGGACTACCCCTACTCCTAGTCCGGCCAGCATTTTGGAGCCGTCAAAGTGCATGATCCAGTTGGAGTACGCGCCGTACTCTTTAGGGAGTTCGGCTTCTGTCCATTCGGCGACAAAGTCAGCCAGTACTTGCGATTTAATGACTCGCGGAGGTTTGTATGTTATGTCGAACAGGAGGAGCTCAATAGCCCATTTAGCGATCCGGCCCGTAGCATCGCGGTTATTAATTATGTCATTGAGTGGTACTTCGGAGGCGACGGTAACCGAACACTCTTGAAAGTAGTGTCTTAGCTTCCGGGATGCCATGAAGACCGCGTATGCTATTTTTTGATAGTGTGGGTATCGGGATTTGCATGGGGTGAGGACCGTGGATACGTAATAAACCAGCTTTTGAAGCGGGAATTTGTATCCATCCACCTCTCGTTTGACGACGAGCACTGCGCTTACCACTTGATGTGTTGCAGCTATGTATAGTAGCATAGGTTCGCCGATGTTTGGCACTGTTAGGACTGGATTACTGGCCAATTAGGTTTTTATCTCATCGAGTCCGGCCGCGGCTGCATCCGTCCATACAAAGTGTTCGGTGAGCCAAAGGAGACGGTAAAGAGGTAATGCCTTTTCTACTAGCCTGGATATAAAGCGGCTCAAAGTGGCCACGCATCCAGCTAGCTTCTGGATGTGCTTGAGGTCTGTTGGTATAGCCAACTACGATAGAGCTCGGATTTTTGCTGGATTCGCTTCGATTCCTCTATTGGAAACTATGAAGCCCATCAGCTTCCTTGAGGGGACACCAAAAAGGAAATTTTACAGATTCAACTTGATGTCGTATGTCTGGAGATTATCGAATGTAAGCCTCAAGTCATCTATTAGGGTTTCGACGTGTCTAGTTTTTATGACCACATCGTCCACATATGCTTCCACTGTTTTGCTGATTTGTTTTTCCAGACATGTTTGAGTCATGCGTTGATAGGTTGCGCCGGCATTCTTGAGCCCGAAGGGCATAGTGTTGAAGCAAAAAGGGCCATACGGCGTTATAAAAGCTGTTGCAGCTTCGTTAGACTCTGTCATCTTTATTTGATGGTATCCGGAGTATGCGTCGAGAAAACACAGTGAGTCGTGTCCAGCTGTGGCATCGATAATTTGATCGATGCGAGGGAGGGGAATGGGATCCTTGGGGCAAGCCTTGTTGAGGTCTTTGAAGTCTACGCATAAGCACCAGGATTTGTCCTTTTTTGGTACCATTACCAAATTTGCCAGCCAATCCGGATGTTTAATATCTCTGATGAATTCGGCCTCAAGCAGCTTGGCTAGCTCTTCCCCCATGGCCTGCCGTTTGGGGTTCTGAAAACCGCCTTAGGGTCTGTTTGACCAGTTTGTATCCCTTTAGTATATTGAGGCTGTGTTCAACCAGCCGGCGTGGGATGCCTGGCATGTCCGAAGGGTGCCAGGCGAAAATGTCCCAATTCTCGCGTAAGAAATCTTGCAGTGTGGCGTCCATCACGGGGCTCAACTGTGTCCAGATGGATGTTGTCTTCGTGGGGTCCATTGGGTGGACTTGGAATTTGACTATCTCGTCTACAGGCTTAAGTGAGGTGGACTTGGGTCGCTTGTCGTGTATCACGTCGTCCCTGTCCATGGTGGCCCGCAGCGTTGTTAACTCTTCGGCTGCTAGGGCTTCAGATAATGCTTCCAGGGCTAGTGCTGCGGTTTTGTTTTTGGCGCGAAGTGCGACGTCCAGATCACTAGCTAGAGTGATGATTCCGTTGGGTCCGGGCATTTTAAGCTTCATGTACCCGTAGTGGGGTACAGCTTGAAAGCTTGTAAACGCGTCCCGCCCTAGAAGGGCATGGTATCCGCTGCTAAAGGGAGCCACTTGGAATGTGATTTCTTTGGACCTATAATTCTCCGGGGTGCCGAATACCACATCGAGTGTGATTTTTCCCGCGCACCGCGCTTCCCGAGTAGGGATGATTCCCCTGAAGGTGGTGCCGCTTTGCTCAATGCGGCCTTTATCAATTTCCATTTTGTTAAGCGTTTCTTCATAGATCAAGTTTAATCCGCTTCCGCCGTCCATGAGTACTTTTGTGAGCCGAAAGCCGTCCACGATTGGGCTAAGGACCAGAGCGGCAGGTGCCCGGACAGTCTGGAATTGAGGTTCATCACTGGCATTGAAAGTTATAGCAGTGTCGTTCCAGGGGTTTATCTTCGCCACATGGCAAATTTCTGCAGAGCTTCGACGAGCCCGCTTGTGCCTGTTGTTCGAGGCAAAAGTCTTGAAGACTGTTAGTACCGTATTGTGTACGCTGACAGGATGTTGTTCCGCTTATGGCCTACACGAAGATCCTCGCCACTTTTTGCCACCTGGCGGAGTATCCAATATGCCCTAAGGCTATGAGTCGATATTGTATCTGGAGTACTGTGGAGCTTACATGGCCCGTTGAGCCATTCTTCCAATATGGATCCCCGCCCTGGGGTGGGCTTTGGTTTCTTGGGGATTGGATCGGACGACTTACGAGAGTTTGCCTGTTTAGTTCGGACAAAGGTCTTGGTGAGAGCAGTACTATCCCAAAATTCTGTTTGGGTTTTCCAAGCGCTCTCCATCGCACAGTACTTCCGTACTATGATTTCCAAGTCCGCGAAGCGTGCTATGTCATGGCGGTTTAAAGCATTGAGGAGTCCTACGTCTGTGCAGGTTTTGCAGAAGAGTGAGACCATGTTCTCCTCGTGGCAGCCCTTGACCTTGTTAAGCGCAAGGAGGAATCTGGCCCAGTAGTGATGTACGGTTTCCTAGGGCTCTTGCCTGATGTGGGAGAGACAATTTAAGTCCAGGTAGGTGTTGTTAGCATAATACATATTTTGATCCGATCTAACACCCAAGGGCATGGACGGTTCCGAGCTTAGCAGCTCAGAATCCGGAGTGCTGCCCAATTTCTTCGGCCCAATGCCCGATTCTAAGTCCGGGACCTGGGTCATGTTTTCCTTTGAGCAGGTTTTCGGCTCAAGGAGTTCGGTGATCCGAACATAATTCATCCTCAAAGTTGAGGGACAATCCGCGTGTGGTTCCTCCACTATCGCTATCTCATGGGTGACCGGCGGGGACCTGATGTCCCTTCGGTCGGGTTTAAGCCCAATCCGGTCATAGTTCATAGCGACTCCCAGAGCGGCAATGCGATCTAGGAGTTCATTAAGGGAGGAGAGCTCCATCAGATTCATCTGTTCGGCAAGTTCCGAACTGACGCAAAGGTTATGATTGATGACCCAAGAGGCCATCGTCGGTGCTACCGCCGACGGAGCGGCCATGATAAAGCCGCCGAGTTGGAGCATCTGGCCTACAGTCAGAGCTCCCTCCAAAGTAATGTCGTCCTTGATGACAAGACGAGCCATCGAGCCTTGCGGCGATGACACAGAGGAACTCTCAATGAAAGCACCAATGTCGGTGTCAAAACCGGCCGATCTCCGGTAGGGGGTCCCGATCTGTGCGTCAAGGCTGATGGTAACAGGAAGCAAGGGACACAGATGTTTACCCAAGTTCGGGCCCTCTCGATGGAGGTAAAACCCTACTTCCTGCTTGATTAATATTGATGCTATGGGTAGTACAGGAGTATATCTACCACGAGATCGTAGAGGCTAAACCCTAAGAGCTAGCCGATGATGGTATGATTGTAATTGTGATCGGCCTTCTAAGGACCAACCTCTCCGGTTTATATAGACACCGAAGAGGGCTAGGGTTTACATGGAGTCGGTTACAAGGAAGGAAACATAATATCCGGATCGCCAAGCTTGCCTTCCACGCCAAGGAAAGTCCCATCCGGACACGGGCCGAAGCCTTGAGTCTTGTATCTTCACGCTTCAATAGTCCGGACGTTATACATAGTCCGGCTGTACGGATACCCCCTAATCCAGGACTCCCTCAATAGGTTTTTGTAATGTGATAATATAAAAATAGCAAGGTAGCAAGTAACAAAAGTAAGCGAAAACGGTATTGCAATGCTTCGAATCAAGTCTAGGGTTCATACTTTCACTAGTGCAAGTTCTCTCAACAATGATAACATAAATGGATCATATAAAAATCCCTCAACATGCAAGAAAGAGTCACTCCAAAGTCACTAACAGCAGAGAACGAACGAAGAGATTATTGTAGGGTACAAAACCACCTCAAAGTTATTCTTTCGGATCGGTCTATTGGGCTATTCCTATAAGTGTCACAAACAGCCCTAGAGTTCGTACTAAAATAACACCTTAAGACACACATCAACCAAAACCCTAAGGTCACCTAGATACTCTAATGTCACCACAAGTATCATGTGATAGCTTGATTTTGGGCCCATTCTTTTTCTTTTGTTTTTCCGAGGTTTTTGCCTGAGTTTTCTTTTTCCGTGGCTTTGTGGTCTGGAAACTGAAAAAGATGCCCTCTTCTTTCTTTCTAGAGTGGCTTGTCATACCCAAAACCTTCCCTAGACCCTGTCATTTTCATCCTAGCCGAAATCCAGATATTCTTTTTATTGGGAATATTCCTTTTCTGTTAAAGGAATTATCCTTTTTGCCCTAGGTTGTGAAGCAACCTATATTTCCCTCACTCCTAAAATTCCTTAATAATTCTCATAAATTGTTTGGGTCATGTATTGATCAAATATGGCAAAACTTATCATTGCCATGTTCAAAAATAATCCTCAAATAATTCATTTCTATTCTGCCCTAAATGGCACATTGTGAAGCAAGTGCTATTTTACCTTTCCCAATTGACCTCAAACTCCTTGGACATCTTTTGCTGTCCAAATCATTGCCACATGCCAAAATGCAACATCATTTGCCTAGTAATTATTCAATTATGAGTTCCCAAAGTTTCTGTCGAGAAAGAAGCTTTGTGAAGGAGGTACAAGCTAGGCATATCCAAAGGAGTTGCAATTTTGAATGGCCCTTCATATCATCATACCATAGCCCTCCACCAAAGTTGAGCTCATTTCATACCCCCACGTGAGCACAGCTTGAAATCTTTTTTTCTGCCCAAAATTTCAGTTTGTGAAGGAAGTATATTTTATCTTGCTCCATTATGGCTGCAAATTTTTCTAGGCCTTCTCTTATCCATATAACCTCCCTCCACCAAGTTGTGGCTCAATACCTTTTTCCATTTGCCCTGTGGAATTTTTCCAAGTTTCTGGTCAGAATAAATCTTTCTAAAGCAAGTGCTATTTTGGTTCGTCCAAATGGCATGAAACTCCTTGGGCATTTTAAAATATTCAAATCATTGGGCCATAACCATTTTCAGCTCAATTGATGCAACTATGTGAGTGCATCATCCAAATTCTCATTTCTGACCAGTGGGTCACTTTCTACAGCAACCCTCATCTAAACTCCTTCTCTTAGTCTAATGTTTGGTGATCAGCATCACCTTAGTGTTTGATCATCACCAGAAAAATTATTTACTGCGTTACCAAGCTTGTGTCCCCACTGCACATCACAAACACTTGGCTGCTGGTTTGCTTTGGGGTCTTCTGCAAATCACTTATTTGCCCCTGGACCTATTTATGTCTTCACATGGCACTAAGGTCATTCCACTAGACATGGTCGGCCACGTCAAAACTAGCCATTTTCTCCAGTGCCGGTGGTGATCATGCTGATGTCATGCATAATTGCGTGCTCTGGCTTGTTCCCGGCCCTCTATCCGTCGTCTCCTCATCGTCTCGACCTCTATTCATCGTGATGCCCTGTGTCGCCCTACGTCGATGGCTCGTCGTGGTTCGCCATAAATGCGTCGCTATCTCCATGCCCGTGCCGTGCCCTGCCACTGTCCACCATTAGAGCCATGTAGGAGCTCGCTTGTGATGCTCTAGAGCCTTCCCCTCGGCCTATATAAGGGTGCCCCGACCTCTCCCGCAGCTCCCAAGCCCCTCCCACGCCTCTCCCGACCCCCGGAGCCCTCGCCCCGCTCCTCTTTTCGCTGGAGTTCGCCTCGGCCGCCGCGGTTCCTCCTTGGTTCTGGCAAGCTCGAGCCTCCTTCCCTCCTATGGTGTTGTCCACGAGCTCCCCCACCTCCTCACGGTCCACCCCCACCCCTCAGCCTCGCTGGAGATGACCACATCACCGAGAACCACCGCCGGCGCCCGCCTCCTGTCCTCCTCGGGTCGCTGCCCTGCACCGCTGTTCCAGGCCTCGCCAGCGGCCGCTCTTCACCTGGACGAGTGCGTTTGGCCCCGCCGCACCTACCGGTGGCCTCTCCCTGGCCGGGGTCGGCCGGAGCCGGCCGCCCCAGCACCGCCCCTCCCCTGCTCTCCTCTTTGTTCACGAGCAAACAGGAGCGAGGAGAGGAGGAAGACGACGATTCACCCGACCCCTCCCCCTGCGCCTAGGCCCAACCCGACAGGACCCAGCCGGCCCAGCCCACGTGGCAACTGGATACGTAATCCACCAGAGTACAATTTGTCTTGCCGTTAACACATTCTATCGAATGTGCTTTCCTTTAGGGAAAGCGTATTTCTTTCTACTATCAACCAGAGTGCGTTTTCAAGTTCAGAAAATGTATTTCTCCTTATGCGCTTTCTGTTTTCTGCCCCAGGGACTTGTTGGTGATGAAAATATTCACATATAGGTCCCTGCTCTTCCACACTTCACCACTTTTCAACCATAACTCCGATTGAGGTGAAACCAACGCTCACATCTTCGTATCGTCGAGCTCTTTCTGTTGGTTCCATTTTCACTAGGTGGTCCCATAGTGAAAATTACCATTTTTCCCCTTGCCTCTAATCAGCCCCCTTCAAGAGAGAACCGTCCGGCGTTTCATGTTCGCGGTTTCACCGCACTTCTCCCCGATGCCTTCTTCATCCCCAGGCAAGACACAATACCCACTTGCATGATAGTCATGCAGTATCCATGGTTTTCAACTTGAATATTTATTAAATGTTTGCTTGTCTAAAACATGGTTATCGTTGTTCCGGTGATGCTTAAAGTTGCATGTTCACTTTCGTGCTATGTAGTCTTATACTCTGTTATCATGTTCTACCTGCTAGTATTCCTTTCTTATGCTTATGCTTGCTAGTAGTACATGTTTTTGTTGGTGATGGCCTTTGGTGCATGACTGTCGCCTATTCCGAGTGTCGTTGTATGTGTGTTCCATTGCATCCAGTTGGTTAAATGCTTGCATGGTAGCATTATTGATATGTTCTTACATGATATTTATTGTTGATGCTAGTGGTCATGCTAGGTTTCTATGAGTAGTGTTGTACTTGTGATATTCATGCACGTCATTATGCCATGCTCAGTTGGATATGATTCATTGTTGATATGGTCAATAGTTATGTTGTACCCTCATGCTTATGTTGATATCATGCTCATGCATTGTAATTGCATCATGTTATTTTATCATGGCTCAACATATTTGAATTCAAGTTTAACTAGATTAAATTGAACTTGAACAACTATTGGCTGAGTCATGGTGCCACCATATCGAGCTGACCAGTGCAACCATGCTTACCATTATGGGAGGGTCCTAACTGGGTCTATTGTCATGCCTCTTGCCGGTGCCTCCAATGAGGGAAGGTTATGGGCGTGCGGTACCCTGGCCCGGTAAGCAGACATAACCTTGTGTGCCCATAGTTGGATGATAAGCGCTTTTGTCCCCGTTTGGGACTGTTTTGCCACGACGGTGGCCGTTGGTGTCTGGAGTAGACACGGCCACCCATGACTTAGCCCAGTGGGGAGTGAGTCGGAGTGGTCGGGATAGTGTCATGGCAGTAGGACGGTTTTGTGGGAACGCCGTTGATCCACCCGAATGGGAGTGCGAGGCCATGTGTTCCGTGGTGTGGGTACTGTGTGCTAACCTCTGCAGTGTGTGTGTTAAATCTATAGATAGCTGTGCCCACAGATAAGGTCCCAGTTCGTGTCGGTCACACTATGGGTCAGCAGTAATAATAATAATAATGTGCTTAATAACAACCCCAGTTCGATAATGAGATAAGTTGGTTATGTGATCCGTGCATGATCACCATTTGGTTATGAGGTAACCCGTTGAACCAAGAATGGTTCCGTTTGTGATTCGTGAATGATCACCGTTTGATTACCAGGTAACCCATTGAACCAAGAGTGGTTCCATTTGTGATCCGTGAGTCATCATCGTGGTATCGAGGATACCGAGTTGTTGGAGATATTCATGATGTTCTGTGAGAATCATGGGTAAAGATCAAGATCCTTGTGGTCATTTAATGATTACTGCGGTATTGTTTACACCAAGCTTGATTTGATCCTAAGATAATCATGTGATGTTCGAGGATGGTAAGTGATGCATGTGATGGTTACTAGGTAGCCCGAGAAGAATAAGTGGTGCATATAATGTCATCATGTTGCATGCTAGTATCGTCAGATTCATATGTTCTTGCCATGATCATATTATCCTAGTTGTATCATGTTCATGTTGTTCATGCTATGTAGTTCTGATGATCTCTTGATAATTCCTGATTAACCTGTAATTGCCATGCTGTTGTTTGTCTTGAATGCTTCTAGATTATTGTGAGCTTGCAAGTACATTCAATGTACTGACCTGGCGTGTCATGCCAGTTTGCAGGTCATGCCGGATTTGAGTGCTTGTTTGCCATGGATTCTTTGTTTGCGAGCTAGGATAAGCGTTCCAGCCAGAGTCCCTGCAGAGTGGAGTTCACCACCACCGTCGTTGTTCCGCTGCTAGAGTTATTCCGCTACTTCAAGTTGTTCTGCTGCTTGCATAGAGCAACAGTGGCAGGCATAGTGTCGCCGTGCCGATGTAACCCCTTGTACCCAAATAGATTGTAATAAAGAGTTGGTTTGTTCTATGCTAAGCAGTGCCGTATTCCAGAAGACTTCATCTTGATCTCTGGGATGGAATACGAGGCGTTCCGATTTTCTCTGAGCCAGGGTGCCACATATCCGAGGGTTTGATTATACGATATGCATCACACAATCTTAGATTCATCTATTCAAACCAACACAAAGAACTTCAAAGATTGCCCCAAAGTTTCTACCGAAGAGTCAAGACGAAAACATGTGCCAACCCCTATGCATAAGTTCACAAGGTCAGAGAACCCGCAAGTTGATCACCAAAACATACATCAAGTGGATCGCGTGAATATCCCATTGTCACCACAGATAAGCACATGCAAGACATATATCAAGTGTTCTCAAATCCTTAAACACTCAATCCGATAATATAACTTCAAAGGGAAAACTCAATCCATTACAAGAAGGTAGAGAGGGAGAAACATCATAAGATCCAACTATAACAGCAAAGCTCGTGGTACATCAAGATCGTGCCAAATCAAGGACACGGGAGAGAGAGGGAGAGATCAAACACATAGCTACTGGTACATATCCTCAGCCCTGAGGGTGAACTACTCCCTCCTCGTCATGGAGAGCGCCAGGATGATGAAGATGGCCACCGGTGATGGATCCCCCTTCGACAGGGTGCCAGAACAGGGTCCCGGGAGGTTTTTCATGGCTACAGAGGCTTGAGGCGGCGGAACGCCCAATCTAGGTTTATTTCTGGGCTTTCTATATTTATAGGAATTTTTGGCGTCTAGAACAAGTTAGGGGGGTCCACGAGTCAACGACAAGACAGGTGCGCCCTCCTGTCTTGTGGTTGGCTCGGGACTCTTCTGGCCCAACTCTTTTTCTTTGGGGGCTTCTTCTGGTCCATAAAAAATCACCATAAATTTTCAGGTCATTTGGACTCCGTTTGGTGTTCCTTTTCTATAAAACTCAAAAACAAGGAAAAAACAAAATCTGGCACTGGGCTCTAGGTTAATACGTTAGTCCCAAAAAAATATAAAATAACATATATATATATATATGCATATAAAACATCCAAGATGGATAATATAATAGCATGGAACAATAAAAAATTATAGATACGTTGGAGACGTATCAATTAGGAAGGGCTCATTTACCCCTGACCTAGGGTTTCCATCTTCCAAATCTAATGTGCACTGCTACCCTTTCCACATTCGCTCTCTTGTGAGATCTCATCCTCCTCCCCCTCTCCCAATCTCATTTGCGGAAGTGGTGGCCATGGACAAATCAAGGGCGTCCTCCTCGGAGGCGCTGTCTGGGAGGAAGTGCATTGTGGATGATTCCATGGAGGCCGGTCGGGCTTTGGATCTGGAGTATGAGGCTGCACTGCACGAGAAGCTGGTGGCGGAGCGGGCCTCTTGGGAGCAGGTGAAGCGTGATCGAGCGGCATGGGCGGCGGGGCCGGCGTGGTTGCAGCGTGAGGAGCATGCTCGTGAGGAGGTGGTGGTTAAGGCTGCGGTCGTGGATCCCTGGGAGGCCGCGACATCGGGCTCTTTGGCGGCTATGACCATCCCTCGCCCTACACCCTCTCGTGGCCCAGTCGGCCAGGCGGTGGCGAGGGGCGTGTGGGTGTCACTGGTTCTTGGGCCACGGTGCTGGTGGTGGTTGGGGTGGAGGATATGGCAACATCTCCTTCCCTCCAAGTTTCGTCAAACATCACGCATGAATCTGGGGTCCTCCTCGGTGACGATTGGCGATGGTATCCTCCCACCCCCGCCTTCGCTGCCTTCGGGCTTCGCTCCCTCTCGCATTAGTGGTCCGTTCTCTGGTGGTGGTTCCAGCTCTAGATCTGCTATGCTGACTTGCTTTGCGCGTCATCGCATGGGCCACTTCCAGTCAAGATGCAAGTTTCCTCCCTTTTGCTTGATATGTCGCACATATGGCCATCTCACTATGGATTGTGATAACTGCACCTAATTCCCAGCCTTTAAGCAGTTCGGCCTTGGATTACCTGGATGTTCCTTCTTCGCTCTCGATGGGGATCTCGGGATGTCTGTGGTTGCTCCCGTGTCTTCCAACACTACGGTGATCTCTGTCATCTCCAATGCAGTTTCTAGTCAAACATTTCTGATGAGCTCGGGGAGTGGGGCCTGGAGGGCTGGGATTGGCAGATCAATCAGATGTCGGAGAGAGAATGTTTTTGTTACCTTCCCCATGAAAGAAAGCTTAAAGATGATGGCATCATGCTCGAATTTTACCCTCTCGCTAAACCAAGTGATGGTCTCTGTCAAGGTAGCTATTTATGGGGCAAAAGCGGTGGCTTCCTTGTCTGAAACTTGGGTGCTCTTCAATGATGTTCCATCTGGGCTCAGAAATGTTCATTTTTTGATGGCTTTCAAGGTGCTTATTGGTAAGCCTGTTGCTGTTGATGAGGCCTCTCTCGAAGCCCATAGCCCAATTCGTACGAAGATATGGTGTCTGGATCAGTCCCATGTGCAAGGTGCAATTGAGATCTTCCCCACCTCGGACGCTTATCGCATTTGTGTCCACACTGAGGGTATGGTGGCCCAACACGCGCCTCCTCCCCCTCCTGCTCCTAAGCCATCCAACCTGGATCCTTCATGTGCTGGGGGCGAGACGGGTGCGGGCAGCAATGCCAATCCTTTCACCTCGTTCGAATGGGAGGCAATGGGCTCTGAAGCTTGTGGTCTGTTTGATTTTGGCCCCTGGTACTAGTGGTGTGGTCGCTCCCAAGGAGGGCGCTCGCAACTTGGAGGCCATAGATGTGGATGGCCTTGGAGGGGTTAGGCCCTTCTCTGGTGCATGCTCCACCATCCTTGATGCTGTAGCTTGTGCTACCTCCCCATCTCTATTTGGTATTGTGGACATGCCTTCAAAAGTTTTGGTTCCTCCCTCAAGCGCATGCAACAAGAAACAGAAGAATAAATCGTCAGTGCATAAGTTTTCGGCTAGGAGCAGGGCCTCTTCGGGATTTAAGCTCTAGGGTGCGAGTATGTGTCGTCGTCTGGATGATGACTTAAGTGCGGCTGCTGTGACTGGGCCGCCCGGAGGCGATGCCTCTTCCCCTCTGGCTCATTCCTCGGCTGATCCGGTCCATTCTCCTATCTCTATGACGCAGAAGGGTCTCGGTCGCCACAACAATGTGGTCCCCATACTGGAGCGGGCTAAGCGCAGGGCGGCGGCCAAGGATCTTCGCCCCCAGGTATGCCTTCCCCCCTCCCCTATTTGCTTGGTGTTGCCTCCTTTACCTGATTCCCATCTCTTGGACATTCTTTCTGATGTTGGTGTTTTGGTTGATCGCAATACTGGGTCTCCTTCCTCCTTGCTCTCTATGATTCAGTTAAATGAGGAGGCCCAGGCAGCTATTGCTAGAGCCAAGGAGGCTGCCACCAAGTCTAAGGTGGTTGTGGAGGCTTTGGATCTGAGGTGGTTGTGGAGGGTAGTGGCCTTCCTCCCACAACATCAAAGAAGGGACGCTCATCTAAGACTAAATCTTGTTCGGTCCCGAGCCGGTCGAGCATTCGCATTAAATTTTTTCCTTTAAATGAAAGCCTTATTTTGGAACATCTAGGGTTTCAGTACTAGGGGCGCCATGACAAAATCCGTGATCTTGTCTATAATGATAGTATTGATACTGTAGGTCTTGTTGAGACCTTCAAATCTGACTTCTTTTGCTCTAAACTCTCTGTGATTGTGGGTGCAGATCGTTTCTCCTGGCGTTGCCTTCCGGCGTCGGGACACTCTGGTGTTATTCTTATTGGGGCTAAAGTGGACCTTTTTGATTTCATTGCTTTTGATCACGGGACTTTTTGGGCAAGTATGGTGGTGTTTCACAAAGATCTCAATTCACTTTGCGAAGTGATGGTGGTGTATGGACCTACTGATCATTCGTTGACCCAGCTCTTCTTGGATGAGCTTACTTCTAAGATTGACTCATGTAACATCCCGTTGGTTATCAGGTGTGATTTCAACCTCCTTAGGTTCACTACTGAGAAGAGTAATTCCAATTTCTCATGGCTGCTGGCTGATGCCTTCAATGATTTTACTGCAGAATGTGCCCTCCGTGAGCTCCCTAGGACCGGAACTCCGTTCACTTGGTCCAATCATTAGGCCTATCCTACCAAGTCTGTCTTAGATCGTGTCTTCTCGTCTGTTGCCTGGGGTATGATGTTCCCGAGAGCCTATCTTTCTGCCTTGCCCCATATAGGATCGGATCACTCCCCACTTATCTTGGATCTTGGCGTGTCCGCCATGACCAAAGCTTCTAGATTCCAGTTTGATGCTTCCTGGCTTATGGTTGATGGCTTTGTTGAGATGGTTTCGGAGAAGATCTCATCTTTTCTGCTTTCCAAGAGTCATTCTTTTGGCCCAATGGATGATTGACATAGTTATTCGTACCAGTTGTGCAAGTTTTTGAAAGGCTGGGGCCATAATCGCGCGGCTGAGGCCCTCAAGAGCAAATGTGAGCTGCTAGGGCAAGTTGTTGACTTGGACACGGAGGCTAATTTAGTTGGGTTGTCCTATGATAGTTGGAAAGTGTAGATATGACATGGAGGATTGTCTTATGCATCTCCATTGTCAGGCTGAGGTGTATTGGAAGCAGCGTGGTACCATTAACTGGACCTTGAAAGGTGACTCCCTAAGTGCGTATTTCTTTGCTATTGCTAACGGTCGGCATTGTCGATGTACAATTAATAGCTTGGTCATTAATGGGAACCAGGTTTCTGATCCTAATGTCATTCTGGAACATGTCCATGATTTTTTGGCCGGGCTTCTAGCAGCTAGGCCGGCTTCTGGTTTTATTATTTCTGACAATCTTTGTATAGATCACTGTCAAGTTTCGGACGAGGAAAACAGCGATCTTCTGATCCCCTTGTCTATGGAGGAGATCGAAAGGACGATCAACTCTGCTAACTCTAACTTGGCCTCTAGTCCTGATGGCTCTTTTATCCCGTTTTTTCCGCCGATTTTGGCCTGTGTTGCACCCTCTGGTCTGTGCTGTCATCCAAAGTTTCTGTCTGGGACTGTTGAGATCTCTCATTTGAATTACACTATTCTGTCTCTTATTCCAAAAGTTAAGGGTGCTGATATTATCTCCCTATTTCGCCCTATTACCTTGATTAATAATTTCGCAAAGTTTCGCCCCAAAGGGTTTGTGACTAGGTTATCCCCAGTGGCCCATCGTATCATTAGTCCCACCTAGACTGCATGCATCAAGGGTAGGTTCATCCTTGATGGTGTTCTCTGCTTACACAAAATTGTGCATGATCTTGGGAGGAGCAGCTTGATACGTCTCCAACGTATCTATAATTTTTTTTATTGTTCCATGCTATTATATTATCTGTTTTGGATGTTTTATATGCATTAATATGCTGTTTATATTATTTTTGGGACTAACCTATTAACCTAGAGCCCAGTGCCAGTTTTTGTTTTCCCCTTGTTTTTGAGTTTTATAGAAAAGGAATATCGAACGGAGTCCAAACGGAATAAAACTTTTGCGATGATTTTTCTTGGACCAGAAGACACCCGTAGGACTTGGAGAGGGGGGCATAGGAGTCCTGAGGGGGCCACAATTCTGCTATGCGTGCCCTGAGGGCTTATGGGTCTCCTAACCCTAATTCTTGCACCATAAATTCCCAAATATTCCCAAACCATCAGAGGCATCAACCAAAATACTTTTCCGTCGTTGCAAGCCTCTATTCGCGTGAGATCCCATCTCGGGGCCTTTTTTGGCACCCTACCAGAGGGGGATTCGATCATGGTGGGCATCTACATCAACCTTACTACCCTTCCGATGAACCGTGAGTAGTTTACCACGGACCTACGGGTCCATAGCTAGTAGCTAGATGGATTCTTCTCTCTCTATGATCTTCAATACCATGTTCTCCTTGATGATCTTTGAGTTCTATCTGATGTAATATTCTTTTGCGGTGTGTTTGTCGAAATCCGATGAATTGTGGATTTATGATCAGATTAGCTATGAATATTATTTGATTCTTTTCTGAACTCTTTTATGCATGATCGAATATCTTTGTATTTCTCTTTGAATTATCGGTTTGGTTTAGCCTACTAGATTGATTTTTCTTGCAATGGGAGAGATGCTTGGTTTTGGGTTCAATCCCGCGGTGTCCTCACCCGGTGACATATAGCGAGGCACGTATTGTATTGTTGCCATAAAGGGTAAAAAGATGGGGTTTTCATCATATTGCTTGAGTTTATCCCTCTACATCATGTCATCTTACTTAAGGTGTTACTCCGTTCTTATGAACTTAATACTCTAGATGCATGCTGGATAGCGGTCGATGTGTGGAGTAATAGTAGTAGATGCATGCAGGATTTGGTCTACTTGACATGGACGTGATGCCTATATTCATGATCATTGCCTTGGATATCGTCATAACTTCGCGCTTTTCTATCAATTGCTCGACAGTAATTTGTTTACCCACCACATGTTTTCTTTCAAGAGAGAAGCATCTAGTGAAACCTATGGTCCCCGGGTCTATTTTCCATCATATACTTTTAGATCTATAAACCAAAAAACCCAAAAGTACCTTGCTGCAATTTATTTATATTTACTTTAGTTTGCCTTTTTATTTATCTTTTATAGCTATATCTATTAGATCTCACTCTTGTTCGTGATCGTGAAGGGATTGCCAACCCCTTTTTTGCGTTGTGTGCAAGTGTTTGTTAGTTTGTGTAGGTGCATAGATTGGAGACTTGCTTGTGCATCCTACTGGATTGATACCTTGGTTCTTAATTGAGGGAAATACTTATCTCTACTTTGCTGCATCACCCTTTCCTCTTCAAGGGAAAAATCAACGCAAGCTCAAGAAGTAGCAACGCTCCCGCGCTCATATTCTTAGACTTGATTTCAAAAAGGCTTATGACTGCGTTAGTTGGGACTTTCTTCGTCAGGTCCTTTTGGCCCAAGGATTTGATGCGGGTGTGGTGCATCGACTGATGAAACTGGTTTCTGGGGGCCACACAGCTGTGCCTGTGAATGGCATGACCACCAAAATGTTTGTCAACGATCGTGGCCTACGGCAAGGGGATCCCGCTTTGCCTATCCTCTTTAATTTTGTGGCTGATGGCTTATCTTGTATGTTGGATCATGCGGCCTCGACTGGTCATATTACCCCTGTTGTATCCCACCTTCTCCCACACAGTATTACGCATCTCCAATACGCTGACGATATGATCATCTTGAGGGAGATAAACGAGGCTTGTCTTGCAAACCTTAAGTTTATCTTGCTTTGTTTGGAAGCCTTGTTGGGGCTGAAGATCAATTTCTTCAAAAGTGAGGTGATTGTGACTGGGGTTGACGTGGCGCAGGCCCTCGGGGTTGCCCAACTAATCAATTGCTCTCTTGGCTCTTTCCCCTTCAAGTATCTGGGCATGCCTATTGAGGGAGTCCTAGATTAGGGGGTATCCGGACAGCCGGACTATATACTTTGGCCAGACTAATGGATTGTGAAGATACAAGACTCAAGACTTCGTCCTGTGTCCGGATGGGACTCTCCTTTGTGTGGAAGACAAGCTCGGCGATCCGGATATTATCTTTCCTTCTTTGTAACCGACTCTGTGTAAACCCTAACCCCCTCCGGTGTCTATATAAACCGAAGGGTTTAGTCCTTAGAGGGACAATCATAATCATCATAGGCTAGCTTCTAGGGTTTAGCCTCTACGATCTTGTGGTAGATCAACTCTTGTAATACTCTGATACGTCTCCAACGTATCTATAATTTTTGATTGTTCCATGCTATTATATTACCCCTTTTGTATGTTTATGGGCTTCATTTTACACATTTATATCATTTTTGGGACTAACCTACTAACCGGAGGCCCAGCCCATATTGCTGTTTTTTTGCCTATTTCAGTATTTCGAAGAAAAGGAATATCAAACGGAGTCCAAACGGAATCAAACCTTCGGGAGCATGATTTTTGGAACGAACATGATCCGAACAGCTTGGAGTGCAAGTCAAGAAGCTCCCGAGGGCCCCACAAGATAGGGGGCCGCGCCCCCCTGTAGGGCACCCCTGTCTCATGGGCCCCTCGGGCGGCCACTGACGTACTTCTTCCTCCTATATATACCTATGTACCCCGAAAACATCTAGGAGCACCACGAAACACAATTTCTACCGCCGTAACCTTCTATATCCGCGAGGCCCCATCTTGGAGCCTTCGCCGGCCCTCTGCCGGAGGGGGAATCAACCAGGGAGGGCCTCTACATCAACATCCTTGCCTCTCCAATGAGTTGTGAGTAGTTTACCACAGACCTACGGGTCCATAGTTATTAGCCAGATGGCTTCTTCTCTCTTTTTGGATCTCAATACAATGTTCTCCCCCTCTCTTGTGGAGATCTATTCGATGTAAACTCTTTTTGCAGTGTGTTTGTTGAGATCCGATGAATTGTGGGTTTATGATCAACTTTATCTATGAATAATATTTGAATCTTATCTGAATTCTTTTATGTATGATTGAGTTATCTTTGCAAGTCTCTTCGAATTATCAGTTTGGTTTGGCCTACTAGATTGGTCTTTCTTGCCATGGGAGAAGTGCTTAGCTTTGGGTTCAATCTTGCGGTGTCCTTACCCAGTGACAGAAAGGGTTGCAAGGCACGTATTGTATTGTTGCCATCAAGGATAACAAGATGGGGTTTATATCATATTGCTTGTGTTTATCCCTCTACATCATGTCATCTTGGTTAATGCGTTACTCTGTTCTTATGAACTTAATACTCTAGATGCAGGCATGAGTCGGTCGATGTGTGGAGTAATAGTAGTAGATGCAGGCAGGAGTCGGTCTACTTGTTATGGACGTGATGCCTATATACATGATCATGCCTAGATAATCTCATAACTATGCGCTTTTCTATCAATTGCTCGACAGTAATTTGTTCACCCACCGTAATACTTATGCTATCTTGAGAGAAGCCTCTAGTGAAACATATGGCCCTCGGGTCTATCTCTTATCATATTTTCTTTCAATCTACATTTATTTGCATCTTTACTTTTTGCATATATATCATAAAATACCAAAAATATATTTATCTTATCATACTATCTTTATTAGATCTCACTTTTGCAAGTGGCCGTCAAGGGATTGACAACCCCTTTATTGCGTTGGTTGCGAGTTCTCAGTTTGTTTGTGTAGGTGCGTGGGACTTTTGAGGAGCCTCCTACTGGATTGATACCTTGGTTCTCAGAACTGAGGGAAATACTTACGCTACACTTTGCTGCATCACCCTCTCCTCTTCGAGGAAAACCAATGCAAGCTCAAGACGTAGCAAGAAGGAGGTCTTCGCTCAAGTCAAGACATACCATGTACCCATCACAAACCCATCTCCCTCGCATTTACATTATTTGCCATTTTCCTCTTGTTTTCCTCTCCCCCACTTCACCCTTGCCGTTTTATTCGCCCTCTCCTTCCCAATCTCCTCCTCTCTTTTCGCTTGTCATTTTTCTGTTTGCTTATGTGTTGGATTACTTGTTGCCATGAAACAAGATAATACCAAGTTGTGTGACTTCTCGAATACCAATAACAATGATTTCCTTAGTACTCCGATTGCTTCTCTTAATGATGTTGAGTCTTGTGAAATCAATACCGCTTTGCTGAATCTTGTTATGAAAGATCAATTCACCGGCCTTCCTAGTGAAGATGCCGCTACTCATCTAAACAATTTTGTTGATTTGTGTGATATGCAAAAGAAGAAAGATACAGATAACAATATTGTCAAATTGAAGTTATTTCTGTTTTCACTTAGAGATCGTGCTAAACTTTGGTTTTCGTCTTTGCCTAAAAATAGTATTGATTCTTGGAACAAGTGCAAAGATGCTTTCATCTCTAAGTATTTTCCTCCCGCTAAGATCATCACTCTTAGGAACGATATTATGAATTTTAAACAACTTGATCATGAGCATGTTGCCCAATCTTGGGAAAGAATGAAATTGATGCTTCGCAATTGCCCTACTCATGGTTTGAATTTATGGATGATCATACAAAATTTTTATGCCGGTTTGAACTTTGCTTCTAGGAATCTCTTAGATTCGGCCGCGGAAGGCACGTTTATGGAAATTACGTTAGGAGATGCTACAAAATTGCTTGATAATATTATGGCTAATTATTCTCAATGGCACACCGAAAGATCTCCTAGTAAAAAAGTGCATGCTATAGAAGAAATCAATGTTTTGAGTGGAAAGATGGATGAACTTATGAAGATGTTTGCTACTAAAAATACTCCTCTTGATCCCAATGATATGCCTTTGTCTTACTTGATTGAGAATAATAATGAATCTATGGATGTGAATTTTGTTGGTAGGAATAGTTTTGGAAATAATGCTTATAGAGGAAATTTTAGGGCTAGACCGTTCCCTAGTAATTCCTCTAATAATTATAGAAATCCCTACAATAACTCTTATGGTAATTTTAATAAGATGCCCTCTGATTTTGAGAATAGTGTGAAAGAATTTATCATTTCTCAAAAGAATTTTAATGCTTTGCTTGAAGAAATATTGCTCAAAGTTGATGATTTGGCTAGGAACGTTGATATACTTTCGCTAGACGTTAATTCTCTTAAACTTGGATCTTCTTCTCCTAAGCATGATATCAATGAGTCTCTCAAAGTAATGAGAATTTCCATTGACGAGTGCAAGGAAAGAACCGCTAGATTGCGTGCTAAAAAAGAAAGCTTTATAAAAGCGTGTTCTTCTAGTTTCCGTGAAAATAATGATGAGGATCTTAAAGTTATTGATGCGTCTCCGATTAGATCTATGTTTTTCAATATGAATTTTTATGATTATGGGAGTGATGATGAATCAACTTTTGCCTAGAAGGCGTCCCAAAAATTCGGAGTCTTTATATCTTGATGTTAAATTTGGTAAAAGTGAGATTGGAGAATCTTCAACTTCTAATAATGTTGAACCCACTATCTCGGATTTCAAGGAATTTGATTATGATAATTGTTCTTTAAAAGGGTGTATTTCCTTGTTGCAATCCGTTGCTAATTCTCCTCATGCTTATAGTCAAAACAAAGCTTTTACCAAACATATTATTGATGCCTTGATGCAATCTTATGATGAAAAACTTAATTTGGAAGTTTTTATACCTAGAAAACTTAATGATGAGTGGGAACCTAGTATAAAGATTAGAATTAAATACTATGAGTGTTTTGCTTTGTGTGATTTGGGTGCTAGTGTTTCCACGATTCCGAAAACTTTATGTGATATTCTAGGTTTCCATGATCTTGATGATTGCTCTTTAAATTTGCACCCTGCGGATTCCACAATTAAAAAGCCTATGTGAAGGATCAACGATGTTCTTATTGTTGCAAATAGAAATTTGGTGCCCATATATTCTATCGTTCTTGATATAGATTGCAATTTTTCTTGCCTTATTATTCTTGGTAGACCTTTCCTTACAATGATTGGTGCGATTATTGATATGAAGTAAGGGAATATTAGATTCCAATTTCCATTAAATAAATGCATGGAGCACTTTCCAAGAAAGAAAGTCAAATTACCTTATGAATCTATCATGCGTGCTACTTATGAATTTAGTGTCAAAGATGGCACTCGTTAGATCTATCTTTGCTTTTTATGCCTAGCTAGGGGCGTTAAACAATAGCGCTAGTTGGGAGGCAACCCAATTTTCTTTATGTTTTTTGTTTTTGCTCCTATTTAGTAACAAATCTTGCATCTACCTTCCGTTTAGATGTGTTTTTATCTTTTAATTAGTGTTTGTGCCAAGTAGAACCTATAGGATAACCTACGATGATAGTTGATTTGATTCTGCTGAAAAACAGAAACTTTGCGCGCATGAAGATAATTTTGTTAAATAACAGGAACATGCTTTTGCGTTGATTATTTTTGATGCTGTTCAATATACAAATTTTCCAGGACTTCCTATTTTGGTAGGATTTTTAGAGTTCCAGAAGTTTGCGTTAGTTACAGATTCCTACAGACTATTCTGTTTTGACAGATTCTGTTTTTCGTGTGTTGTTTGCTTATTTCAATGCATCTATGGCTAGTAATTCAGTCTATGAACCATAAGGAACTTGGAATACAGTAGGTTTAACACCAAATTAAATAAATAATGAGTTCATGGCAGTACCTTTTGTGGTGGTTTTGTTTTCTTTCACTAACGGAGCTTATAAGATTTCCTGTTGAGTTTTGTGTTGTGAAGTTTTCAAGTTTTGGGTAAAGCTTTTATGGACAATGGAATAAGGAGTGGCAAGAGCCTAATCTTGGGGATGCTTATGGAACCCCAAGATATTCAAGAATAGCCAAAAGCCTAAGCTTGTGGATGCCCCGGGAAGGCATCCCCTCTTTCGTCTTTGTTCATTGGTAACTTTACTTGGAGCTATATTTTTATTCGCCACATGATATGTGTTTTGCTTGGAGCGTCGTGTATTATATTAGTCTT
Organism: Triticum aestivum; assembly: GCF_018294505.1. Classification (NCBI taxonomy): domain Eukaryota; kingdom Viridiplantae; phylum Streptophyta; class Magnoliopsida; order Poales; family Poaceae; genus Triticum; species Triticum aestivum. Next base: position 127,782,442 of record NC_057813.1, on the reverse strand, counting down.
TGCTTTTTAGTTTACCACAATCATCCTTGCTGTACACACCTTTTGGGAGAAGCCTATTTTATTAGAGTTTGCTAGAATACTCTATGTGCTTCACTTATATCTTTTGAGCTTGATAGTTTTTGCTCTAGTGCTTCACTTATATCTTTTAGAGCATGGTGGTGTCTTAATTTTGAAGAAATTGCTAGTCTCTCATGCTTCACTTATATTATTTTGAGAGTCTTTTAGAACAGCATGGTATTTGCTATTATCATAAAGTTGGTCCTAGAATGATGAGCATCCAAGTTGGGTATAATAAAAACTATCATAAAAAGTGAATTGGGTGCTATGATCAATTTGATACATGATAATTGTTTTGAGATATGAAGGTAGTGATATTAAAGTCATGCTAGTTGGGTGATTATGAATTTAAAAAATGCTTGAGTTGAAGCTTGTGATTCCCGTAGCATGCACGTATGGTGAACCGCTTTGTGATGAAGTTGGAGCACAATTTTATATATTGATTGTCTTCCTTATGAGTGGCAGTCGGGGACGAGCGATGGTCTTTTCCTACCAATTTATCCCCCTAGGAGCATGCGCGTAGTACTTTGGTTTTTGATGACTTCTAAATTTTTGCAACAAGTATATGAGTTCTTTTGATTAATGTTGAGTCCATGGATTATACGCACTCCTTCACCCTTCCACCATTGCTAGCCTCTCCTGTATCGTGCAACTTTCGTCGGTACCATACACCCACCATTTACCTTCCTCAAAACAGCCACCATACCTACCGATTATGGCATTTCCATAGCCATTCTGAGATATATTGCCATGCAACTTTCCACCGTTCCGTTCATATGTCACGCATTATTTTTATCATATTGCTTTTTGCATGATCATGTAGTTGACATTGTATTTGTGGCAGGGCACACCTTCATAATTTTCATACATGTCACTCTTGATTCATTGCATATCCCGGTACACCATCGGAGGCATTCATATAGAGTCATATCTTGTTCTAGCTTTGAGTTGTAAATCCATAAAAGTGTGATGATCTTCATTATTAGAGCATTGTCCTAGTGAGGAAAGGATGATGAAGACTATGATTCCTCCACAAGTCGGGATGAGACTTCGGACTTTACAAAAAGAAAAAAAAGATAAAGAAAAAAAAGGTGAGAAAGGCCAAAAAGAAAAAAAGGCCAAAGGAAAAAAAAGAAAGAAAAAAAAGAGAGAAAAGAAAAAAATAAAATGAGAGAAAAAGAGAGAAGGGACAATGCTACTATCTCTTTTTCAACACTTGTGCTTCAAAAATAGCACCATGATCTTCATGTTAGAGAGTCTCATATGTTGTCACTTTCATATACTAGTGGGAATTTTTCATTATAGAACTTGGCTTGTATATTCCAATGATGGGCTTCCTCAAAGTGCCCTAGGTCTTCGTGAGCAAGCAAGTTGGATGCACCCCACTTAGTTTCTTTTGTTGAGCTTTCATATATTTATAGCTCTAGTGCATCTGTTTCATGGCAATCCCTACTCACTCACATTGATATCTATTAATGGGCATCTCCATAGCCCGTTGATACGCCTAGTTGATGTGAGACTATCTTCTTTTTTTTGTCTTCTCCACAACCACCATTCTATTCCACATATAGTGCTATGTCCATGGCTCACGCTAATGTATTGTGTGAAAGTTGAAAAAGTTTGAGATTATTAAAGTATGAAACAATTGCTTGGCTTGTCATCGGGGTTGTGCATGATTAAATACTTTGTGTGATGAAGATAGAGCAACAGCCAGACTATATGATTTTGTAGGGATAACTTTCTTTAGCCATGTTATTTTGAGAAGACATGATTACTTTGATTAGTATGCTTGAAGTATTACTATTTATTATGTCAATATGAACTTTTATTTTCTATTCATTTGGATCTGAACATTCATGCCACAATAAAGAAAATTACATTATGAATTATGCTAGGTAGCATTCCACATCAAAAATTTCTTTTTTATCATTTGCCTACTCGAGGACGAGCAGGAATTAAGCTTGGGGATGCTTGATACGTCTCCAATGTATCTATAATTTTTGATTGTTCCATGCTATTATATTACTCCTTTTGGATGTTTATGGGCTTTATTTTACACATTTATATCATTTTTGGGACTAACCTACTAACCGGAGGCCCAGCCCATATTGCTATTTTTTTTGCCTATGTCAGTATTTCGAGGACAAGGAATATCAAACGGAGTCCAAACGGAATGAAACCTTCGGGAGCGTGATTTTTGGAACGAACATGATCCGGAGAGCCTGGAGTGCAAGTCAAGAAGCTCCCGAGGGCCCCACGAGATAGGGGGCCGCGCCCCCCTGTAGGGCGCCCCCTATCTCGTGGGCCCCTCGGGCAGCCACTGACGTACTTCTTCCTCCTATATATACCTACGTTCCCCGTAAACATCCTGGAGCACCACGAAACACAATTTCCACCGCCGTAACCTTCTGTATCCGCGAGATCCCATCTTGGAGCCTTCGCCGGCACTCTGCCAGAGGGGGAATCAACCATGGAGGGCCTCTACATCAACATCCTTGCCCCTCCGATGAGTTGTGAGTAGTTTACCACAGACCTATGGATCCATAGTTATTATCTAGATGGCTTCTTCTCTCTTTTTGGATCTCAATACAATGTTATCCCCCTATCTTGTGGAGATCTATTCGATGTAAACTCTTTTTGCGGTGTGTTTGTTGAGATCCGATGAATTGTGGGTTTATGATCAAGTTTATCTATGAATAATATTTGAATCTTCTCTGAATTCTTTAATGTATGATTGAGTTATCTTTGCAAGTCCCTTCGAATTATCAGTTTGGTTTGGCCTACTAGATTGGTCTTTCTTGCCATGGGAGAAGTGCTTAGCTTTGGGAGTCCCTTCGAATTATCAGTTTGGTTTGGCCTACTAGATTGGTCTTTCTTGCCATGGGAGAAGTGCTTAGCTTTGGGTTCAATCTTGTGGTGTCCTTACCCAGTGACAGAAAGGGTTGCAAGGCACGTATTGTATTGTTGCCATCGAGGATAACAAGATGGGGTTTGTATCATATTGCATGTGTTTATCCCTCTACATCATGTCATCTTGCTTAATGTGTTACTCTGTTCTTATGAACTTAATACTCTAGATGCAGGCAGGAGTCGGTCGATGTGTGGAGTAATAGTAGTAGATGCAGGCAGGAGTCGGTCTACTTGTTATGGACGTGATGCCTATATACATGATCATGCCTAGATAATCTCATAACTATGCGCTTTTCTATCAATTGCTCGACAGTAATTTGTTCACCCACCGTAATACTTATGCTATCTTGAGAGAAGCCTCTAGTGAAACCTATGGCCCCGGGGTTTATCTCTTATCATATTTGCTTTCAATCTACCTTTATTTGCATCTTTACTTTTTGCATATATATCATAAAATACCAAAATTATATTTATCTTATCATACTATCTTTATTAGATCTCACTTTTGCAAGTGGCCGTGAAGGGATTGACAACCCCTTTATTGCGTTGGTTGCGAGTTCTCAGTTTGTTTGTGTAGGTGTGTGGGACTTTTGAGGAGCCTCCTACTGGATTGATACCTTGGTTCTCAAAACTGAGGGAAATACTTACGCTACACTTTGCTGCATCACCCTCTCCTCTTCGAGGAAAACCAATGCAAGCTCAAGACGTAACATACTCATATCATCAAGATCAATCAAGCAGGAAGTAGGGTTTTACCTCCATCGAGAGGGCCTGAACCTTGGTAAAACATCGTGTCCCTTGCCTCCTGTTACCATTAGCCTTAGACGCACAGATCGGGACCCCCTACCCGAGATCCGCCGGTTTTGACACCGACATTGGTGCTTTCATTGAGAGTTCCTCTGTGTCGTCGCTGCAAGGCTCGATGGCTCCTTCAATCATCAACAACAACGCGGTCCAGGGTGAGACTTTTCTCCCCGGACAGATCTTCGTGTTCGACAGCTTCTCTCCGCGAGCCAATTCGCTTGGCCATCTGGAGCAGATCGACAGCTACGCCCCCGGCCATCAGGTCAGGTTCAGAAACTTGAACTACACGGCCGATGTCTGCGGAGACTTGATCTTCGATGGATTCGGGCCTACGCCAGGAGCACGGAACAGTCATGATGAGCACGGCTTAGACCTGCTATCGGACAATACTCGGGATATCGCGCCCGCAGGAGCCTTGGACCTAAATCCGGTGCAGATCGCATCGTCCAAGGACGGGCGGATGGACCCCACCCCGGAGGCCGCACACTCATCGGCAGAAGAGCTGAACACAGACTTCATCCCCAAGGAAGCCTATGTCTCCGGACCCCTGGACTTGTGTCCGGTTGTAGGTCCCAGACCGCGCGCCCCCGAGCCCACCGATTCTAGCCGGGCTCCAGTAATGGAATTTGCCGCTGCGGATATCTTCTAGCACTCGCCCTTTGGCGACATGCTGAACTCACTAAAGTCTCTCTCTCTCTCTGTCAGGAGACTCTTGGCCGAACTATGTCTGGCTCAAGGGGGAAGAAGGCGACGAAGAAATTTGTTACCCACCCACCACCCACTTAATAGCCACTATCGATGACGTAACAGACATGCTTGACTTCGACTCTGATGACACCGACGGCATGGACGTCGGCGCAGGAGACAACTCAGAACCACCACCCACGGGGCGCTGAATTGCCACCTCATCATATTATATATACATGGTGTACATGCCTAAGGAGGACGATGGCGATAAAACGGAGGATAAAACCCTCAGACAAAAGCCAAAACGACGGCGTAGACGCCGCTCTAAGACCAGCCACAGTAAAAACAGCGATAACAACGCTCGAAGGATCGACACCCCAGACAACTCCAAAGGCAACAACGACCATATGGACCCAGCGATGGAGCAGGATGAGCCAGGTCACGCCGAACACAGCCCGGATCAAACGCCCGATCACAGCGATCCCGAGGGCCGAACCCATCAACCCGCCACGGGAGAGGAGCACAGTCCGGACGATGATGCATTCATCATCTCGAAAACACGTTTGGAATGAGATAACCTCCACAGAAAGCTCATGGCCACCGCAAGAAGTCTAAAGAAGCAGAAGCAAAGGCTCAAGGCCGCCCAGGAAATGCTCAATCGCAGATGGAATACAGTGCTAGACACTGAAGAAAAATACGGCGACGATCGCCGCACAAAGAGCTATCCAAAACGCAAGCTGCTACCAGAATTCGATGATGAGGCCGTTCCACTGAAGAACAATACGGCCAGTAGGCCAGACAAACCACTTCATAACTGCAACAAAGCAGCCACTGATGCCGCACATGATTTACGTGAGCTACTGGACAAAAAGGCCGGCGCGACCAGGTCCATCTACGGATATAGAGGACACGCCCCGGTGAAGGATTATGGTCACCAAAACAATCATACTGATCGAGTACTAGTTCGGAATCAACACCAGACACAACAACAGTCGACAGCATGCCACAACATGTCCAGATACAGAGGAGCTTCTCACCCTCTGTGCTTCACTGAAGAGTTACTGGACCACGAATTTCCACAGGGTTTCAAATCCGTGAACATAGAGGCATATGACGGAACGACAGACCCCGGGGTCTGGATTGAGGATTTTATCCTGCACATCCACATGGCTCATGGGGACGACCTCCACGCCATCAAATACCTTCCCCTCAGGTTGAAGGGACCAACTCGGCACTGGTTGAAAAGCCTCCCCGAAAATTCAATCGGAAGTTGGGAGGAACTCGAGGATGCCTTCAGGGCCAATTTTCAAGGGACCTATGTCCGACCTCCGGACGCGGACGACTTAAGTCAAATAATTCAACAGCCCGGAGAGTCCGCCCGCAAGCTTTAGAACAGATTCCTCACTAAGAAGAATCAAATTGTCGATTGTCCGAATGCCGAAGCCCTAGCGGCCTTCAAGCACAGCATCCGGGACGAGTGGCTCGCCAGACACCTTGGCCAAAAAAAGCAGAGGACAATGGCAGCCTTAACAAGCCTTATGACCCGCTTTTGCGTGGGTGAAGACAGATGGTTGGCCCATAGAGGCACCAGTGACCCAAGTACATCCAAAATAAGGGATGGCAACGGGAAGCCATGGTGCATTAAAAACAAGCGTCGAAACAAGGAAGAAAGTATGGATAGCACAACGGTCAATGTCGGATTCAGGGGCTCTCGACCCGGTCAACAAAAGAAGCCATTTAAAGGCAGCAAAAAAGGACCGTCCGGCCTAAACTAAGTCCTGGACAGACATGGCACCCCCGAAAAACCTGCGAACCACACTCATAGAGAATGCTGGGTCTTTAAGCAGGCCGGCAAATTAAATGCCAAACACAAGGGAAGGGAAACACCAAGTGAAGATGAGGATGAGCCTCACCAGCCGAACACTGGGGGACAGAAAAAATTCCCACCAGAGGTAAAAACAGTAAACATGATCCACGCGACTCACATACCCACAAGAAGGCGTGAACGCGCGCTCAGAGACGCATACGCTATAGAGCCCATCGCCCCCAAACTTAACCACTGGTCAGCCTGCCCGATCACCTTTGATCACAGGGACCACCCGACTAGTATGCGGGACAGAGGATCAGCTGCCTTGGTGCTCGACCCAATAATCGACGGATACCATCTCACTCGCGTCCTCATGGACGGCGGCAGTAGTCTTAATCTAATATACTAGGACACTGTCCGCAGGATGGGGATAGACCCATCCAGAATCAGCCAAAGTAACACCACCTTTGAAGGGGTGATACCAGGTGTTGAAGCCCGCTGCAGGGGCTCCCTCGTACTAGAGGTGACATTCGGCTCCCCAGGCAACTTCAGAAGCGAAGAACTACTCTTCACCATCGCCGCCCTCCAAAGTGGTTATCATGCCTTGCTCGGGAGAACGGCCTTCGCCCGCTTCAACGCAGTACCGCACTACGCCTACCTTAAACTCAAGATGCCCGGCCCACGTGGCATCATCACCGTCAACAGAAATACAGAGCATTCCTTATGCGCGGAAGAGTATGAGACGGCTCTAGCAGCCGGACTCTAAGCGGCCTCTAATACCAGAACGCATGATCGGTCGTTAAGACCACTGACACGGTTAGATGAGTCCGGCAGCCCAGATAAACCTGATCTGGGCACCACGCATGTAATCCCATAGAGGACACCAGGGGCTATAGATATTTAAGAAAGCCCAACTCTTGGCTTGACCTTATTAACAGGCCAATGTCTTTCACTTTTACTATCCATCACACGCTTATGTCATACTCTTCTACACGAGTTTCTCTTTTTACAGACACCATTCGTGCGATACCCTCCCAGGACACGGCACAACGGAGACAAATGCGCAGACATGCAGTAGGGCCCCGCTCAAAGGTTTCTCTTTAGATTAAGCCCCTGTGTAAACCTTTTTTATTGTCTCTTGTTGTTTACACAACCCATGGGTACTACACCCACAGAGGATACTGCCGTTATTGGCATTACGCCACGACAGACTAATGCACGTACCTAGAAATATAGGGTTCGTAATAAAGGGCATTACTCGGCCCAGTATATGTTACAAAGTCTGAATACCTTTGGGAGTGTTCGGCGTCGCGAGTTTGGCCTTATATGCATCAGCTCTGAATCATGTATTTGGTCAAATGTTGGGTTAGCCCGGCTCCTGGGTTTGCCGCCTTACGTTCCGTTCTTATCGGCTAAGGCAGCCAAAGGAGAACTATTGTGATTGTGCCCTGGTTAATCCGGATGAGCACCTCAGTAGAGAAAGCCGAAAACTGACTGTCATGATATAGCGAGAGACTGTTCAACCACTCGAAGACTTATCGGAATCTTTATAATTCCTCTGCATTAACGAAGGACCGTTTCCCGGCCATGTACACACGCGCCCATATTCAGATGCACGCGAAGGTACCAGGGGCTACATAGTAGCCCCACCTTCAAACTCCTATGGCTAAGTGAAAGTGTTAAAGCTATATAGTCCGGTTGCCTAGTTCGACATGCGATCACCTCCTTAATGGACCAAGACGTTGGATCAAGTGTGATTATGCATATTCTCGCGAACACCCCCACATTGCATGCGTGGGGGCTGAAGCCAACGACTGCTAACTTTCAGATTACATATATACATAAAATGGCTGCACATGAGGCACAATAACACTTTCGGGCAAAAAGTATAAACATAGCCTTCATAATTAAAATAGCATTGTTTCTACAATGAAACGATTTGTCACTCAAACATGACATTCTTTGAGCACTGAGCCTCTATTAAGCGAGCACCTTCTGTTACCTGCTCCAAGTAGTGCTCGGCCGGATCCTGGCCTCCCGCCAAATTCTGGGTCGCAATGATGCCGGCCTCCATATCTATCCAATATGCTTTAACGCACGCAAGAGCCATCCGTGCACCCTCTATGCATGCTGACCTCTTCATGGCATTGATCTGCAATATGGCACCAAGGAATTGTTGCACTAAACCAAAATAACTGTCCAGCTTAGGCCCCTTCGACCATAGATGGTCTATTACAGACCGCATTGCAAGACCGGACAGCCTATGAAGCTTAGCCACAGCAGCCATCCTCTCACTCAACGACAATGGGCGCGTGGGAGCACTGAATTGCGACCAGAATAGCTTATCCACTTCATTATCTTTTTGATCTTTGAAAAACTTGGCCGCATCAACCGTACTCTTCGCCAAATCCGCATACGCATCTGCAGGGCTCTAGCATCGATCCAGGGGAGCATACTTCGGATCCAAAAACTTCATCCGCAATAAATAGGGGTTTCCAGCCGCAATTTCTCCGGCCTGTCGAAGCTCCTCCCGCGCATCCCTGATTTTGGACCGCGTCTCCTTGGCCGCATCAAGTGCCTTCTTCAGGTTAGCCGAATTAGCCTGATTCTCTTTTTCAAGGAGCTCATACCGGTCGGCGGCATTTTTCAGCTCCACAGCCATCTCGGCTATTTTGTCTTCGCTTCGACGATGAGCAGCCTGTTCGGCTCTCAACTCTTCGGCCGCCTTTAGGGCAGCCGCATTGCTAGCCCAGGTTTGTTCCTTAGCCAGGGCAAGTGCCGCCCTCAGGGCTTCCACGGCAGCATCATGTCTGCAGTCCAAGCATATCACATTAATATTATGCTCCTCTCAATTTTTCCTATAAAAAATAAGGAAAGCAGGCACATACCTTGTGACTCGTGAAGCCGCTCGTTCACAAGTGTGATATCGGCATCAATAACTCCAATCTGCCTCCTCAGTTCGGCAACTTCAACGGACCGGTCGGCTGCCGGATCCTTAGACACCTGCGCATAAATACAGCGCGATCATTACTTAACAACATGATCCTCCGTTTGCCGCCTAGGGCTGGCAACCAGAGTCTCTGGGGCTACCATCCATATGGAGCACACCTAGCGCATGCGTCACAGTCAAAAATTATGTATTTTCATTACATACCTCAAAGCCTCTGAGCAGGCTCGTAAAGGCTTCATTCAACCTGCTTGTGGCGGATGAAATCTTCTCAAGCACCATGCTCATTAATGAACGGTGCTCCTCCAAGAGAGCAGCTCGCTCCAGAAGGCCCGTCAGTGTGTTCGGCCGGACGCCGAACTATGCCGGACCCTTCTTATCACCCCCCGTGGGAGCCGGACGCTCCGGGCTCAGGGCGGCCGAAGTATTAGCTTCTGGCTTCATCAGATCTAGACTCCTCCGTGACAACACCTCAGGGTCGCCCGCCCCATGAGGCGGAGAGGTTGGTGGGGTCTCACTCTCCATCATCTCCAGAAGAAGATCCCTCGAAGACGAACTCTGTCGAGAAGAGCTACTAGCCGGACTACAAAGAATGGATCCTGGTTATTGTTCTCAGAGAAGGAAGCAGTACCTTCGTATCTACGATTAACTTACAGCTCGACTGAGGGCTGGCCCGTTGGCGGGCATGGCACGGTGAAGACGCCCTTCGGGGCAGGGACCCCTGTTGAAGCTTTCTTCCCTTGTCTGGGCACATCCGTCTCCAAGTCTTCGGAGGCGGCCCTCTTCTTCCCGCGAGGGGAGGAGGCCTTAGATTCCCCTCCCCGACCATCCTCCTTTGGGGAGGTAGCAATTCCCCCGGTTTGGATGTGCAATGTGTGAAGTTCTGCTTCTCTGTTCTTCCCTTCGTCTTTCCCCAAGGGCACTTTACTTAGCACACGACCAAGCATCTTGGCTATGGTGGGACTAGGCGAGCCTTGGGGAAGTGGCGCCGAACACCTGATTCTCTCTGCCTTGTTGAGCCATTCCTGGCCAGGGAGAATTTTCAGAATAATGTTATGATAAAAATAAACAAAGGGTTCGGTTTTTAGGTTACTTACTTGGGTATCTGGGCGATTGCAGCTCAGGCCCGCATCCTCGGTGGTGTCCGGACACTTCACTTGTGGTCCAAAGAATAACTTACACATCCCCTTGAGCGTGACGCTGAAGAAGTGCAGAATAGTCTGCGGACCTTTTGGATTGAACTCCCACATCCGGAGAGGCCGGCGTTTGCAGGCAAGATCCGTCGGACTAGCATTACCTGAATTACGCTTACAAGGCTGATGTCCCTCTCAAGAAGCTCCCGTATGTGGCTCTGCAACGTTGGTACATCATTAGCAGGCCCCCAATCCTGTCCTATGTTGGCCCATGACGCTAGTTGAGGCGGAGGGCCAGAACGGAAGTCAGGGACAGCCACCCACTTTGTGCCTCTCAGAGCCGTGACGTAAAACCACCTCCGCTGCCATAGATCGGACACCTCCGAGAAGGAGTCCTCTGGCCATAGGGCGTCGGCGTTCCTGCTTATTATAGCACCTCCACACTCTCCGTGTCTCCCCTCAATCATCTTCAGCTTCACATTGAAGGTCTTGAGCCATAAGCTAAAGTGCGGGGTGACGTGGAGAAAAGCTTCGCACACAACGATGAATGACGAGATATGAAGGATGGCGTCCGGAGCTAGATCATGAAAATCTAGCCCGTAGTAGAACATGAGCCCTCTCACGAAGGGATCAAAAGTGAAGCCTAAGCCGCGAAGGACATGAGAAACAAATACGACGCTCTCATTAGGCTCGGGAGTAGGGATGATCTGCCCTGGAGCAGGGGGCCTATGCCTAATGTCGGCGGTCAGGTATCCGACCTCCCTAAGCTTCACGATATCCTGCTCTATGATAGAGTAAGCCACCCACCGGCCTTGAAGGTTGTATTCGGACATTATTGAAGATCCGAAGGGCTTAAGCTTGGGCTTCGGGTGTTGGAACTCGAGATGCGAAAAGGCGCAAGCATGGTAGAAAAGAGGGATAGGCCTCGTCCCCTCTATAAAGGGGGTGAATATCAAGCGTCCTCAGCGTAACCGCTTGGGGCTTACCTAAAAAACACGGAGTCATACCAACAGTCGTCGTGGGGTTGTGCACGCCCGTATTGATGGAAGATCCTGCGATAAGGGGAACACAATCTCTGCTTTGGCAAGGCGTGCCAATAAAACTGCCTCGCAACGCGTAACGAGGCAGGCCAAGAAAAACCGGTTTGTGTTGGACCAGACCACGGCGTAAGACCACACTATACAAAAATTGCCAGCATATTAGATTTATGAAGTGCTATGCTCTCTACGGAGGTATGCAGAAATTATCTCGCAAAGCTTGACACAATCCTTAAATCTGCTTCAGAGTATTCGGAGATGGAACCCGCCTTGCAATGCCGCAGAAAATCCACGTGCCGGACTGATTGTCATTGAAGCCTGGTTCAGGGGCTACTGAGGGAGTCCTGGATTAAGGGGTATCCGGACAGCCTGACTATATACTTTGGCCGGACTAATAGACCATGAAGATACAAGACTCAAGACTTCGTCCCGTGTCCAGATGGGACTCTCCTTTGCGTGGAAGACAAGCTCGGCGATCCGGATATTATCTTTCCTTCTTTGTAACCGACTCTGTGTAAACCCTAACCCCCTCCGGTGTCTATATAAATCGGAGGGTTTAGTCCTTAGAGGGGCAATCATAATCATCATAGGCTAGCTTCTAGGGTTTAGCCTCTACGATCTCGTGGTAGATCAACTCTTGTAATACTCATATCATCAAGATCAATCAAGCAGGAAGTAGGGTTTTACCTCCATCGAAAGGGCCCGAACCTGGGTAAAACATCGCGTCCCTTGCCTCCTGTTACCATTAGCCTTAGACACATAGATCGGGACCCCCTACCCGAGATCCGCCGATTTTGACACCGACACCTATCTCCCCCTACCATCTGCATGCAAAGGAATTCAAACCTTTGGTGGCTAAAGTGGGTAACAAAGTAGTGCCTTGGCATGGCAGATATAATACTCGGGAAGGGAAAGTTTGCCTCATCAATGTCTGCCTTTCTTCCTTACCGATGTTTACTATGGGTTTTTTCATGCTCTCCCTGGGCATGTTGGGGAACGTAGCAAAAATTCAAAATTTTCCTACGAGTCACCAAGATCTATCTATGGAGAGACTAGCATTGAGGAGAAGGAGAGTGCATCTACATACCCTTGTAGATCTCTAAGCGGAAGCATTCAAGAGAACGGGGTTGAAGGACTCGTACTCATCGTGATCCAAATCACCGGAGATCCTAGTGCCGAACGGACGGCACCTCCGCGTTCAACACACGTACAGCCCGGTGACGTCTCCCATGCCTTGATCCAGCAAGGAGAGAGGGAGAGGTTGAGGAAGACTCTGTCCAGCAGTAGCACAACGGCGTGGTGGTGATGGAGGAGCGTGGCAATCCTGCAGGGCTTCACCAAGCACCGCGGGAGAGGAGGAGGGAGAGAGATAGGGCTGCGCCAGGGAGAGGTGAAACTCATATCTTGGCAGCCCCAAAACCCTCAAGTATATATAGGGGGAGAGGGGGGGCTGCGCCCTCACCTAAGGTTCCACCCCTAGGGGCGGCGGCCAGCCCAAACCCATCTAGGGTGCGGCCAAGGGGGGGGGGAGAGGGGAAACTTGCCCCCAAAGTTAGGTGGGTGCGCCCCCTCCCCCAAACCCTAGGCGCCTTGGGCCCTTGTGGGAGGGCACACCAGCCCACCTAGGGCTGGTCCCCTCCCACACTTGGACCATGCAGCCCTCCGGGGATGGTGGCCCCACTTGGTGGACCCCCGGGACCCTCCCGGTGGTCCCGGTACGTTACCGATAAAACCCGAAACTTTTCTGGTGACCAAAATAGGACTTCCCATATATAAAACTTTACCTCCAGACCATTCCGGAACTCCTCGTGACGTCCGGGATCTCATCCAGGACTCCGAACAACATTAGGTAACCACATACAAACTTCCTTTATAACCCTAGCGTCATCGAACCTTAAGTGTGTAGACCCTACGGGTTCGGGAGACATGTAGACATGACCGAGACGTTCTCCGGTCAATTACCAACAGCGGGATATGGATGCCCATGTTGGCTCCCACATGTTCCACGATGATCTCATCGGATGAACCACGATGTCAAGGACTCAATCGATCCCGTATACAATTCCCTTTGTCCAGTGGTATTATACTTGCCCGAGATTCGATCGTCGGTATACCGATACCTTGTCCAATCTCGTTATCGGCAAGTCTCTTTACTCGTTCCGTAACACATCATCCCGTGATCAACTCTTTGATCACATTGTGCACAATATGATGATGTCCTACCGAGTGGGCCCAGAGATACCTCTCTGTCACACGGAGTGACAAATCCCAGTCTCGATTCGTGCCAACCCAACAGACACTTTCGGAGATACCTGTAGTGCACCTTTATAGCCACCCAGTTACGTTGTGACATTTGGTACACCCAAAGCATTCCTACGGTATCCGGGAGTTGCACAATCTCATGGTCTAAGGAAAAGATACTTGACATTAGAAAAGCTTTAGCATACGAACTACACGATCTTTGTGCTAGGCTTAGGATTGGGTCTTGTCCACCACATCATTCTCCTAATGATGTGATCCCGTTATCAACGACATCCAATGTCCATGGTCAGGAAACCATAACCATCTATTGATCAACGAGCTAGTCAACTAGAGGCTTACTAGGGACATGGTGTTGTCTATGTACCCGCACATGTATCTGAGTTTCCTATCAATACAATTACAACATGGATAATAAACGATTATCGTGAACAAGGAAATATCATAATAACTAATTTATTATTGCCTCTAGGGCATATTTCCAACAGTCTCCCACTTGCACTAGAGTCAATAATCTAGTTCACATCGCCATGTGATTAACACTCACAGGTCACATCGCCATGTGACCAACATCAAAGAGTTTACTAGTGTCACTAAACTAGTTCACATCATCATGTGATTAAGACTCAATGAGTTCTGGGGTTTGATCATGTTTTGCTTGTGAGAGATGTTTTAGTCAACGGGTCTGCAACATTTAGATCCGTATGTACTTCGCAAATCTCTAGGTCATATTGTAAATGCTGCTTCCACGCTCCACTTGGAGCTATTCCAAATGGTTTGTTCCACTATACATATCCGGTTTGCTACTCAAAGTCATTCGGATAGGTGTTAAAGCTTGCATCGACGTAACCCTTTACGTCAAACTCTTTATCACCTCCATAATTGAGAAACATATCCTTATTCCTCTAAGGATAATTTTGACCGCTATCTAGTGATCCACTCCTTGATCACCTTTGTACCCTCTTGCCAGATATGTAGCAAGGCACACATCAGGTGCGGTACTCAGCATAGCATACTGTAGAGCCTACGTCTAAAGCATAGGGGACGAACTTCGTCCTTTCTCTCTTTTCTGCCGTGGTCGAGCTTTAAGTCTTAAATTCATACCTTACATCTCAGGAAAAAACTCCTTCTTTGACTGATCCATCTTGAACACCTTCAAGATCATGTCAAGGTATATGCTCATTTGAAAGTATCGTTAAGCGTTTTTGATCTATCCCTATAGATCTTGATGCTCAATGTTCAAGTAGCTTAATCCAGGTTTTCACTTGAAAAACACTTTTCAAATAACCCTATATGCTTTCCAGAAACTCTACATCATTTCTGATCAATAATATGTCAACAACATATACTCATCAGAAATTCTATAGTGCTCCCACTCACTTCTTTGGAAATACAAGTTTCTCATAAACTTTGTATAAACTCAAAATCTTTGATCATTTCATCAAAGTGTACATTCCAACTCCGAGATGCTTACTCCAGTCCTTAGAAGGATCGTTGGAGCTAGCATACCTTTTAGCATCCTTAGGATCGACAAAACCTTTCTGATTGTATTACATACAACCTTTCCTTACGAAAACTGGTAAGGAAACTTGTTTTCGACATCCATCTGCCAGATTTCATAAATGCAACTAATGCTAACATGATTCCGACGGACTTAAGCTTCGCTACGGATGAGAAAATCTCATCGTAGTCAACTTCCTTGAACTTGTGAAAACTCTTCGCCACAAGTCGAGCTTCATAGACGGTGACATTACCGTCCACGTCCGTCTTCTTCTTAAAGATCCATTTATCTCAATGGCTTGCCGATCATCGGGCAAGTCCACCAAAGTCCATGCTTTGTTCTGATACATGGATCCTATCTCGGATTTCATGGCTTCTAACCATTTGTCGGAATATGGGCCCACCATCGCTTCCCCATAGCTCGTAGGTTCATTGTTGTCTAGCAAAATGACCTTCAAGACATGATTACTGTACTACTCTAAAGTAGTACACATCCTTTTCACCCTACGAGGCACGGTAGTGACTTGATCCGAAACTTCATGATCACTGTCATAAGCTTCTACTTCAATTGGTGTAGGTGCCACAGGAACAATTTCCTGTGCCCTGCTACACACTAGTTGAAGTGATGGTTCAATAACCTCATCAAGTCTCCACCATCCTCCCACTCTATTTTCGAGACAAACCTTTTTCTCGAGAAAGGACCCGATTCAAGAAACAATCCCTATTGCTTTCGGATCTGAATTAGGAGGTATACCCAACCATTTTGGGTATCCTATGAAGATGCGTTTATCCATTTTGGGTTCGAGCTTATCAGCCTGAAACTTTTTCACATAAGCGTCGCAGCCCCAAACTTTCAAGAAACGACAACTTAGGTTTCTCTAAACCATAGTTCTCATGGTGTCATCTCAACGGAATTACGTGGTGCCCTATTAAAGTGAGTGCGGTTGTCTCTAATGCCTAACCCATGAACGATAGTGGTAATTTGATAAGAGACATCATGGTACGCACCATATCCAATAGGGTGCAACTATGATGTTCGGACACACCATCACACTATGGTGTTCCAGGCGGTATTAATTGTGAAACAATTTCCACAATGTCTTAATTGCGTGCCAAAGCTCGTAACTCAGATACTCATCTCTATGATCATATCATAAACATTTTATCCTCTTGTCACAATGATCTTCAACTTCACTCTGAAATTACTTGAACCATTCAATAATTCAGACTTGTGTTTCATCAAGTAAATATACTCAACATCTACTCGAATCATCTGTGAAGTGAGAACATAACGATATCCACTGCGTGCCTCGGCACTCATTGGACAGCACACATCAAAATGTATTACTTCCAACAAGTTGCTCTCTTGTTCCATCTTACTGAAAACGAGGCTTTCAGTCATCTTGCCCATGTGGTATGATTTGCATATCTCAAGTGATTCAAAATCAAGTGAGTCCAAACGATCCATCTGCATGGAGTTTCTTCATGCATATACACCAATAGACATGGTTCGCATGTCTCTAACTTTTCAAAAACGAGTGAGTCCAAAGATCCATCAACATGGAGCTTCTTCATGCGTTTTATACCAATATGACTTACATGGCAGTGCCACAAGTAGGTGGTACTATCATTACTATCTCCTATCTTTTGGCATGAACATGTGTATCACTACGATCGAGATTCAATAAACCATTCATTTTAGGTGCAAGACCATTGAAGGTATCATTCAAATAAATAGAGTAACCATTATTCTCCTTAAATGAATAACCGTATTGCGATAGACATAATCCAATCATGTCTATGCTCAACGCAAACACCAAATGAAAATTATTCAGGTTTAATACTAATCTTGATGGTAGAGGGAGCATGCGATGTTTGATCATATCAAACTTGGAAACACTTCCAACACATATCGTCAGCTCACCTTTAGCTAGTCTCCGTTTATTCCGTAGCTCTTTTATTTCGAGTTACTAACACTTAGCAACCGAACCGGTATCTTAATACCCTGGTGCTACTAGGAGTACTAGTAAAGTACACATTAACATAATGTATATCCAATATACTTCTATCGACCTTGCCAGCTTTCTCATCTACCAAGTATCTAGGGTAATTCTGCTCCAGTGGTTGTTCCCCTTATTACAGAAGCACAGTCTCGGGTTTGGGTTCAACCTTGGGTTTCTTCACTAGAGCAGCAACTGATTTGCCGTTTCATGAAGTATCCTTTCTTGCCGTTGCCCTTCTTGAAACTAGTGGTTTCACCAACCATCAACAATTGATGCTCCTTTTTGATTTATACTTTCGCGGTGTCAAACATCGCGAATACCTCAGGGATCATCATATCTATCCCTGATATGTTATAGTTCGTCATGAAGCTCTAGCAGCTTGGTGGCAATGACTTGGAGAAACATCACTATCTCATTTGGAAGATCCACTCCCACTTGATTCAAGTGATTGTTGCACTCAGACCATCTGAGCACAAGCTCAATGATTGAGCTTTTCTCCTTTAGTTTGCAGGCTAAGAAAATCGTCGCAGGTCTTATACTTCTTGACGTGGCCACGAGCCTGAAATCCCAATTTCAGCCCTCGAAACATCTCATATGTTCCGCGACATTTCGAAAACGTCTTTGGTGCCTCAACTCTAAACCGTTTAACTCAACTATCACGTAGTTATCAAAACGTGTATGTCCGATGTTCGCAACATCCACAAACGATGTTTGGGGTTCTGCACACTGAGCGGTGCATTAAGGACATAAGCTTTCTACTGTCCGCATAATCGCTACTGTCAACTTTCAACTATATTTTCTCTAGGAACATATCTAAACAGTGGAACTAAAGCGCGAGCTTACGACATAATTTGCAAAGATCTTTTGACTATGTTCAGGATAATTAAGTTCATCTTATGAACTCCCACTCAGATAGACATCCCTCTAGTCATCTAAGTGATTACATGATCCGAGTCAACTAGGCCGTGTTCGATCATCACGTGAGACAGAGTAGTCATCATTGGTGAACATCTTCATGTTGATCGTATCCACCATATGACTCATGCTCGACCTTTCGGTCTCTTGTGTTCCGAGACCATGTCTGTACATGCTAGGCTCGTCAAGTCAACCTAAGTGTTTCGCGTGTGTAAATCTGGCTTACACCCGTTGTATGTGAATGTAAGAATCTATCACACCCGATCATCACGTGGTGCTTCGAAACGACGAACTTTCGCAACGGTGCACAGTTAGGGGGAACACTTTCTTGAAATTTTAATGAGGGATCATCTTATTTACTACCGTTGTTCTAAGCAAATAAGATGCATAAACATGATAAACATCACATGCAATCAAAAAGTGACATGATATGGCCAATATCATTTTGCTCCTTTTGATCTCCATCTTCGGGGCTCCATGATCATCATCGTCACCGGCATGACACCATGATCTCCATCATCATGATCTCCATCATCGTGTCTCCATGAAGTTGTCTCGCCAACTTATTACTTCTACTACTATGGCTACCAGTTAGCAATAAAGTAAAGTAATTACATGGCGTTGTTCAATGACACGCACGTCATACAATAAATTAAGACAACTCCTATGGCTCCTGCCGGTTGTCATACTCATCGACATGCAAGTCGTGATTCCTATTACAAGAACATGATCAATCTCATACATCACATATCATTCATCACATTCTTCTTGGCCATATCACATCACATAGCATACCCTGCAAAAATAAGTTAGACGTCCTCTAATTGTTGTTTGCATGTTTTACGTGGCTGCTATGGGTTTCTAGCAAGAACGTTTCTTACCTACGCAAAGCCACAACGTGATATGCCAATTGCTATTTACCCTTCATAAGGACCCTTTTCATCAAATCCGTTCCGACTAAAGTGGGAGAGACTGGCACCCGCTAGCCACCTTATGCACCAAGTGCATGTCAGTCGGTGGAACCTGTCTCACGTAAGTGTACGTGTAAGGTCGGTCCGGGCCGCTTCATCCCACAATACCATCGAAACAAGATTGGACTAGTAACGGTAAGCATATTGAACAAAATCAACGCCCACAACTACTTTGTGTTCTACTCGTGCAAAGAATCTACGCAATAGACCTAGCTCATGATGCCACTGTTGGGGAACGTAGCAGAAATTCAAAATTTTCCTACGAGTCACCAAGATCTATCTATGGAGAGACTAGCAACAAGGAGAAGGAGAGTGCATCTACATACCCTTGTAGATTGCTAAGCGGAAGCGTTCAAGAGAATGGGGTTGAAGGAGTCGTACTCGTCGTGATCCAAATCACCGGAGATCCTAGTACCGAACGGACGACACCTCCGCGTTCAACACACATACAGCCCGGTGACATCTCCCATGCCTTGATCCAGCAAGGAGAGAGGGAGAGGTTGAGGAAGACTCTGTCCAGCAGAAGCACAACGGCGTGGTGGTGATGGTGGAGCGTGGCAATCCTGCAGGGCTTCGCCAAGCACCGCGGGAGAGGAGGGAGAGAGATAGGGCTGCGCCAGGGAGAGGTGAAACTCATATCTTGGCAGACCCAAAACCCTCAAGTATATATAGGGTAAAGGGGGGCTGCGCCCCCACCTAGGGTTCCACCCCTAGGGGCGGCAGCCAGCCCAAACCCATCTAGGGTGCGGCCAAGGGGGGGGGGTGCGCCCCCTCCCCCAAACCCTAGGCGCCTTGGCCCCTTGTGGGAGGGCGCACCAGCCCACCTGGGGCTGGTCCCCTCCCACACTTGGCCCATTCAGCCCTCCGGGGATGGTGGCCCAACTTGGTGGACCCCCGGGACCCTCCCGGTGGTCCCGGTACGTTACCGATGAAACCCGAAACTTTTCCGGTGACCAAAACAAGACTTCCCATATATAAATCTTTACCTCCGGACCATTCCGGAACTCCTCGGGACGTCCGGGATCTCATTCGGGACTCCTAACAACATTCGGTAACCACATACAAACTTCCTTTATAACCCTAGCGTCATTGAACCTTAAGTGTGTAGACCCTACGGGTTCGAGAGACATGTAGACATGACCGAGACGTTCTCCGGTCAATAACCAACAGCCGGATCTGGATACCCATGTTGGCTCCCACATGTTCCACGATGATCTCATCGGATGAACCACAATGTCAAGGACTCAATCGATCCCTTATACAATTCCCTTTGTCCAGCGGTATTATACTTGCCCGAGATTCGATCGTCGGTATACCGATACCTTGTTCAATCTCGTTACCGGCAAGTCTCTGTACTCGTTCCGTAACACATCATCCCGTGATCAACTCTTTGATCACATTGTGCACATTATGATGATGTCCTACCGAGTGGGCCCAGAGATACCTCTCCGTCACAGGGAGTGACAAATCCCAGTCTCGATTCGTGCCAACCCAATAGACACTTTCGGAGATACCTGTAGTGCACCTTTATAGCCACCCAGTTACGTTGTGACGTTTGGTACACCCAAAGCATTCCTACGGTATCCGGGAGTTGCACAATCTCATGGTCTAAGGAAAAGATACTTGACATTAGAAAAGCTTTAGCATACGAACTGCATGATCTTTGTGCAAGGCTTAGGATTGGATCTTGTCCATCACATCATTCTCCTAATGATGTGATCCCGTTATCAACAACATCCAATGTCCATGGTCAGGAAACCATAACCATCTATTGATAGAGGCTTACTAGGGACATGGTGTTGTCTATGTACCCACACATGTATCTGAGTTTCGTATCAATACAATTATAGCATGGATAATAAACGATTATCGTGAACAAGGAAATATAATAATAACTAATTTATTATTGCCTCTAGGGCATATTTCCAACAGGGCACTCATGCTGGCTTTGATAAACATAGGAGGGCTTTTTGCTGGAATTCCTCGGAAAACAAACATAAATATAGGGTTGTCAAATGGAAGGCCATTTGTAGGCCTAAAAGCCTTGGGGATTGGGATTCCTAATATCGTGGTGATGAACAAGTGTCTCATAGTTAGGTGGTGGTGGAGAATTAATTATTTCTGCTTACCCTAGTACCCTCTGGTTCGATATCTTGAAAGCTAAATATTTCCCTTCTGACGGCCCCATGTTCGCCTCGGCGTCCAATGGGTCTCAGTTTTGGAGGGATCGTATTAGTGTCAGGGATGTTTTTTTGATCATGTTAAGTTTCTCGTCAGGAATGGTGCTTCGACTCGGTTTTGGTTGGATTGGTGGACTGGGGATGCACCTTTGGCGTCATCCTTTTCGATTCTGTTCTCTTATTGTACGGAGCCTGGGATCTCAATCACCGAGCTCTCTCACAATGGTTGGGATCTGGGTCTTCGGAGAACCCTCTCTCCTGTAGAGTTGGAGGACTGGCACTGTCTTGCTCCTTTGTTCCCTATTCTCTCGGAGGAGGAGGACTCGGTGACTTGGACCCACATCGCTTTTGGTATACTTTCAGTCAAGTCTCTTTATGCTAGGCTTATAGATGGTTCACCCACCTCCATGTTTAAATAGGTCTAGTCAGCCATGATCCCTCCAAAGATTAAGATCTTCCTTTGGCAGGCCATTAGATGTCGTTTGCCTGCACCCGACTAGATACGTAAGAGGAATGGGCCTGGTTCTACCTTTTGTGCTCTTTGCTCTGCAGTTGAGAATACCAATCATATCTTCTTCGGTTGTCCCTTGGCCAAGTTGGCCTGGGGAGGTGTCCACTCATGGATGACCGTTTCATGGGACCCTGCCTCCTTCTCGGACCTGTGGTCCTTGACTGCTAACATTCAGGGCCAATTCAAGAGGCTAATCCGGATCAGGTTGGGGGCCCTTTGTTGGTCTTTGTGGACTATTAGGAACAAATTCACCATTGAGGGTGTTTTCCCTAACAAGTCGCTGATGTTTTGTTTCAAATGTCTATCTTCTTGCAGCAGTGGAAATTATTGACTAAGCCAGTAGATGTGGATGGTTTAGAGGAGTTGATCAACAAAGTTCAGGCATTGGGAACCTTGTTGTCCTCTTCTTCCTCCATATGATCGTCCTTATTTTGGGTCCCTTTCCTAGTAGTAGGTTGTTGGCCTGCATGCCAGTTATGTCTGTTTTGGGCCTACATGCCTTTGTATCTCGATTGTGTTCTGCTGAGCCTCATGGCATGCGGTCTGTGTGGTTGGTGCTTGGGTGAACTCTTGGTTGTGCCTCGTGGTACTCTATGTTGTGGCTTTATTTATAAAGTCGGTCTCATGCCTTTTCTCTAAAAAAAGTGTTTGTTTCAGCAAATGACTATACAAGATACTTATTAAGGAGAGAAATTGGCAAAAATTACTTAGGAATAAGTACCTACATTCTAACACCCTCTCGGAGGTTGAGGCCAAACAAATAGACTATCCTTTCTGGAAAGGTCTCATGGGGTGTCAAAAATGACTTTTTTGTAAAGGGGCAGTTGTGATAGGCAATGGCCTAACTACTAGGTTACATGAAGATACATGGTTAGGGAACATGGCACTAGGCTTGCAACATCATTGCCTCTATCATATTGTGTAGCTGAAAGATATCTATGTTGCCTCTGTAAAGATATCAATATTTTCTTCCAAAGACCATTAATCGAGGACAATCGGACCGACTCATTAAATCTCGTCAAAAGATTGATCACAGTTAACCTTTCACATGAATCACACACATGTCATTGGAAGTTGACTACCTCTAGTGCCTTCACAGTAAAATCCTTGTATTCAAACCACATCCATGATGGGCAACCTTTCCACCATAAATATATTTGGAAAATGAAGTTTTCATTGGAAATAAATATCTACATCTAGTATATAAAGGTTGGAGTTGATGGTGACTTCACATGTGAGACTACATAAATAAACTAATGCACTATCCACATGCAAGACTACAAATAAACAAATGTTTCTTTTACTAGGTGTGAGAACTTCCCAAACAAAAAAATACACTACTACCATAATATGAGAATAACACTCTTGTAAACACATGAATTGTAAATGCAATATGCCACTCCAATTCAAAATCGTCGTCTTGGTTTTAGTTTCTCTGCCCAACCAATTCTTTCGGTTTCATGTCATAGCAGAAGAGGATAGACAAATTACATCCAACAAGAGCGCAATGTTGGGGCCGCGCTCACGATGTCCACGTCGGATTAGGAGTAGTAGTCGATTGGTCCACTTTTCGCTTGTATAAAAGGATAGGAGAGAGAAAACACAGCTATCTCGTTTCCTTTCATACGAAGGAAGCTCTGCATCGAGTCACCTGCGTACGCTCTCTCTTCCCCCACATGCGGCCTCCTCCTCTCCACTTCCCTCACAACCCTACCTCTCAGGACATTTACCTCATGCTTCGTCGCTGCCTCTTCCCCGTATCCTCCCATTCCCACGCCACCGTTTTCCTCCCATCCCGAAATCGTCGTCCTCGCCCATCGGCACGCGGCACCTAAGAGAACCCCATTGTCTCCATCGATCCGACAGACCAAGGTCCTCCTTGTGGCACCCTATCTCAGAGCAACCGGTTTACCTTACATTGCCAACCCAGAGATCATGTCTTCTGGCAACACACAACATCTTGGTATAGAAATCACCGCTTAATTGAAACTAACAGAAGCATAGTGTGACATTACATCAAGTAGCGACGCCAAGTGGCACACTCGGTGCGGCTGAACAATATGTACATTATTTAGTGAAAATAAAGGGGCCTCGAGCACGACATCTACACGGCAACGGAACAACGACGTAGCGGGACTCCATGTGTCAACGCCCAATATGCGACCCTATCCAAAGGAACTCGAAGGTCCCACCAAGGATAGACCCGCATATTGAAACGCTTTTGCAAGGTGGATATCATTATATCAACATTACATAATAGGTAGGGATACATACATAAGGCATACAATGCCACACGAATACAATATCACATCATACATAAGAGAAACATCTGACTACAGAACCAATATTTTTAGAGAGCAACATGAACATTTTCTTGGACCTTTTTGGAGCAATTTTTATTTGGGTCATTTTCAGAGATGATTCTGAGGGTTTCACAAATCCTCATTTCAAGTTTAAATGGAATTTAAACATGATGCACAAATGACTAGATAGCCTTGAGCATACCAGAACTAGGGATGTGACAACTGGAAACACAAACAGAAACTCAAACGACATCCACCCTGCTAGCCCAGGCTGCCGACCTGGAACCTATCCCTTGATCAAAGAAGCAGCAAAAGAAGAACTCCAAACCAAGCAAACATCGCTCTCGCGTCATGATCATCGCATAACCTGTACCTGCAACTGTTGTTGTACTAATCTGTGAGCCACGAGGACTCAGCAATCCCATTACCATGGGTATCAAAACTAGCAAAGCTTAATAGGAACGGAAGGGGTAAAGTGGTGAGGTTGCAGCAGCGACTAAGCATATATGGTGGCTAACATACGCAAATGTGAGCGAGAAGCGAAACAATGGAACAGTCGTGAAGCTAGCAATGATCAAGAGGTGATCCTGAACTCCTACTTACGTCAATCATAAGCCAGAAACCGCGGGCACGGCTTTCAAAAGTTTATACCCTGCAGGGGTGTCCCAACTTAGCCCATGATAAGCTCTCGCGATCAACGAAGGATATTCCTTCTCCCAGGAAGACCCGACCAGACTCGGAATCCCGGTTTACAAGACATTTCGACAATGGTAAAACAAGACCAGCAAGACCGCCCGATGCGCCGACAATCCCGATAGGAGCTTCACATATCTCGTTCTCAGGGCAACACCGGATGAACACTACGTACAACTAAAACCAACCCTCAAGTTTCCCCGAGGTGGCGTTGCAAGTGGCTCTGGTTCGGACCAACACTTAGACAAGCACTGGCCCGGGGGGGGGGGCATAAAAAGATGACCCTCGGGTTAATTACTCCCAAAGGAAATGTAGGTGGTGGTGAGGCAAATGGTAAAACCAATGTTGGGCCTTGTTGGAGGAGTTTTATTCAAAGCGAACTGTCAAGGGGGTCCCATAAATCACCCAACCGCGTAAGGAACGCAAAATCCAGGAACATAACACCGGTATGATGGAAACTAGGGCGGCAAGAGTGGAACAAAACACCAGGCATAAGGCCGAGCCTTCCATCCTTTACCAAATATATAGATGCATTAATAAAATAAGAGATATTGTGATATCCCAACATAACCCTGTCCACCATGGAGCAATCTTCAACTTGACTTGCAACTAACAACGCTATAAGAGGGGCTGAGCGAAGCGGTAACATAGCCAAGCAATGGTTCGCTAGGAAGGGTGAAAATGTTAGAGGCTAACATGGCAATTTGGGAGGCTTGAAGAGCAAATGATAGGTAGCGCAGCAAATCGATAGAATGAAGCAACTAGCACAATGATAGTAGTGAGATCCAGGGTAGTGGTCATCTTGCCTGAAATCCCACAAGAAAGAAGAACGAGTCCATGAAGAAGATGAAGCCACGAAGACGAACCAAGTGTAGACGAACGAATCTTCACGATCGCAACGAAACGGGAACTATCGAGAAGAAGCACACAACATAGTAAACACACCACACATGAACAAGGCATGATGCACAACCAAGCATGATGCATGACAAAGCTACATGAAGCTACTCATGGCAAGAGAAGATGCAAACAAGAGCAACACGTCAAAGCAAAGTTAAATGAGGCCGGGAACAACATATAACACTTACGGTAAGTCCTCATATGCAAATTTCGAAATTGGTCCAGATCTGAATAAACCTTATGTTCAAGTTGTTAAACAGAAAGTTAAAATGCACCATGATGATCTACACGAGATTCTAGTCAAGTTACATAGAAAGTTCATTTAATTCGGAGCTACGGCCTAGAAGATATGGGCAAAACAAGTTAAACATGGCATTGATGCAAAATGCATAAAAACATCAAGCAAACACACCAAAACATGGATGCAACAAGATAATATTAAACTACATGCAAAACTAAGCAAGTTTCATATAGAGCACACTCAAAACGGAGCAACGGTTCAACACATACACTCCAAACATGATATAGCAACAATCTGTCCAAAACAGCAACTAGGCATATTGCAAGCATCAAAACAATATGCTACAGCACCTTAATATGAAAACAAAAGGCATGGACATGATATACAGGTAAAGCATAACAAAACATGAACATTGAGCTATCTCCAGAAATCACTAGAACATGCTCAAACACACATGGCAAGATTGCAAATAATAACAGTTTAGACTTTGCAGAAAATAACATCAGGTTGCAATGTTTAGAGCTATCAAACAACATGTTACAGGAATTTAACATGGCAAATAAAGGCATGGCATGAATCTACTAATTGCATAGAACCAATGTCCCTTACTGACCATGAGCCAAAAAGGCACAAGAAATATGATGGCACCCATGTAAACATAGCAAGTTATATGACAGATTCAAACATGGCAGGAACAACGATAAGTAGGCATGTTGGTGAGCTTGAACCAATCACCCCAGAGCGATACATGGCATGGCAAGGCAACCAACATAAATAATACATGTTTATGAAGCTAAGCATGGCAAGAACAAGATCATAGGGTGCATGGATCACTAGGAAATCACATGGCAAAACTGAACTTCATGTTAACAGGCTGACAACAACATCATTTAGTAACTTTGGAGCAAGATATGAACAATCTACAGCAAGCTATAAATGCAACCAGGGGCATTAATGGATAGAGCATAACCATATGTACAAAACCTCCTTGCTGAAGTATCTCAAAATAAGCATGGATCTCTCTGTAGCATCAAGTTGACATGGCATAAAAATAACAGCCGAACAGGGACTGAAATCATCAACATCACGAGGCCTAGTTTACATGCTTCTGCTAGTCACCACATTGATCACAAAAATACATGGCATACACCCGTAGAAATATGGCATGACATAGATCAAAACACATGTAGGCATCAACCTCATAGAATGCACACATCAAACATGGCAAAAATGACAAATGAGCATGTTATAACAGTTTCAGCAGGTTAACAGCAACATGCACTCTTGCAACGATGATTCAGTCATCAAGACGGACTCAAATGAACATGATGCAATGGAATGAAATGAAGTACTCGTTGAGTCGAACAATTTGACATATTACACGCACGAAACGGAGTAGTATGCAGCGAGTTATGACAGGCCGAACATGGCATTAGAAAGTAAAAATATCAGGGACTTAGCAGATTTTTGAGGTCAACCTTAGGGTTTCGGCACGGTCCTCAAAGCAGCTGGATCTCGCCGGAGTGGTTCGCCGGAGAAGAAGCAGATGGCGGCCGGAGCTCGTGGGCTCGCCGGAGAAGCTCGGTTCGCTGGATCCGGCCCTCCCGCTGTCGGATCTGGCCGGGGCGGAGGAGAGGAGGCGCGGGGGCGCCAGAGCGGACGGTGGCGGAGGAGGGCGGTGCCGGCAGCGAGCTGCGGCCACGGGGCGCGCGGTGGAGAGGCGGCGGAGGCGGGGAACTCCGGTAGGAGCTCAGGGCGACGACGGGCTGGGCAGAGCGGGAGGCGCTCGGGCGCGCGGGGCGGCGGAGTCGGGCTCGCGGGCCCGCCGTGGGCTCGCGGGCCGGCGGCGACGGACGGCGGCGGAGCGCCACATGGCAAGGCAGGATTGGCCGGGGCGACGGGCGGACGTGTCCGGCCGCGGCCGGACGTGTCTGGTGTTTGCGGGAAGGATTAGACTAGGGTTTGGACCCGGATTTGGACGGGGGAAGGCATATATATAGTTTCTGGGAGCTAGGAGAGTCCAAATGGAGCACGGTTTTTGCCCACACGATCATGATCGAACGACCGAGAGTATGGAGGGAGTTTGCTGGGTTTTGGGCCACTTTGGAAGGGGTGTTGGGCTGCACACAAAAGAGGCCTTTGCGGTTACTCGGTTAACCGTTGGAGTATCAAACGACCTCCAAATGGCACGAAGCTTGACAGGCGGTCTACCGGTGCTATACCAAGGCCGCTTGGCAAACCTCGGTCCATTCCGAGAAAGTTTAACACCCGCTCACAACGAGAGACAAAAGGGGAACGCCGGAGGACATAGGTGTGCCGGATTGCAAAACGGACAACGGGGAAAATGCTCGGATGCATGAGATGAACACGTATGCAAAATGAAATGCACATGATGACATGGCAAAATGCAACACGCAAGAAAATGACATGGCAACGACGGCGAATAACTGACAGACACCTAACGCATCGAATCCGGGGCGTTACAACACTCCTCCACTAACAAGAGATCTTGTCCCGAGATCTTAGGACCGAGACAGAAGAGAAAAAGGAAGAGGTGAAGTAAGAATGCAAGAGAAAAAAAAACAAAGAATCGAGAGTACTCGAGAAGAAGAGATGAATGACGAGAATGACGATGAGAAACACCTTGAAAAATTAGAGAGATGCTCCGGGACAATGAATACTAGAAATGTTGATCCAAAGTTGAAAAGACGTTGAAAACTAACTCAGAGAAGGCATATGACTGATGGAATCCATACTTACGTCAAACTTCGAAAAGAATTTGGAATAGCTCCGGAATAATTAGAAGAGTCAGGTAAGATCTTGGGAAAACACATGTGGGTTAGGGCCCACTAAAATAAAACACCATTGAAAAAGGATTGTTGAACAGATAAATGACGCACCTGAACAATTGAAATATTTGAATGAGGTGACAACCTCGAATTAATTGGAACACAGACGAATCCCTTGAGATGTCTTGAACTCCGGAATGATTGAATGGCGAGAGGCAAATGAGCAGGGAAAACACTTAATCCGAGGAAAAGAATATAATCACCACCAAAAAAACTTGAATTGAATCCACCGAAAAAGAAAAAGAGATGAAGAATGTCGAACAAAACGAGAATTCATCGGTTGAAATAATTGAGGAAAGATTGAAGAGGCTCCGCAAGAATGAAATTGATGGTCGAGAGAGACTCAACTCCAGGAAGAAAAAAGTTTGAGAGGGCGGGAAAAACAAAGGCAACTTGAAAGGGGGAACCGACGAATAACTTGAGGAGAAAACACCGGTTAAAATCATTGAGGAAAGAAGGCAAAGACTTCGCACGAGTAGGATGGATACTCGATTACGGACTCCGGTTCTGAGAAGAAAAAGGGTGGGTGGGAAAACAAAGAAAACTGAGGATTGAACGCAAAGATGAAGAGGCTCGGGTCAACTTGACGAGAAATGTACCGGATAAAAAGAGCTGAGGAACAATGATCAGAGAACCAACTGCGTGAACCTAAAGAAAAAATTTGAAGGGAAGAGGAGTAGTTCAAAACACCTACGTCAAGATTCCTCACAAGAGCGACGAAGGGGCTGAGGAATAAAAATAATTCCTACGCTCCGATATAACTAGACTCCGAAAACAGTTTTCTTCTAGACTCAACAACGACCAAACTACACGATCAATCAAGGGGGGCTCCTAGGGTCAGTCGAGGCTCTGATACCAACTTGTCAACGCCCAATATGCGACCCTATCCAAAAGGAACTCGAAGGTCCCACCAAGGATAGACCCACATATTGAAACGCTTTTGCAAGGTGGATATCATTACATCAACATTACATAATAGGTAGGGATACATACATAAGGCATACAATGCCACACGAATACAACATGACATCATACATAAGAGAAACATCCGACTACAGATGAAACACAAACAGAAACTCAAACGACATCCACCCTGCTAACCCAGGCTGCCGACCTGGAACCTATCCCCTGATCGAAGAAGCAGTAGAAGAAGAACTCCAAAACAAGCAAACATCGCTCTCGCGTCATGATCATTGCATAACCTGTACCTGCAACTGTTGTTGTACTAATCTGTGAGCCACGAGGACTCAGCAATCCCATTACCATGGGTATCAAAACTAGCAAAGCTTAATAGGAACGAAAGGGGTAAAGTGGTGAGGTTGCAGCAGCGACTAAGCATATATGGTGGCTAACATACGCAAATGAGAGCGAGAAGAGAAACAATGGAATGGTCGTGAAGCTAGCAATGATCAAGAGGTGATCCTGAACTCCTACTTACGTCAATCATAACCCAGAAACCGTGTTCACTTCCCGGACTCCGCCGAAAAGAGACCATCACGGCTACACACGCGGTTGATGCGTTTTAAATTCAGATTTGGTGTCAAGTTATCTACAACCGGACATTAACAAATTCCCATCTGCTACATAACTGCGGGCACAGCTTTCGAAAGTTTATACCCTGCAGGGGTGTCCCAACTTAGCCCATGATAAGCTCTCGCGATCAATGAAGGATATTCCTTCTCCCAGGAAGACCCGATCAGACTCGGAATCCCGGTTTACAAGACATTTCGACAATGGTAAAACAAGACCAGCAAGACCGCCCGATGCACCGACAATCCCGATAGGAGTTGCACATATCTCATTCTCAGGGCAACACCGGATGAACACTGCGTACAACTAAAACCAACCCTCAAGTTTCCCTGAGGTGGCACTTCAAGTGGCTCTGGTTCGGACCAGCACTTAGACAAGAACTGGCCCGGGGGGGGGCTATAATAAAGATGACCCTCGGGTTAATTACTCCCAAGGGAAATGTAGGTGGTGATGAGGCAAATGGTAAAACCAAGGTTGGGCCTTGTTGGAGGAGTTTTATTCAAAGTGAACTGTCAAGGGGGTCCCATAAATCACCCAACCGCGTAAGGAACACAAAATCCGGGAACATAACACCAGTATGACGGAAACTAGGGCGGCAAGAGTGGAACAAAACACCAGGCATAAGGCCGAGCCTTCCACCCTTTACCAAATATATAGATGCATTAATAAAATAAGAGATATTGTGATATCCCAACATAACCCTGTCCACCATGGAGCAATCTTCAACTTCACCTGCAACTAACAACGCTATAAGAGGGGCTGAGCGAAGTGGTAACATAACCAAGCAATGGTTCACTAGGAAGGGTGAAAATGTTAGAGGCTGATATGGCAATTTGGGAGGCTTGAAGAGCAAATGATAGGTAGCGCAGCAAAGCGATAGAACGAAGAAACTAGCATAGCAATGATAGTAGTGAGATACAGGGTAGCGGTCATCTTGCCTGAAATCCCGTAAGGAAGAAGAACGAGTTCATGAAGAAGATGAAGCCATGAAGACGAACCAAGTGGAGACAAACGAATCCTCACGATCGCAACGAAACGGGAACTATCGAGAAGAAGCACACAACATAGTAAACACACCACACATGAACAAGGCATGATGCACAACCAAGAATGATGCATGACAAAGCTACATGAAGCTACTCATGGCAAGAGAAGATGCAAACAAGAGCAACACATCAAAGCAAAGTTAAATGAGGCCGGGAACAACATATAACACTTCCGGCAAGTCCTCATATGCAAATTCCGAAATTGGTCCAGATCTGAATAAACCTTATGTTCAAGTTGTTAAACAGCAAGTTAAATGCACCATGATGATCTATACGAGATTCTAGTCAAGGTACATATAAAGTTCATTTAATTCGGAGCTACGGCCTAGAAGATATGGGCAAAACAAGTTAAACATGGCATTGATGCAAAATGCATAAAAACATCAAGCAAACACACCAAAACATAGATGCAACAATATAATATTAAACTACATGCAAAACTAAGCAAGTTTCATATAGAGCACACTCAAAACGGAGCAACGGTTCAACACATACACTCCAAACATGATATAGCAACAATCTGTCGAAAACAGCAACTAGGCATATTGCAAGCATCAAAACAATATGCTACATCACCTCAATATGAAAACAAAAGGCATGGACATGATGTACATGTAAAGCATAACAAAACATGAACACTGAGCTATCTCCAGAAATCACTAGAACATGCTCAAACACACATGGCAAGATTGCAAATAATAACAGTTCAGACTTTGCAGAAAATAACATCAGGTTGCAATGTTTAGAGCTATCAAACCACATTTTACAGGAACTTAACATGGCAAACAAAGGCATGGAATGAATCTACTGATTGCATAGAACAAATGTCCCTTACTGACCATAAGCCAAAAAGGCAAAGAAAATATGATGGCACCCATGTAAACATAGCAAGTTATATGACAGATTCAAACATGGCAGGAACAACGATAAGTAGGCCTGTTGGTGAGCTTGAACCAATCACCCCAGAGCGATACATGGCATGGAAAGGCAACCAACAGAAAGAATACATGTTTATGAAGCTAAGCATGGCAAGAAAAAGTTCATAGGGTGCATGGATCACTAGGAAATCACATGGCAAAACTGAACTTCATGTTAACAGGCTAATAGCAACATCATTTAGCAACTTTGGAGCAAGATATGAACAATCTACAGCAAGCTATAAATGCAACCAGGGGCATGAATGGATAGAGCATAACCATATGTACAAAACATCCTTACTGAAGTATCTCAAAATAAGATTGGATCTCTCTGTAGCATCAAGTTTACATGGCATAAAAATAACAGCAGAACAGGGACTGAAATCAGCAACATCACGAGGCCTAGTTTACATGCTTGTGCTAGTCACCACATTGATCACAAAAATACATGGCATACACCCCTGGAAAGATGTCATGTCATAGATCAAAACACATGTAGGCATCAACCTCATAGAATGCACACATCAAACATGGCAAAAAATGACAAATGAGCATGTTATAACAGTTTCAGCAGATTAACAGCAACATGCACTCTTGCAGCAATGATTCAGACATCAAGATGGACTCAAATGAACATGATGCAATGGAATGAAATGAAGTACACATTGAGACGAACAATTTGACATATTACACGCATGAAACGGAGTAGTATGCAGCGAGTTATGACAGGTCGAACTTGGGATCAGAAAGTAAAAATATCAGGGACAGCTGATTTTCGAGGTCAACCTTAGGGTTTCGGCACGGTCCTCAAAGCAGATGGATCTCGCCGGAGTGGTTCACCGGAGAAGAAGCAGACGGCGGCCAAAGCTCGTGGGCTCGCCGGAGAAGCTCGGTTCGACGGATCCGGCCCTCCCGCAGCCGGATCTGGACGGGGCGGAGGAGAGGAGGCACGGGGGCGCCAGACCGGACGGCGGCGAAGGAGGGCGGCGCCGGCGGTGAGCTGCGGCCGCGGGGCGTGCGGTGGAGAGGCGGCGGAGGCGGGGAACTCCGGCAGGAGCTCGGGGCGACGACGGCTGGGCGGAGCGGGAGGCGCTCGGGCACGCGGGACGGCGGAGTCGGGCTCGCGGGCCCGCCGTGGGCTTGCGGGCCGGCAGCAGCGGACGACGGCGGAGCGCCACATGGCGAGGCAGGATTGGCCGGGGGCGACGGGCGGACGTGTCCGGTGGCGGCGGGGAGGATTAGACTAGGGTTTGGACCCGGATTTGGACGGGGGAAGGCATATATATAGTTTCTGGGAGCTAGGAGAGTCCAAATGGAGCACGGTTTTCGCCCACACGATCGTGATCGACCGAGAGCATGGAGGGGAGTTTGCTGGGTTTTGGGCCACTTTGTAAGGGGTGTTGGGCTGCACACAAAAGAGGCCTTTGCGGTGACTCGATTAACCGTTGGAGTATCAAACGAGCTCCAAATGGCACGAAACTTGACAGGCGGTCTACCGGTGCTATACCAAGGCCGCTTGGCAAACCTCGGTCCATTCCGAGAAAGTTTAACACCCGCTCACAACGAGAGACAAAAGGGGAACGCCAGAGGACATAGGTGTGCCAGATTGCAAAACAGACAACGGGGAAAATGCTCGGATGCATGAGATGAACATGTATGCAAAATGAAATGCACATGATGACATGGAAAAATGCAACACGCAAGCAAATTACATGGCAACGACGGCGAATAACTGACAGACACCTGGCGCATCAAATCCGGGGCGTTACACCATGGCACCCGGACATCGATGTGGACACGGTCTAGACACGGCGGCACCCCGATCCAGTTAGACTTTCCTGAAATCTGGCATAACACACCAGGTCAGTACATTGAATGTACTTGCAAGCTCACAGCAAACAGAACCATAATGACAAACAATATCATGATAGTTAATCAAGTTAAATGCAAACAACAACATGCTGCTCATGTAGTGAAGCCAAACTTGTGCATTGAGTCACTCGGACTCTCTTACCAATAGGTTGCCTCGCAACCGAACACTGATCACGACGGATCACAAATGGAACCATACTAGGTTCAACTAGTTGCAACATAACTAAATAGTGATCACTCCCAGATCACAAGTGATACCACAACAGTCAGTCTCACTGACATCATCATGATTCAACCAGTGCAATGCAAATAACTTACTGTGCAGGATTTATTTATGAAAGTTGATCCATGGTGTGACTTACTTATGAACTGGGACCTTATCCGCGGGCGCGGCTATCGATAGATTAATACACTCTGCAGAGGTAGCGCACTATACCCACACCACGGAACCCATGGCCTCACACTCCCATTCGGATGGACCAACGACATTCCGACAGAACTCTCTCATTGCCATGACACTCTTACGGCTACTCCAACCAACTCCCCACTGGGATTAGTCATGGGTGACCGAGCCTACCAAAGGCAAAACAACCACCATTGTGGCAAATAAACAGTCCCAAACAGGAACAAGGTACCATAACAATAACTGGTCTACAAGGTTATGTCTGCTTACCGGGCCAGGGTAACGCATGCCCATAACCTTCCCTTGTTTGAGGCACCAATAAAAGGCATGACAACAAGATGACTAACGGCCTCTCCATACTAAGGCAAATGTGGTTGCACTTGGCAGCCCGATTCAGTGGCACCGTGACCTGACCAACTTTATGTTCAAGTTCAATTATCATCAGGTTTAACTTGAAAATAAAATGCTCGAGTCACTATATGCCATGCTTATGCAACCATATATCATGCATCACATATCACCTAGAAATAACAGATCAACATTATTCAAAGTTCTACTTGCACAAACTCAACTTTCAACATTTCTGGTCCTTTCCTACTGGTTATTTATACTCATCATTTTAGTTGGCATTTATCAAATAAAACTCATTATGTATATAGGAAAAATAATACCGATGTCATATTATCATAGTCATGACAAACTTACTTAGTTCAACTACTCAAGCTATATCTCACTAGTTCAAGCATTCATTTCGGTTAACTAAGTATTTTGATCATGACAAACTAATGAAAGTGCAACTATCCCTGGGTGGTTTTGGCAATGATTAATAACATATAGCTCATTGAACTAATTCTATTTCAAGATGAATATTTCAGGAAGTTCAATGATTGGCATGGCATGGATTAGGAATGTGGACCCCTCAAAATGCTAAGGACAAATGATTGTCTCAAGCTCTAAAGCTCAAGACTCTACATTTTACTTTTAGTGATCCAAGATCACATTGAGTCTATAGGAAAAGCCAATACTATTAAAAGGGGATGAGGTGTTGCTTAATGGCTTGCTCAAAATGCTTAGTGATATGCTCAAAAAACTCTCAACCACTTTCTCATATCCACATATGTCCCAAACCAAAAGTCAAACTCGGCCCCACCGATTTGAACCATCCGGCGCCACCGAGTTCATTTGACATAGCCACTGCCAGAAACCCTAGTCACTTCTGTTTCCCCGATAGGGATCTCGGTCTCATTGAGATGGGATTGCAAACTCTCTGTTTCCCTTCGTAACGTTTCGGTCTAACCGAGATGAGCGATCGGTCCCACCGAGTTCGCAATGCAAACTCCTTGTTTCCCTTTCGTAATGTTTCGGTCCCAGCAAGATGAGCGAATCGATCCCACCAAGTTTGCCTGACCAACTCTCTGGTTAGCTTATTACCAAAGTCGGTCCCACCAAGTTTGTGTAATCGGTCTCACCGAGATTACGTTATTCCCTAACCCTAACAAAATTGGTCCCACCGGGTTGACATGTCGGTCCCACCGAAATGCCTAACGGTCACATTATGAACTAAATCGGTCTGACCGAGTTTTCTGATTCGGTCCCACCGAGTTTGGTGAATTGTGTGTAACGGTTAGATTTTGTGTGAAGGCTATATATAGCCCTCCACCCTCTCCTCATTCGTGAGAGAAGCCATCAGAACGAGCCTACACTTCCAGCATTCATTTTTTGAGAGAGAACCACCTACTCATGTGTTGAGGCCAAGATATTCCAATCCAACCATATGAATCTTGATCTCTAGCCTTCCCCAAGTTGCTTTCCACTCAAATCATCTTTCCACCAAATCCAATCCTATGAGAGAGAGTTAAGTGTTGGGGAGACTATCATTTGAAGCACAAGAGTAACGAGTTCATCAACAACACACCGTCTATTACCTTCTAGAGAGTGGTGTCTCCTAGATTGGTTAGCTGTCACTTGGGAGCCTCCATCAAGATTGGGGAGTTGAACCAAGGAGTTTGTACGGGCAAGGAGATCGCCAACTTCGTGAAGATCTACCCTAGTGAGGCAAGTCCTTCGTAGGCGATGGCCATGGTGGGATAGACAAGGTTTCTTCTTCGTGGACCCTTCGTGGGTGGAGCACTCCGTCGACTCGCACAGCCGTTACCCTTCGTGGGTTGAAGTCTCCACCAACGTGGATGTACAATAGCACCACCTATCGGAACCACGCCAAAAATCTCGGTGTCAACATTGCGTTTGCTCCATCCAAACTCCTCCCCTTTACCTTCATATGCAATGATTTACATTCCGCTACTATACTCTTAGAATTGCATGTGTAGGTTGATTGCTTGACTTGTGCTAAGTTGCAAAAATCTGCCAAGAAATAAAATTGGGAAAAGGCTAGATTCTTATTTGGTCAAGTAGTCTAATCACCCCCCCTCTAGACATACTTTCGATCCTACAAGTGGTATCAGAGCTACGGTCTCCATTTGCCTTGATTTCCATAGCTTTTGGTGATCATAGCCTTGGTTTCACAACGTAGGAGAGTATGGCGTCTAGTGAGGGAAATTACCACCGTAGAGGTCCTTACTTTGATGGTAATAATTTTTCTAGTTGGAAGCATAAGATGAACATGCATATTCTTGGACATAACCCCGCCGTTTGGGCTATTGTGTGTATTGGCTTGCAAGGTGAATTCTTCGATGGGAGAGAACCGAACCGTGAAGCTACCGCGGAAGAGTTGAAGATGCTGCAATACAACGCTCAAGCTTGTGATATTCTCTTCAATGGATTGTGCCCCAAAGAATTCAACAAAATCAGCCGCCTTGAGAATGCAAAGGAAATTTGGGATACTTGGATTGATATGCATGAAGGTACCGACTTCGTCAAGGAATCCAAATTGGATGTGCGTCAAAGTCAACTTGACAATTTCAAAATGAAGGATGGTGAAGGTGTCGCTGAAATGTACTCTAGACTTGCTCTCATCAAAAATGAGATTGCCGGCTTAGGAGGTGAAGAGATGACCAATAGATTCATTATCAAGAAGATCCTAAGAGCCTTGGATGGAAAATATGATACCGTGTGCACATTGATCCAAATGATGCAAAATTACAAAGATCTCAAGCCAACGGAAGTCATTGGAAGAATTGTTGCTCATGAGATGTGACTCAAGGATAAAGAGGAACTTCATAACAAGTCAAGTGGTGCTTACAAAGCCTCATGTGATGCTCCTACATCATCAAGTGAGAAACAAACCTTCAATGAAGAATTGAGACTAATGGTGAAGAACTTCAACAAGTTCTACAAGAGTAGAAGCAAGGAAAGAAGTTCCAAGTCAAGGTCCTACAATGACAAAAGATCTTCGAGTCGTGAACATAATTGCTACAATTGTGGAAGACCCGGACACTACTCCAATGAGTGTATGGCTCCCTACAAAAGGAGAGAAGATTCACCTAAAAGAAGAAGTAGAAGAGAGGAATCACCACCAAGAGAGAGAAGGAGTAGAGATGATCGTTATGAACGAAGAACCTCCCGGAGAAGCAAGGATTCGGAAAGGAAGGACAAATCATCAAAGAGCTACACAAAGCAAAGACATCAAGCTCACGTTGGTGAATGGGTATCCAGCTTCGACTCTGACCATCACTCCGAAAGAAGTTATCACTCCGACTCCGAATATACTCAATATGAAGGTGTTTCCGATCTATCACTTGTGTCAACCAACTCCTATGACATATTTGACTCACCAAATGAAGGAATTGGAAGATGCTTCATGGCTAAAGGCCCAAAGGTATCACACCCCGAGTATGTTGATTTCAATAGTGACGAAGATGATTTGTTAGGTGATGATGATTTACTTGTTGACAACTCTAGTGATGAATACTATGATGAAACGTCAATTAATCATGCTAATCAAGATAAAACAAATTACAATGATAAGGAGAAGATTGAGCATCTAACTATAGAGCTAAATACTCTTAAGTTAGCTCATGAAACTACCTTCGAAGATCATCAAGAACTTTTAAAGACTCATGAGAAGTTATGCTTTGAAAAGCTCAACCTTGAGCAAGAGCATGAGTTTTTTAAGGCAATCAATGATGATCTTCACAAGAAAAGTTCTTCTTACGTTGCCAAGCGTTTACTCTTGTCTAC
The DNA here is from genome assembly GCF_018294505.1 of Triticum aestivum. Classification (NCBI taxonomy): domain Eukaryota; kingdom Viridiplantae; phylum Streptophyta; class Magnoliopsida; order Poales; family Poaceae; genus Triticum; species Triticum aestivum. Next base: position 127,743,830 of record NC_057813.1, on the reverse strand, counting down.
TTACATGCCACAAGTTAAATCTAGCAACAAAAGTAAGAAAGATTCTTCTTCTAGTAGTAACAATAATCATGCTAAATCCAATGTTGTTGCTTCTAGTAGTTCTCTTGATTCCACTAATGATTCTCTTAGCCAAGTTACACTTGAGCAAGAAAATAACTTATTGAAGGGAATTATAGAGAAAGGTGTTTACAAGAGCCTTGCCAGAAGTAAGCAATTTGAGGAAATTGTACGCAAGCAAGAAAGGCACCAGAAGAATTAAGGTGTTGGTTTTGAACGAAAGTTCAATGCCAATTGAGTTGAGTGGGAAGAAGATCAATACCCCAAGACGAAGTTTGTTCCTCAACAAGAGAAGTATGATCCTACTTCTTTCCAAGGGACACAAGCTCAAGATGATCTTTCACCACAAGACCACAAGCAAAAAGGCAAGGATAAGCTTCAAGAGGAGATTGATGCATTTGAAGAAGCTCCCAAGGCCTTGGTCAAGTGGGTTCCCACGACTACATCAAGTTCTACTTCATCAAGTATGTCTACAACCCCAAGAATTCCCATCAAGATGATGTGGATCCTGAAGAAGAAGAACTAGAGAGTTCTTGAGGGTGACTCCGCCAACACACTTCACTCATATTATTTTGGCAAGAACAAGTGCAAACAACTTCCACATCTTGCACTAGTTCAGGGAGTCATGAACCCACTTGTTGGTAAGACAAGGGACAAGGTAACCTAATGCTTTCGTGGACATCATCTTGTGTGTGCATCACTCTATGCCTATGGATATCCTTGTTTGTTCCTTGTGGGACTAACCCGTGTAGATATTGAAAGTGCAACTCACTCCAATGGATAGCTCCGAATGATCTACATCAACATTGAGCATCCACATCTTCAACACCTACATGAAGTCATCATCGACAAAATCCAAGGTTAGTTCATCCCTCTTAGGGGGGATATCACATCTAGGGGGAGCTTTACTCTAAGACTTGAGCTAAAGCAACTCTAATGGTGTGAACACAACAATGCTTTATGTAAACGTGGTAACCCCACTTGTGCTTAAGCGATGAGTATGACCTATGATCAAATGTTCTCATTTGACTCCTAAGTCAATAACTCATATATAGATGACCTAGTCATCGCAAATTTCTTGATAGATGCTAGAGTGTTTGTGCATGCTTTGCCACATATTTCATTTGCCATTTTATTGTGTGAGCATGTTGGTTGCATATTTTACTCATTCGAAGACATCCACTTGCTGCTTTGATTGGTTGTCTCTTTCTGTTTTACCAAGTGGATGGACAAGAATGCCTAAGAACCTTCTCTAGCTATCTATGCTTTTCTCGTCTCAAACTCTATTCATGCTACATCACAAAGTTTGATCAAGTCAAATTCGAACCACTCTGTGTGAGGAGCACTCGGAGTCCCCGGTTCTTCATAGACTTAAACTTCCAAAACCTCTTCGTGCATTTCGGTTTGACGGATTCATCCATTTCGGTCACACCGAGATCAGTAAGTTGATCTAGGTTTTCATCTTGGTGCAACTGATTTGAACACTTCGGTCACACCGAGTTGCAGCAACCGCTTGCAATTCTGCAATCTTGGTGCCAGCGAGTTGTTCCACTCGGTCACACTGACAGGGTCAGGATATATATACCCACGGGTGAGATTTTGGAAATTTCTTCAAAACCCCTCAACCTGCACGTGTCCTGCTCTGCCTTCTCGGGTCTTCGGATCGCCTCCTCGCCGCCAGCGACTGAGGGAGTCGTGGATTAGGGGGTCCTCAGACAGCCGGACTATATACTTTGTCTGGACTGTTGGACTATGAAGATACAAGATTGAAGACTTCGTCCCGTGTCTGGATGGGACTCTCCTTTGCATGGAGGGCAAGCTTGGCAATTCGGATATGTGGATCTCCTTCTCTGTAACCGACTCTGTGTAACCCTAACCCCCTCCGGTGTCTATATAAACCGGAGGGTTTACTCCGTAGGACACCAAGAATCATAATCAGGCTAGCTTCTAGGGTTTAGCCTTTATGATCTCGTGGTAGATCAACTCTTGTAATACTCATATCATCAAGATCAATCAAGCAGGAAGTAGGGTATTACCTCCATCAAGAGGGCCCAAACCTGGGTAAAACATCATGTCCCCCGCCTCCTATTACCATTAGCCTTAGATGCACAGTTCGGGACCCCCTACCCGAGATCCGGCGGTTTTGACACCGACATTAGTGCTTTCATTGAGAGTTCCACTGTGCCGTCCCGATAAGGCTTGATGGCTCGCCTTGTTGTCAAGGACAACATCACCTCTGGAGGAACCCTAGCTGTAGGCCAGACTCTCCGGCTGGGCGGCTTTGTCATGGCCGCCCGTTCGGCCGCCACGCCGACAATGACTTCTCAGGTCATCAAGAACAACCTCCACGCCAGCTTGGAATTCACCGAGCAGATGGATCCAATGGAGCTCTCCTTCCTAAACGAGCTCTTGGATCGCATCGCCGCCCTGGGAGTCACTACGGACTATGATAGGATCGGGCTTAAATCCGACCAAAGGGAGATTAACTCTCCGCCGGTCACCCATCAGATAGCGGTGGTGGAGGAACAAAACAGCGATTCTTCCTCTATCTTGAGGACAAACTATGTCCGGATTCCCGAGCTCTCCGAGCCGGATACCCATCTACGAGAGGACATGGACCAGGCTCCGAACTTAGAATCGGGCAACGGGCCACAAATATTGGGCAACATCCCGGAGTCCGAGCTGCCAAGCTCGGGAGCTCCTTTGCCCCTGGGTCTCAGATCGGGTCAGGATTTGGACTTAAAGCTACCCACCCACCCAGACACAAGTGATCTTTCCCACATTAGACAAGAGCCCCAAGAGATAGTACATCACTTCCGGGCCAGATTCATCCTTGTAATGAGCAAGGTTAAGGACTGTCGCGAGGAAGACGCAAGCTCATTCTTTTGCAAAAATTGCACAGACAAGAGAATTCTCAACGCCATAAGTCACCGTGACATGGCAAACTTTGCCAACTTGGCGGCCATAGTACAGAAGTACTGTGCGATGGAAAGCACTTGGAAAACGCAAACAAAATTCTGGGATCCTCCGGCTCTCACTAAACCCCCCGTGCGAACTAAAAGGGTGCGCTCTCGCAAGTCACCCAATCCAATTAGAAAGAAGCCAAAGCCCTCTATAGGGCATGTAACCGTACTGGAGGGATGGCTCAACAGGCCATGCAAAAATCACAGCACACCGGGCATCATACCAACACACAGCCTTAGAGCATGTTGGATACTCCGGCAGGTGGACAAGAGCGATGAGGACCTCCTCATCAACAATACCGCAGAGTACCATCCCGCGGAGAATAACAATACAGTACTAACAGTCTTCGAGACTTTCGCCTCCAACAATAGGCGTAAGGGAGCACTCCGCGGCCTCGCCGAGGTCTGCCACGTTGCAGCAATAAATCCGTGGAACGACACGACCATAACCTTCAATGCCAGTGATGAACCTCAATTCTGAACAGTCCGAGCACCAGCCGCTTTGGTCCTTAGTCCAGTTGTGGATGGCTTCTGGCTTACTAAAGTGCTCATGGACGGCGGCAGCAGATTAAACCTCATCTATGAGAAACTCTTAACAAAATGGAAATAGATAAGAGCCACATTGAGCAAAGAAGCACGACCTTCAGAGGAATCATCCCTAGTCGGGAGGCACGTTGCGCGGGAAAAATTACACTGGTTGTGGTATTCGGCACGCCGAAGAATTATAGGTCAGAAGAAATCACATTCCAAGTGGCCCTGTTCAGTAGTGGATACCACGCTCTTTTAGGGCGGGATGCATTCACCAGCTTCTAAGCTATACCCCATTACGGGTACATGAAGCTCAAAATGCCTGGGCCCAATGAAATCATCACTCTAGCTAGTGATCCGGACATAGCACTCTGCGCCGAAAATAAAATCGCCGCACTAGCCCTGGAGGCATTATCCGAAGCCCTCGCGGCCGAAGAGTTAACTGCGCTGCGCTCAAAGTGGACAGGGACGACATGATACTCGACAAATGACCCAAGTCCACCTCTTTTAAACCAGCAGACAAAATAGTCAAATTCCAGGTCCACCCAACGGACCCTACACAAATAGCATCAATTGGGGCACAGCTGAACCCTACAATAGACGCCGCACTACGAGAGTTCTTGCGCGAGAACTGGGACATCTTCACCTAGCACCCTTCAGACATGCCAGGTATCCCACGCAGGCTGGCCGACCATAGCCTAAATATACTAAAGGGATACAAGCCGGTCAAGCAGACTCTTTGGCGCTTTTCAGAACCCAAGCGACCAGCCATGGGAGAAGAGCTAGCCAAGCTACTCGAGGCCAGATTCATCAGAGAAATAAAACATCCGTACTAGCTAGCAAACCTGGTGATGGTACCAAAGAAGGGAAAATCCTGGCGCCTATGCGTCGATTTCAAGGACCTCAATAAGGCTTGCCCCAAGGAGCCCTTCCCCCTCCCCCGCATCGAATCATCGACGCTACCGCAGGACACAACTCATTGTGTTTCCTCGACGCATACTCCGGATACCATCAAATCAAGATGGCGGAGTCCGATCAAGCCGCAACGGCATTCATCACTCCATACGGCCCCTTCTGTTTTAACACCATGCCTTTCGGACTTAAAAACACCGGTGCAACCTATCAACGCATGATTCAAACATGCCTGGAAACACAAATAGGCAAAACAGTGGAGGCATACATAGACGATGTGGTCATCAAAACCAGACACGTCGAATCTTTAATAGACGACTTGAGGCTTACGTTCGACAATCTCCGAACATATGACATCAAGCTCAATTCGGAAAAATGCGTTTTCGGCGTACCTGCCGGAAAGCTCTTAGGCTTTATCGTTTCCAATTGAGGAATTGAAGCAAATCTGGCTAAAATCTGAGCTCTGTCATAGTTGTCTACCCCAACAGACCTCAAGCAAATCCAGAAATTAACTGGATGTGTGACCACCTTAAGCCGCTTTATCTCCCAATTAGGAGAAAAGGCACTACCTCTTTATCGCCTCCTTCGATGCAATGAACACTTCGAGTGGACGGATGCGGCTACAGCTGGACTGGAGGAAATAAAAGCCCTCTTGGCCACCAATCCAATCCTGGCCGCGCCAAATGTTGGAGAACCTATGCTATTATACATAGCTGCAACACACCAGGTTGTAAGCGCAGTGCTCGTCGTCGAACGAGAGACAGATGGACATAAGTTCCCGCTTCAAAAGCCGGTATACTATGTATCCATTGTCCTCACTCCATGCAAGTCACGGTACCCACATTATGAAAAGATGGCATACGCGGTCTTCATGGCATCCCGAAAACTACAACACTACTTTCAAGAGTGTTCAATCACGGTGGCCTCCAAAGTACCACTCAATGACATAACAAATAATCGCGATGCCACAGGCCGGATTGCTAAATGGGCTATCGAGCTCCTCCTGTTCGACATAACATACAAACCACGGCGAGCCATTAAGTTGCAAGTACTGTCTGACTTCATCGTTGAATGGACAGAAGCCGAACTCCCTAAAGAGTACGATGCGTACTCCAATTGGATCATGCACTTTGATGGCTCTAAGATGCTGGCTGGTCTAGGGGCAGGCGTCGTCCTGACATCCCCCACCGGAGATATAGTCCAATACGTACTCCAAATAGTATACACAGATTCCAACAATGCAGACGAATATGAGGCCTTGTTGCATGGTCTTCGGATGGCAGTCTCCATGGGCATTCAAGCCTAGAAGTGTGTGGGGATTCAAACCTCGCAATATCTCAAATAAATGGAGACTTTGACGCCAAGGACCCAAAAATGGCGGCCTACCGCAATGCCGTCCTCAAAATGTCGGCTCGGCTTGAGGGGCTCGAATTCCACCATGTGGTCCGAGAAAACAACCAAGCGGCGGATATTCTCGCCCGCATCGGCACTAAATGCGACCCCGTCCCACCTAATATCTTTTTGGAATGGCTGTTCAAGCCATCTATGGTGTGGGAAGGGGAGACCGGCAATACCAATCCGGATCCGCACACAACCCCAGATCCCGAACACTCTGACGTAATCGAGGAGGCTCCGCCACCAAAATAACACCTTTGGCCCACGTGATTATGGCTGTCATCGCCCCATGGATAGAACCCTTCTTAGCCTACTTAAATAGGCAAGAACTCCCTAAGGACCAAAATGAGGCACGTTGCATTGTGCGGCGCTCTAAAGCCTACAAAGTCCACGAGGGAGCCATAACTTGGCCCTTTGCGGTCTGGGGGCTCGATATGGTTGGACCCCTTAAAGGAGGAAGCCATAAAAAGAAATACTTGTTTGTCATGGTCGATAAATTCACCAAATGGATAGAAGCCAAACCAGTTAAAACGGCCGAGTGCGGACCAGTGATAGACTTCATATCTGGGGTCGTACACCGTTACGGTGTCCCCCACAGCATCATCGCCCATAACGGCTCAAACTTCATAGTCGACGAGGTGAAAACTTGGTGCAGCAAAATGGGCATAAAACTTGATTATGCCTCCGTCTATCACCCCCAAACAAATGGTCAAGTCGAACGAGCGAATGGACTTATTATGAGTGGCATTAAACCCAGACTAGTGCAATCCTTGAAGGAATCAGATACGCACTGGGTCGAGGAGCTCGACTCCGTACTATGGGGGCTGCGGAGCATGCCAAATCGCAGAACCGGATACACACCATTTTTTATGGTGTACGACGTAGAGGCAGTGCTACCCTGCGATGTCATCCATGACTCACCTCGAGTGCGCATGTACGAAGAGAGAGAAGCCGAGCTGGATCGGCAGGACAGCTTAGATGCCCTGGAGGAGAAGCGTGACGTCGCAAAGGCCTGTTCCACATTCTATCAACAGCAGGCTCGAAGGTATCAAAGTAGAGAAGTACGGGCCAAAACTTATAACATTGGTGAGCTTGTTCTACGCCTACCAGAGAAGAAAAAGGACAAGCTCAAGCCCAAGTGGGAGGGTCCCTTCATCATTTATAAAGTTCTCACTCAGGGAGCATACCATCTGCGTGATGCATTAGATAATCGACTCGAGCCGAACCCATGGAACACGGCCAGACTCCGAAGATTCTACGCCTAGTGCCGAACTCTGTGTTCGTCTCCTTACCTCCACCTTTCTTTTTTAAGTTATATCCTTTCTCTTTTTCTTTTTTTATATAGCCTTAAAAGCTTCAAGTATGCTTCGACCGCACACTCCTGCCACGCTATGCGCGCTTAATATACCTGGGGGCTTCTTATACAGAAGCTTAATATAATTATCTTCTGGGCTTTATGCCCACCACATATGCGTCATTCCTCCATATGTACCTTTTTTCACCATTATATGCATCAATATGACTTAAGTTTTGGCCAAGCTGGGTTGCCTGGCTCTTGTATTTATGCCCTACGTTCCTGTTAATTCGGCTAGGGCATAAGGGGAGCACCTCTACGATTGCTACTGCCAGGTCAGCCGGATGAGTACCTCAGACTGGGTGAAGCCGAAAGCTAGCATTCTTAAGGGAATATTCGATCGGTGAACAAAAGATGTTTCTCACTAATTGCAATATATGCCCCCAGATATTTATATCCTGCGTCGCTTTTCACAGTTCAGACATGCACATTAATGCATGCGTACCCAGGGAAAGGAACCCTTAACGGAACTATTCTCCTTGGAAGATGTTTCTTACTATCCATGTAATATAACATAGCTAGTTGGGTACTTGTCTGTTCAAGCACCGATGACCCCTATGCCTGGTTTCCACGCGTGCCCCGATTTTTACATAACTGAGCGGGTATTCGGATACACTCCGGACTGTCGGGTCTGGAGGTTGAAGCGAAAAGGTCTGCCAAGACAAATGATTTACAATCCAGCTAGGGACAAAACATGTCCTTTGAAGAACAAAGTCACTTAGACTGACTAATTTCTTCTTCTATACCATCCAACAGGTTGTCTAGCCTACAATCCTGTTGGAAATACTTAGTGGCTAATGCTACCTGGTCATATACCAGACTTACAGGGATCTCTTTCCCATCTAACCCTACAGGTATGACCTCGGCCATGTGGTTCGGGTCAGCCTTGGTGTATCGCGTCTTCACCATGGCCCAGGCTTCCCTTGCACCTTGTCGGCAGGCCGATATCTTCCATAATCAGAAGCACCGCCATGCTCCCTTGAGCATCTCTACAAGCTCCCCCATGCCTCCTGGCAGGGAGGCGGATGGCCAAAAGGCCTAGGCAATGCCCTGCATCACCTGCCGAACTTGTTCGTGCAGTTGTGAGAGCTCCTACAGAAGATCGCCTGCAGATCCGGGCCTCTCCTCTTCGGGATGACCTGTCAACATACCTACAGATATAATCCTGTTAGCCCGCTTCTTCGCCGAACTTTATAGTGGTTCGTTAGAGCACTTACTAAAAATGCCACGTCGAAGCCTCTTATTCTCCTTCACGGAGTCAGCAAGCTGGGCCCGAACATCCTTTAATTCGACGTCCAGTGGGGTGTTCGCGTCCTGGAGATTATTTTTCTCCCGTATAACCTTTGTAAGCACATGCTTGCCAGCCTTTAGTTGTCGTTGAGCATGTTGCTCATCCTCTGGTATGATCTCCGGATTGCCTCCAGGATTGTCAGCATAATCTATTGTTAGATTTGCATTCATGCCGAATACTAACTAGTACATGCCATTACATTCTTTTCGATCAAAACAAGTATTACGAGATGGGGCCTTCGTGGACTCTGCCATTCTGGCAACTGCGGCCCGCAGCTGGGCTTTGCACTCCTCCAGCTCTTTAGACAGCTGGGTATTCTTCTCTGTCAGAACCTATGCATACGAGGATCCTTAAATCAGTTGTACCAACTGTTTCAAGTCTCAGGGGCTAATGATATACGTACTTATCAAATTTTCTTACCCATATATCCTTTACGTACTCGTCCATAGCTCTGGCGAGGCCTTCTTGAGCAGCCCGGATGTACGCGTCCCCTGAGTTGAAGGCATTGAACGCCTCTTCAAAGAAATTAGGGCCGCATGGTGTGGCCCGTCGGCGCCTATGATTCATGGCACTGTCCACTTCGGAGTTTGTAGCGGATAATCTATCCGCATCCTCAATAGGAGGATCGTCCGACATTGTCCCCGCATTGACCTCCGCCCTTGAGTCCGGCCTCGGAGTTCGGCTGGTGGAGGCGTGGCCAGCAGGCTCTCCGGATATAGTATGTGAGCGCTTTTTCTGCCAGGAAACCATGTACATCATTATATTTTAAAGACAATAAATACGTAGCAGGTTTCTAATCATACCTCTGCAACAGCATCTCGGTCCAGACCGCCTTCCTTTTAAGCCTACAGGGCATCGGTGCCCCTTGTTGACGAGTCACCACGGGTTCGGCCCGACGTCCCGATGGCCTTCCTTGTAAAATGCAATACATGTGCGGTGGGTAAGGCACAAAGAGGGGATCCTTCTTGGAAGTTGGGACTTCAGTTTTACTTACATGTGATACAGGGAGTAGGCCAGGATAATCAGCTATGATGGCCACCAAGGCGCCTGTCAAGACACCGATCCAATGCCACACCGATCTAGCATGTAACACCTCATATCACTTTGCGGCCTCACACACGGTATTCCCAAGGGTGTCGCCTTACCAGGCCCGGGACCATTTGCGCCTTTAGGCTCACGTATATGATAGTGTTGCTAGCATCCATATGACAAAGAACCCGGGCAGACATGACTAGTCGTGAACCCAAAGTGGTGCTAACTTAAAGGGACATGCATACATGACCCAACAACGAACGTGTCGGTCAACAGCGAGTGAATCCGGGTTGTAGCAGCTGGGCTAGCAGGACTCCAAAGAATCTGGGCTGTAGCAGGCTAACAGGACTCCAGTAGACACTGCGTGACATTTCCCCGAAGGGACAGACACAGGAACGAAGAAGGACACATGCCGGCCAGCCTAAGTGTTCCGGAGCAGTAGCAAGCTACCATGGCTCAGTGGAAGCACTAGGAGACATTTCCCAGTAAGAGAGGCTACCAAGGATAAACAACTAGGTTGTCAGATCCCACACAGACCAAGCATTTCAATAACATACACACAATATGCTCGATATGTGCAAATACAACATGGCATCACAACATGACTCTACGACTCAAGTATTTTACTCAATAGGCTCTGAGGAGCGAGATATTACAAACATGGGTCTCATGACCCAACATTCAGAGCATACAAGTCAAAGAATAAGCGGAAGCTTAACATGTCTGGGTATAGACATCTACAAATGAAAAAGGCTGAGAAGCCTGACTATCTACAAGATCCTGCTGAGGGCACAAGATCGTAGATGAGGTAACAAGCTAAACGTCGAAGTCCAAGCAAAACTACTACTGAGACTGAAGTCTCTCTGCATAAACATAAAATAGGCAAATGTGAGTGCAAATGTACCCAGCAAGACTTACATCGGAACTATCTACATATGCATCATTATCTACAAAGGGAGGGTGGGGTTTAACTGCAGCAAGCCAGCTTTGACTCAATGGCTATCCTGAACTAAGACTGCAATGTAACTCTTTGAGGTGGCGCACACGTCCACATATTCACCATATCAATACACCACTATGGATCCGCTCCCGTCTTCCTATGAGAACACCATCCATAGCACTCATGCTTATCTTGCGTATTTTAGAGTATCCACTTTCACTTGTCTATGAACTGTACAAGCAACCCAGAGGTCCTTTACCGTGGACACGGCTATTCGAATAGATCATATTAACCCTACAGGGGTGTACTTCTTCACACACGCTCTCGCCACTTACCGCCATGTACACCTCGTGTATCTCGGCAACCTTCAAGCGGAAGCCTGGCGAGGGAGTCGGCCACAACCTGACTAACCACACAAGTCTCTCGTCCAGGTTTATCGCCTATTCGGGTTCCATCCGCAAGGAGATCCGGCCGGGGTGTCGCTCACGGCCCCAAACGATGTGAGTAGGGTTCCCAAGCCCACCATCCGGGTGCTACTTGGTACACCGTGCCACTGTGCCTGGTATGTCCCAAGCCCACCTGTACCGGGTGCCACTTGGTAGACTACTAGCACTACCTACAAACACCAGAAACTAGTTGCAACTCCTGGACAGAGATCGAGTTGATTAATAAGTCGAGAGAGCTTGGAGTGGCCGGAGCCCAATGTGTGGTAGTAACTGTTCATGGATCACAAACACAAAACTCAGTTCCCGAGGACGGCTGCAATGAGACAACCCACCATGTACTCCTACATGGCCTATCGCCGCTACCTTTACCAAATCGTGTTCACACACTTAGCTCACACACAGTAGGACATGTTTACACACCTCCAATTCATCCCCGATGAATCAGACCTGACTCAACTCTAAGAAGTAGCAGGCATGACAAACAAACATGAATGAGTAGGCACATCTGGGCTCAAACAACTCCTACTCATGCTAGTGGGTTTCATCTATTTACTGTGGCAATGACAGGTCATGTAGAGGATAAGGGGTTCAGCTACCGCAGCAAGTAACAAATATGTCGTTGTTGTCCTAATGCAGTAAACGAGAGCAGGAGCGAGAGAGTGGGATTGTATCAGAATAAACAAGGGGGTTTTGCTTGCCTGGCACTTCTGAAGATAGGAATAGTTCTTCATCGGTGTCATCGATCTCATCGTCGGTATCACGTCTATCGAGAGGGGACAAATACCGGCAACACAGAAGGGAACACAATCAATGCAATGCACAGTATGATGCATGATCATGACATGGAGAAATGAGTGTGTTGGGCTAATGCAACTATAAACCAGATTAAATGAAGTTGGTTTGAACCAAGGGTTCAAATTCAAACTCCATATGTGCTTATTTAAATGTCAATTATGCAAATTTCCATATACAGCAACCTTACGTTGTTCAAACATGCATGCAAATGCCATAAATAGATTCCTTGAATTTTTCTGAAAATTGTTCATATATAAATTATTTCATCCGGAGTTACGGTTTATTTTCTATGAATTTTAAATTTTGGGGTATTTTCTGAAATTTATAAATCATTTCTGATTTATCTAAAATTCTAGAAAATAATTACTGCGTCAGCCTCGCATCATCATGACGTCAGCAGGTCAACGGGGCACAGTCCAGGTCAAACCTGACCAACAGGGTCCACACGTCAGTGACGTCGGCTAATCCTAATATAAATTAAACCTAACCTAGTTTAATTAGTCGGGCAGGGCCGCATGTCAGTGAGTCAGTGGCTTAACTAGAATTAGTTATTAATTTAACCAAATGATAGCAGGGGCCAGGCCCACACGTCAGTGACCCACTAGGGTCAAACAGTGGTCAAATCCGGGTCAACTGGGTCAAAACCTACCGGCGACTCGACGCCGGCGAGGTCAGACGCGGCGGAGAGCTGCGGGTTTCGCGCTCCGGCATCCAAACGGACGGAGGAGACCACCTACGGACAGCTGGTGATCCCGCGCGTCGAGTGGTGCAGTCAGTTACGCTGAGGGCGGCCTATATCGACGGCGGCGAGCTCAAAGGCGGCAGCGGAGTTCGGGTCTCAGTGGTTTTGGCATTGTGGTGCACAGCAGGAGCAACTGGAGGGGGTTTTGGGCTACTGGCATTGCGCTGAGCACGGTTGTGCGCTCGGTTGTAGCTCTAGGTGACTGTAGCCACGGTGGCGTCATGGCCGGCGGAGCCGAGCTCACGGCTCCAGTGGAATCAGCGGCTACAGGACAGGAATGAGCTCAGGAAGGAAGGGGAAAGACGCAGCAACTCACATCGAGTTGAACGGAGGCCTCTGCGTGCTCGGGGAGGGGCTCGTGACGACGGGAGGTCGCCGGCGATTTCGGTGGCCCGAGGAGGAAGAAGACGTCGGGGACGGCGCTCCGGGGCTCTTCCCGTCACGTGTCTTGGTGAAGATGGCGTATGGGTCCACGGCGGAGGTCGAGGTCACGTCGGAGAGACATGGGAAAGGCTATGGTCGCGGTGGTGCTCGTCGGCGCACTCTGGCTCTATTACGGCCCATGGCCCTCAGGCCCCAACGGCAGAAGACTCGGGCGACAGCACCAAGACCACGGCAACTGGGCTGGAACGACCGCGTCACCAGGCCCAGCCCAGCAAGCGCTACGGAGGCCCAGAATGGAGCACCGGCAAGTAGGGTTAAGTACTGCATCCCCTTGCTGGGTGCGGGGTGTGGAGAAACTAGACACTGGACGGCAGCGGCTCCTTCTCTTATCCCCATTTCCTTCCTTAGAACCCTAAATTCTGCTACCCAAATCCTGTATCCTGTGGAATATTCGAGTGAGGTGATAGCGGGGCCTTAACAATTGGTATCAGAGCCACTAGATCCAGCCTTAATTTTTTCTCCACCCTCCCCAATCTGGCCGGGAGATTTCCTTCTATCATCAAGACACAGAAGGGCAAGGCCACGACGATGGAGGAGCACACCAAGGCGATCGCGGATCTGACCGTGGCGATCGCGGCTCTCACCACCAAGATCGAGGACATCCACCCCGTCATCCACGAGCTGCAAGGATGGCGGCCCCAGATTGAGCAGTCCGTGGAGGAGATCCGATCGGAGGTGGGTCACTTGCGGACTCAGATCGACAAGGCCACGCTCCCATCGCCGGTGGACAAAGCTGCGGGGACCGCTCCACCACCTCCTCCCCTGCGGCTCAACGAGCTTCCGCCGCTGTTTCCTCACCTCGCGGAAGGATTGCGACCCCGATTGCCGCCACCGACGGCCGACGCACCCCATCTGCGCACCGTCGACATCTTACCTCGTGGTGACAACAGTCACGGGCCCGATGGCCACGGCGTTCTCACTGATCTTCGGGGGAAATCATTAGGGGAGACCCGTACCCCTCGATTGCCTTTGGCCACTGGTACGTCTGATTTCTACCACCATGGTGAGCAGTCGTTTGCGGGGGATCGCGGGTACTTTCGGTTGCCACCACCGCCGCGGTTTGACTTTCCATTGTTCGATGGATCCAATCCGCGTGCTTGGCGTCTCAAATGTGAAGCATACTTTTGGGTGTGCACCTTGAGCGTAGACACATGGGTTAGTTGTGCTGCGATGTATTTCATAGACAGCGCACTGTCATGGCTACAGTCATCGCAAGCTCACTTGCATTACCAGGAGTGGGGGGAGTTTGCATCGGTTATTTGTGCACAGTTTGGTAGGGAGGAATTTCAGAATTTGCTACGCTAGTTCAATCGCTTGCGACAAACGGGCACTATCACTGAATATGCTGAGCAATTCACTCAGTTGATGCATAACTTATTATCTCATCATAGTTCATGGGATCCTGCATTTTTTGTCACCCAGTTCATGGATGGATTACAACGTGAAATACGTGCTGCTGTTGTTTTGCATCGACCCCAAACATTGGATACTGCTATGGATCTCGCGTGTTTGCAGGAAGAAGTTGTGGAGGACCTTCGGCGGGACAAGAGGCGCCACCCCGCGCCGCCGCCAAGCTCTCAAGGGGGCCGGGCAATCCCTCGTATGGCCCTTCCATTAACTCCACCACCAACATCAACCACTCGGCAAGGGGTCACTGCTTCAGAGTGATGCCCACCAGAGACATCTCGAGCCCCACTAAACGACAACAAGCTAGCGACCCTGCGGGCCTATCGACGAGCCAAAGGACTCTGCTTCACTTGCCGCGAACGCTGGAGTCGTGAGCATCGTTGCGCGCCAACTATGCAACTCCATGTGGTGGAAGAGCTGACTGAAACGTTGCAAGGGCCAGCACAATCGACGCCATCCACAGAGTCAACACCGAGCGAAGCGGACTGTTGCATGCTCTCGCAAGCAGCAGTGGATGGTGCTGAAGCGCCCACAACCATGCGCTTACATGGCTGGGTGCAGGGCAAGGAAGTTCTCATGCTGGGGGACTCAGGTTCATCCCATAGCTTCGTGAGCTCCGCTCTGGCCAGTCACCTCCAAGGAGTGAAGCCCGCTCAACGTGCTCTATCTGTGCGGGTGGCAAATGGGGGTATTCTGCAATCTGATCAAGAGATTCCAGCGTGCAAGTGTAATTCACAGGGGGTCGATTTCACCACCAATCTCAGAGTTCTTCCGCTGGGCAGTTACGATGTGATTCTTGGGATTCACTGGCTGGCTTACCATAGCCCGATGAAAGTTCACTGGCTGGAGAAGACCATGGTGTTTCAGTATGAGGGACGAGAAGTGCAGCTCCGTGGGGCTTGAGCAGACATCACCCAGTGTCAGATGATCTCGGGAGCGGAATTACAAGAATTACTGCAACAGACAGCGGTGGCTAGAGTGATCAAGTTATGCACGGTGGCTGAAGACGCAAATGATCCTCCAATTCCTCAGGAAGTGGATGAACTCTTGGAACAGTATGCAGCATTGTTCAAAAAACCCAAAGGTCTGCCACCACAGCGCTCTTTTGATCACTCCATTCCCTTGGTGCCAGGAGCTCGACCAGTCAACATACGACCCTATCGGCACAGCCCGGCCCAGAAAGATGAGGTGGAAAGGCAAGTCACTGAGATGCTAGCTCAAGGAATAATTCAGCTCAGCTCCAGCCCGTTTGCATCGCCGCTCTTTTTGGTTCAAAAGAAGGATTTGACTTGGCGATTCTGCATTGATTACCGGCACCTCAACGCTATCACAATCAAGAACAGGTTTCCCCTGCCGGTGATTGAGGAACCTCTCGATGAGCTAGTAGGGTCATGTTGGTTTACTACCCTGGACCTGCGTTCGGGCTATCATCAGATCCGCGTGAGACCAGAAGATGCCCACAAAACGGCCTTCAAAACACATCATGGTCATTTCGAGTTCAAGGTGTTGTCATACGACTTGACGGGAGGGCCAGCCACCTTTCAGGGAGGGATGTATACGGTACTTTCACCATTGCTGCGCCATGGAGTACTCGTGTTCATCGATGATATCTTATTGCACAGCAAGGACAAGAAGACTCATGTGACCTTGCTACGCCAAGTGTTCCAACGTCTGGAAGAGCATCAGTTCAAGCTCAAGCAAAGCAAATGCTTTTTTGCTTGCCCTCGGCTCTTATACCCAGGACATGAGATCAGCGGGGATGGTGTGCGGACAGACAATAGAAACATAAGCACGGTTCAGACTTGGCCAGTACCTACTTGTGTGAAAGAAGTGCGAGGGTTCTTGGGCCTTGCAGGCTATTATCGGAGGTTCGTCCACGGGTTTGCAGTCATCAGCCGCCCTCTCACGGATCTCCTGAAGAAGAATGTGGTGTTCCGTTGGACTCAACTTGAAGAGGCCTCATTCAGAGAGCTCCAACAGGCGTTGGTCACAGCCCCGGTGCTCGCCCTGCCGGATTTCACTAAAACATTCAAGCTGGAAACTGATGCTTGCGATCAAGGAATTGGCGCAGTACTCTCACAGGAGAAGCACCCGATTGGTTTCCTCGGTCGTGCATTGGGACCACACAACCGCATGCTCTCCACCTACGAAAAGGAAGGCCTGGCCATTCTCTTAGCAGTCGACCACTGGAGGGCATATCTACAGAACGATGAGTTCATAGTACACACAGATCAGCGCAGTCTCATTCACTTGGAGGACCAGCGGCTAGCGACGCCGTGGCAGCAGAGGATCATGGCCAAGCTGCTCGGGCTCCGCTACCACATCGTCTACAAAAACGGAGTAGATAACCGGGCAGCATATGCCTTATCGCGCCGGCCTCCTGTACCTCAAGGGGATCTTGCCACAATTACATCGGCAGTACCGGCCTGGCTGGAGGAAGTGCAGAAAGGCTACGCTGAGGACCCAGCAGCGCAACGGTTACTCGCACGACTGGCAGCAGCATCGGAAGCGCAGGATGGCTTTCAACTCAGCCAGGGGGTGATCAAGCAGCATGGCCGGGTGTGGTTGGGTGACAATGTAGCATTGCAAAAACAGATTCTCGAGGCTCTCCACACTGCAGCAATTGGTGGTCACTCGGGGTTCAACGCCACCTACCGCCGAGTGCGGTGACTGTTTACATGGCCAGGACTCAAGCACCACGTCAAGCTCTTCGTGGACGCATGCCAGACCTGCAAACAAGCGAAGCCCAAACGAGTTCGATATCCAGGTCTTCTTGAGCCACTGCCGGTTCCCACTCAAGCTTGGTAGATGGTGTCATTGGACTTTGTCGATGTGTTGCCTCGCTCGGCTGGTTACAACTCCATCCTGGTGGTCATCGATAAATTTTCATGGTACGCCCACTTCGTCGCCATGTCTCATCCTTTCACTACCTTCCAAGTGGCTCAAGCTTTCATGGCTAACATCTACAAATTGCATGGGCTGCCGGAGTCGATCGTATCGGATCGCGACCCGATCTTCACTAGCGTCTTGTGGAAGGAGCTGTTCAGACTGACTCATACCAAGTTGCGCATGAGTACCGCTCGGCACCCGCAGACAGACAGGCAAACAGAGCGCGTGAATCAATGCATGGAGACCTTCCTGCGATGTTTCATCAATGCTACACCAACCAAGTGGTACGCCTGGCTGCCTCTCACGGAATTCTGGTACAATACCTCACCGCACTCCGTGCTGGGCACCACTCCCTTCGAGGTACTCTACGGACATTCGCCAAGACACTTCGGCATCATCGACCCCGTGGCGTGCGTGTCACCAGACCTGGCGGACTGGCTCCAATATAGGGCGCAAATGGTTGCGCTCATTCGGCAGCACCTGTTGCGCGTGCGCCAGCACATGAAGGACTCGGTGGACAAACGTCGCTCAGATCGCACATTCGTGGTGGACGATTGGGTCTTCCTCAAGCTCCAACCATATGTCCAACGGTCGGTGGCGACAAGGAGTAACCATAAGCTCTCTTTCTGGTACTTCGGGTCGTACAAGGTGTTGCAGCGCATTGGTGCGGTGGCCTACAAGCTTCAGCTTCCACCGACCAGCACCGTGCACCCAGTCTTCCACGTCTCGCAGCTGCGCAAGCCCTTCCGCCCATGGAGCAAGTCCACCAGCAACTTCCAGTAGCAGCAGCGACAAGCCCCGTTCCTGAGGAGGTTTTGGACAGCCGAATGGTGCAGCGCGGCAACTCCGGAGTTCCACAGGTCCTTATTCGCTGATCAGACCAACCGGCGGAGTTTGCCACCTGGGAAGACCGCATCAAGCTGTAGCAACACTTCCCAAATGCTCCAGCTTGGGGACAAGCTGTGTCTGAAGGAGGGAGGGATGTTACAGCCCATGGCCCTCAGGCCCCAACGGCAGAATACCCGGGCGACAGCACCAAGACCACGACAACTGGGCTGGAACGACCGCGTCGCCAGGCCCAGCCCAGCAAGCGCTACGGAGGCCCAGAATGTAGCACCGGCAAGTAGGGTTAAGTACTGCATCCCCTCGCTGGGTGCGGGGTGTGGAGAAACTAGACACTGGACGGCGGCGGCTCCTTCTCTTATCCCCATTTCCTTCCTCGGAACCCTAAATTCTGCTACCCAAATCCTGTATCCTGTGGTATATTCGTGTGAGGTGATAGCGGGGCCTTAACATGCTCGTTCGGGTGGCCGCGAAGGATAGAGCAGAGGAGAGGAAAGAGACACGGGGAGGGTGAGGGAGTGGGCCAGGGAGCTCCGTCGCGTCTCGAGGGCGTGAGGGGGAAAGGAGAGCTCGCCAGCACGAAGCAGGAGCTGGCGCAGCCGGCGTCATGCTCTGGTTCGCCTCTGCCTACTGGCAGAGGTAGAACACGATCATGCCCCTGTGGGCTGGGCCTCTATAGTGGTGGGCGGGCCCCTCTGGTGGCTACACGGGTGAGGCCAGGTAAGCTCCAGGTAAGGTTGCTCTGTTTTATTTTATTTCTGTTTTCTATTTTTTTGCCTCTGTTTTGAGCTTAGGAAAAATACCAAGGCATTTCCTAAAATCCTGAAAATATTCATCGACACTTGCTGAATTATTTCAGTGGCCCAAAAACAGTTCCAACATTATTTGAATATTTAAATTATTTATAGTATTTAAATGCCCAAAGTCAAATACAATAAGATTTAATTCAAAATTCCAGAATGGCCTAGAAATAGGTGCATCATTTTTGGCAGAGGTTTTCACCTTTAACAAAAATCATGAACTTTTCTAAAGGGCATTTGGGTTCATTGAAGATATTTTTATTGAACCTAGTTGAATTGATCTGGTGCTAGGGTTTGGGCAATCCCCATTTCAAATTTCAAATAAATTTAGACATGATGCAGCAACCAAGCTAGTCCAAGTGCATAGCAAGGCTAGGGACGTGACAACTCACCCCCACTAAACTAGAATCTCGTCCCGAGATTCAAGCGTAGGGTAAGATGAAGGGGGAACGCAAACTAACATAATCTTCACGATCCAGGTGGCATTTCATAAGAACGTTGACTCGATCACCATCATTGTCTCGATGTCTTGCTTTGAGAACTCCAACTAACATGACAACGAGAGGGAAAGAAAGACTCTAGAAGGACCGATCTTATCGAAGGTCAAACAACTTAGGATCAATTGATGGAATGAGACATTGAAACATTTCTCAAGCTGAGACACAAAACATACCTCCAGAGGGATGGAGTGAAACAGATGACGAAGGTTCAAATTGGTAGGCAACCATTCCACGCTTGAGTAAGATGATGCATGGTTTCAACGTAGCGAGGAGTTAATTGTCATGACTCCATAACAAGACACCTTGGGAGAGGTGACTCGTAGAATTATTACCTTAAGTGGCAAAAATAATTACCTTTGATATGGAGATCATTGGGAATCTCTATACCAGCCTAAGGCAAATCTCGAGCGATCATTTGGAGGAGTTCGGTAGAATGGCATACTAGGACTTATCATAAAAAATGTGGACAACCTTGTTGAAGACAACGCAAGGATGATTTTGCTTATCATAAAAAATGGATGGAACCCATGGTAGAATGGCACAATGGCGGTGCAAGCTGGGGACAAAATGCAAATGCTAGGAATGATTCTAGTAACTGGGGAGAAACTCAATAGTAGAGAGTGATTCCACTATTGGAATGGTTATAGCATAACTGAGTAAACTAAGGGCACTATGCAATTAATGCCGACAATAAAACCTAGCACTTGCGTGAGCTCTCAAGAACTTGAGCATTTCCATATTCATCAAGGTTTTACCAATTTCTGTGTCAAGAATCCTGGCAACACAACACACTACCATGATTAATAGTGATGGATGATGCAGATGCAAAGGAAGATAACACCTTCTCAGATTTCACCTTAGCAATGCCAAGGTCCCAAGATCTGGATAATCGACCGAGAGACATTTAGCACTCTGCTTCTAATGTTCTCCTTGATGTGCTAGTGTATCCCATTCATAGATATAGTTTGATATCTAGAATATCAAGTAAAAGGTCGGACTTCGGGAACACAAAAATCCATAAGGGGCAACTAGGGAGTAAATCCTATGAAATCCCTATGGGGAGGTGGCCAACTTCCTCAATCAAGATACTAAAATAATGGGTCTTCCAGCTGGGTGTGTTGGCCATGATATCCACTTTACCGGGTTACAGAGAGGCCAATATTATAGTTCTTGGGAAATGTTCCAACCATCATATCTGCCTGAGATTTGGATTTGGTTGGGGTCAGGACAACCCAGACTCATCGAGTCTAGGAAGAAAAAAATGAAAGTTTGCAACACAAATTGACGAGATGACGTTGCGAGATTCTCGGGGAATGAACTACGATAGCAAGCTCCAAAACATGAGTTGGTTCTTCTACAACATGTGAATACGTTGTTCCAGACAAGCATGATCACATGGTAGTCTTACAAAGAAACACTACCGAGTTCAGGTGGGGAACCCTCATCGAGGATATCAAAGCCTTTACGCAAGTCCATGGATTAGATCCCAAGCATAGACTTCTCTTCCTTGAACAAGTCAATCAGTGGCTTGGGGTGCTAGGGAATACATATGGG
Organism: Triticum aestivum; assembly: GCF_018294505.1. NCBI lineage: Eukaryota > Viridiplantae > Streptophyta > Magnoliopsida > Poales > Poaceae > Triticum > Triticum aestivum. The sequence goes on along the minus strand of NC_057813.1, from coordinate 127,722,938 downwards.
GTGGAGGTAATTAATCTACCAAACCATAGTATACTTTGCACATGCATGACTGACTTGGGACGATTCCAGAGGAAGCAAAACTAACTCTCTTTAATTCACGACGGCAACTTGCATCGAATGCACATGAATAAGAGGAAGTCACTTCTTTCATCCAAACATATGCTTCATGAACGCAACATGAAGATAATGCTTATAAAAGTTTCCAATACTAGCTTGATGTTCAACATGAATCATGGAGGAGACAAAATGCTGCTGATGGGCTCAATAACAAGTTATCGAGATTTCCATGTAAATGGAATTCCACAATTATGTGAACAAGTGATAGCATTGGTCAGAACAAAAGATATAACGGTGTATGCTCGAGGAAAAACCACGAGTAAGATAACATTATGAACATCGTTGGTTCTGGTCTGATTTGATGATATCCCATACTCAAATCAAAGGTTGGATAAAATGATAGGTCCATTAACTGATTACGAAGGTCAGTCGATGAAAATATCAACTTTCTTCAACACACATACATGATATCCCTTAAAATGAACTAAGTCGGACAAGCTTTTATCTTCCAACTCTCCAAGTTGTTGTTTGGCTTAACCAACTAGCTCAGGGATATCCAACACAGATTCTTGGAGAATGGGTGGTTTGGAGGAAAACCAACATGATCACGAACTCAACATAGTGGTCAGGTGACAACCTGGTAATACTTCCGAGAAGATATTCAGAACATCACGAAGATATGTTACTAAGCTCGAGAACAATCTTGCTTTTCAGAGCAAGACGATATGATCAAATAAGCAAGGGATTGAATAATCCTAACTCATTGATCAAAGAGTGCACCAGGAATAAGGACTAGGTAGCACAATCTGTCTTAGAATGATGATTCAATACCAACAATCAAAGAATGAGATTATTGTCCATTAACTACCAAGCAACGGGGTTGCTAGCAGTATTGATTTCACACATCACGATTCACTTGTCGGCATTCCGGTTACAATAACACAGGAACCGAGGAATTAACAATGATGGCAAGAAGTATTACTGCGTCAAAAATTCATAAGAGGTGGTGCAATTCTCATGACACTCTTGACATCAAGATGGTAACACTCCAAGATAGAGCAGACCAAAAGCTGGATTGGCATTTTGATCTGTGGAATATAATTGCTTTGACCCAATCCTAGATATGGATGAGGTTCTGGAGTTTGTTTCTCCTATTCATTCTGGAATAGAATGGCTTGACGGACGACAAGAATAGTAGGCGTCGATGAACATGGATGCACACATACCCTTGGCTATCTACTGATAGACGAAGGTCGGAATATAACTAAAGAGGGACAACTCGAAGAGCCTATGGTTTTCTGAGTTGTGGATGCATAGATTGGTATGTCGAACGAGTTCAACATATTTCTTCCGGACAACCCATGCAGAAAGGTAGAACTGGCAGAATCACAACATAGAATCGAGGACTCATCAAGGGCACTTTTGTTGTGATCTTTTGGTTCAACGAGGAACTACTGCCATAAGTAGTTCATTGTATTTGGAAGAATGATATACCACGAATCTCGAGGACTATCGCAAAGGTTACTAATATCCTAAAGGAACTAGCAAACACCAACAACATGAAGTAAGTAGGGTGAATCTCGGGTTCAAGAACCCAGGAGTAGAATGCCTACTAATTAAGTGACATCACGGGATGCTTTCGGGAATGATGGCCAGAGTCATCACACTAGGACACTAAACATGGTTAAACTACTAGGTGATCCCCTAAGACACCTAGGGTCATGATAATAACTCCAACATATATTTCGAGGCAATAGGGTACCTCAACTCAGCAATTAGTGTGATTAACCTGGCGTAGAAGAACATTGAAACCAGAGGGAAAGGATTTTGCAAGTGCATCAGATTGTTTAGAAACCTGGGACGACTCGGACAGCATAACGGCTGTAAATGCTCAAAAAGATTTGAGACATCCTGCAAATTAGTGGTATGACCATTCAACATCATCATATCAAGGTTTCTAGACCAACTGTCAACATACAGAAGTAGTAGGAACTGAACAGACACTTAAATCCATCAATCCTATAAGTCTACGGATTAGTAACACGTGATCCTGATAGAAAGAAGAGAAAACCTAGTTCCTTAACCCCGTAGGAAAAATAAGATGACTCAGATCAGAAGGGCATAGGGTATAAGGAGTAAAAAGAGCCTTACGTTCCATCCCACAATCAATTCCCTTATATAACTAAAGAATTTCTAGACTCAACTTCGACCAGTTTGGCTTGGTAATCCTACAGGCAGTCAAGCTTTGATACCAAAGCTGTCAGGACCCCGATCCAATGCCACACCGATCTAGCATGTAACACCTCATATCACTTTGCGGCCTCACACACGGTATTCCCACGGGTGTCACCTTACCAGGCCCGGGAACATTTGCGCCTTTTGGCTCACATATACGATAGTGTCGCTAGCATCCATATGACAAAGAACCCGGGCTGACATGACTAGTCGTGAACCCAAAGTGGCGCTAACTTACAGGGATAGGCATACATGACCCAACAACGAACGTGTCGGTCAACAGCGAGTGAATCCGGGCTGTAGCAGCTGGGCTAGCAGGACTCCAGAGAATCTGGGCTGTAGCAGGCTAACAGGACTCTGGTAGACACCGCGTGACATTTCCCCAAAGGGACAGACACAGGAATGAAGAAGGACACATGCCGGCCAGCCTAAGTGTTCCGGAGCAGTAGCAAGCTACCATGGCTCAGTGGAAGAACTAGGAGACATTTCCCGGTAAGAGAGGCTACCAAGGATAAACAACTAGGTTGTCAGATCCCACACATACCAAGAATCTCATTAACATACACACAATATGCTCGATATGTGCAAATACAACATGGCATCACAACATGACTCTACGACTCAAGTATTTTACTCAATAGGCTCCGAGGAGCGAGATATTACAAACATGGGTCTCATGACCCAACATTCAGAGCATACAAGTCAAAGCACAAGCGGAAGCTTAACATGTCTGGGTACAGACATCTACAAATGAAAAAGGCTGAGAAGCCTGACTATCTACAAGATCCTGCCGAGGGCACAAGATCATAGCTGAGGTAACCAGCTAAACGTCGAAGTCCAAGCGGAACTACTAATGAGACTGAAGTCTCTCTGCAAAAACATAAAATAGGCAAACGTGAGTACAAATGTACCCAACAAGACTTACATCAGAACTATCTACATATGCATCATTATCAACAAAGGGAGGGTGGGGTTTAACTACAGCAAGCCAGCTTTGACTCAATGGCTATCCTGAACTACGACTGCAATGTAACTGTTTGAGGTGGCGCACACGAGTCCACATATTCACCATATCAATATACCACTATGGATCCGCTCCTGTCTTTCTACGAGAACGCCATCCATAGCACTCACGCTTATCTTGCGTATTTTAGAGTATCCACTTTCACTTGTCTATGAACTGTACATGCAACCCAGAGGTCCTTTACTGCGGACACGGCTATTCGAATATATCATATGCACCCTGCAGGGGTGTACTTCTTCACACACGCTCTCGCCACTTACCGCCATGTACACCTCGTGTATCTCAGCAACCTTCAAGCGGAAGCCTGGCGAGGGAGTCGGCCACGACCTGACTAACCACACAAGTCTCTCATCCAGGTTTATCGCCTATTCGGGTTCCATCCGCAAGGATATCCTTCCGGGGTGTCGCTCATGGCCCCAAACGATGTGAGCAGGGTTCTGAAGCCCACCATCCAGGTGCCACTTGGTACACCGTGCCACTGTTCCTGGTCTGTCCCAAGCCCACCTGTACCGGGTGCCACTTGGTAGACTTCTAGCACTACCTACAAACACCAGAAACTAGTTGCAACTCCTGGATAGAGATCGAGTTGATTAATAAGTCGAGAGAGCTTGGAGTGCCCGGAGCCCAATGTGTGGTAGTAACTATTCATGGATCACAAACACAGAACTCACTTCCTGAGGACGGCTGCAATGAGACAACCCACCATGTACTCCTAGCTACATGGGCTCTCACCGCTACCTTTACCAAATCGTGTGCACACACTTAGCTCACACACAGTAGGACATGTTTACACACCTTTAATTCATCCCCGATGAATCAGACCTGACTCAACTCTAAGCTTAGCAAGCATGACAAACAAACATGAATGAGTAGGCACATCAGGGCTCAAACAACTCCTACTCATGCTAGTGGGTTTCATCTATTTACTGTGGCAATGACAAGTCATGCAGAGGATAAGGGGTTCAGCTACCGCAGCAAGTAACAAATATGTCATTGTTGTCCTAATGCAGTAAACGAGAGCAGGAGCGAGAGAGTGGGATTGTATCAGAATGAACAAGGGGGTTTTGCTTGCCTAGCACTTCTGAAGATAGAAATAGTTCTTCATCGGTGTCATCGATCTCATCGTCGGTATCACGTCTATCTAGAGGGGACAAATACCGGCAACACAGAAGGGAACACAATCAATGCAATGCACAATATGATGCATGATCATGACATGGCAAAATGAGTGTGTTGGGCTAATGCAACTATAAACCAGATTAAATGAAGTTGGTTTGAACCAAGGGTTCAAATTCAAACTCCATATGTGCTTATTTAAATGTCAATTATGCAAATTGCCATATACAGCAACATTAGGTTGTTCAAGCATGCATGCAAATGCCATAAACAGATTCCTTGAATTTTTTTGATAATTTTTCATATATAAATTATTTCATTTGGAGTTACTGTTTATTTTCTATGAATTTTAAAAGTTTGGGGTATTTTCTAAAATTTATAAATCATTTCTGATTTATCTAAAACTCCAAAAAATAATTACTACATCAGCCTGACATCATCATGACGCTAGCAGGTCAACAGGGCACGGTCCAGGTCAAACCTGACCAGCGGGGTCCACACGTCAGTGACTGCGGCTAATCCTAATATAAATTAAACCTAACCTAGTTTAATTAGTCGGGCAGGCCCGCATGTCAGTGAGTCAGTGGCTTAACTAAAATGGATCCGACTTGCCTGCTCCCTCCCCATGCTCTGATCCATGCTCCCACTTCATCCTACGATTGTCCTTTTTTCTTTTTCCTTTCTAATCTAATCATCTCCCCCCTGATTTTAAGGGGGTGGGGCCAGATCTTATTTTGTTCCAATCAAATCAAGCCACGTATGCGGGAGCACGGATGGGCACACGAGCAGGGAGCAGGCAAGTCTCGTCCAATTAAAATTAGTTATTAATTTAACCAAAAGTTAGCAGGGGCCGGGCCCACACGTGAGTGACCCACTGGGGTCAAACGGTGGTCAAACCCTGGTCACTGGGTCAAAACTTGCTAGCGACTCGACGCCGGCGAGCTCAGACGCGGCGGAGAGCTACGGGTTTCGCGCTCCGGCGTCCAAACGGATGGAGGAGACCACCTACAGACAGCTAGTGATCTCGCACGTCAAGTGGTGCAGTTAGTTACGCTGGGGGCGACCTATATTGACGACGGCGAGCTCAAAGGCGGCAGCCAGAGTTCAGGTCTCAGTGGTTTCGGCGTTGCGGTGCACAGCAGGAGCAACTGGAGGGGGTTTTGGGCTATTGGCATTGCGCTGAGCACGGCTGTGCGCTCGGTTGTAGCTCTAGGTGACGGTAGCCACGGTGGCGTCATGGCCGGCGGAGCCGAGCTCGCGCCTCCGGTGGAATCGGCGGCTACAAGACAGGAATGAGCTCGGGGAGGAAGGGGAAAGATGCGGCAGCTCACATCGAGTTGAACGGAGGCGTCAGCGTGCTCGAGGAGGGGCTGGTGACGACGGGAGGTGGCCGGCGATTTCGGTGGCCCGAGGAGGAAGAAGACATCGGGGACGGCGCTCTGGGGCTCTTCCCGTCACGTGGCTTGGTGAATACGGCGTATGGGTCCACGGCGGAGCTCGAGGTCACGTCGGAGAGGCACAGGGAAGGCTGTGGTCGCGGTGATGCTCATCGGTGCACTCTGGCTCGTTCGGGCGGCCGCGAAGGAGAGAGCAGAGGAGAGGAAAGAGACACGGGGAGTGTGAGGGAGTGGGCCAAGGAGCTGCGTCGCATCTCGAGGGCGTGAGGGGGAAAGGAGAGCTCGCCAGCGTGAAGCAGGAGCTGGCGCAGCCGGCGTCGTGCTCTGGTTTGCCTCTGCCTACTGGCAGAGGTAGAAGACGGTTATGCCCCTGTGGGCTAGGCCTCTACAATGGTGGGCTGGCCCCTCTGGTGGCTACACGGGTGAGGCCAGGTAAGCTCCAGGTAAGTTTGCTCTGTTTTATTTTATTTCTGTTTTCTATTTTTTTGCCTCTGTTTTGAGCTTAGGAAAAATACCAAGGCATTTCCTAAAATCCTGAAAATATTCATGGACACTTGCTGAATTATTTCAGTGGCCCAAAAATAGTTCCAACATTATTTGAACATTTAAATTATTTATAGTATTTAAATTCCCAAAGTCAAATACAATAAGATTTAATTCAAAATTCCAGAATGGCCTAGAAATAGGTGCATCATTTTTGGCAGAGGGTTTCACCTTTAACAAAAATCATGAACTTTTCTAAAGGGCATTTGGGTTCATTGAAGATATTTTTATTGAACCTAGTTGAATTGATCTGGTGCTAGGGTTTGGGAAATCCCCATTTCAAATTTCAAATAAATTTAGACATGATGCAGCAACCAAGCTAGTCCAGGTGCATAGCAAGGCTAGGGACGTGACAGCGCCATCACAGCTTAACTGATAAAATGTCCTGTCGACGAGCTCCACAAATATGTCCGGATCTTCTTCAAGTCCGGGGTCAAGGGCCCGGTCGGGGTCCTCTAGCTGTGGAGACGGGCTGTGAACCTCCCTCATAGTTTTTTGCAGTTCCTGCTATGAATTGGCAAGGTAAATATTTGTGCTAAAGAATGCGGGAAAGACTGGAATAAAAGATAGCAGCTCACCCAGCTTGGGGGGTTGTACATGGAGAATCCATCCCATGGCTTGATACGGATGAACTCCTCCTCTTCTCCTTTGTACAAATCGGACAGTATCTTCGCCAGAGCAGCGGCGGAGTCCGGACCTTTACGGTCGTAGCGGGTGGCATCATCTTCTCCATTGAAGTGCCACATGGGTTTCCCCCGATATTCAAGTGGCTGCACTCCCCGCATTATCCATATTGACATAACCTCAATTATTGCCAGTCCTGATTTGGCCAGCGTCTTTATCTTGTCCATCAGGAAAAGGATCTCTCTGTTATCTTCCTCCTGGGGGCTCCGAGGGCGCCAGCTGTGGCATTTCTTCAACGGGGCATTTACAAACTCAGGAAGTCCCTTCCAAATAGGGTCCGGAAGAGGGACGTCCTCCATGTAGAACCACTCCGAAGGCCAGTCTTCTTCGGGGTACCGGACAGGTATCCGGTCCCGGCGATGCGCCATATTTTGGCTCCACCCACTTGATATACCGACGCCTCCTGAGTGCAGGGTACGAGGCAGAATAGCCTCTTCCATAGCTTGAAATAAGCTTTGCAACCCAGAAATAGCTCGCAGAAGGCAACGTAGCCCGCGATGTGTAAAATGGAGGCGGGGGTGAAATTATGCAGCTGGAGGCCATAAATCTCCAGGAGCCCGTGGAGGAATGGATGGATTGGAAATCCATGTTCCCTTAGAAAGTAAGGGACAAGGCATACCCGCTCGCCCTTGGACGGGTTGGGCAAACTCTCCGCTTGCTCCCCGCCATTATAAGTGGCTAGTCCGACTCAGACGGGGACCATGTATGCAGGCGGGAGAAACCCCTGGGTCTGCAACTCTACCAATCGGCTATGGGGAACAGAACACTTCTCCCAATCGCCTGGCTTAGTGCTACTGGAGCGAGAGTAGGAGCCGCGACGGCCGGCCATGATGGTACAGATTTTTCCAGGTGCGCTCTGATGGATACTCGCTGGGAGGAGATGGTGTGATTTGGATCTGAGGATCCCCGTCTCTTTAAATAGATGATTTACTCACATGGTCAGGGTGGCAAATGTAAAAATGCCCCAACTTCTCGCATTTGCTCGACACGTGGAAATAGCCATTATTAAAGCACAGAAGCCGAGGAGTGCAACATTAATGGGAAGCCAGACACTGCTCGTTACAACAGGTACTCTGGAGAATTTGGAGAAGAACCCGCCTTGCAATGTCGAAGACAATCTGCGCGCTGGACTCATCGTCATTGAAGTCTGGTTCAGGGGCTACTGAGGGAGTCCTGGATTAAGGGGTCCTCGGATAGCCGGACTATATACTTTGGCTGGACAATTGGACTACGAAGATACAAGATTGAAGACTTCGTCCCGTGTCCGGATGGAACTCTCCTTTGCATGGAGGGCAAGCTTGGCAATTCGGATATGTAGATCTCCTTCTCTGTAACCGACTAAGTGTAACCCTAGCCCCCTCTGGTGTCTATATAAAACGGACGGTTTAGTCCGTAGGACACCAACAATCATAATCATAGGCTAGCTTCTAGGGTTTAGCCTTTACGATCTCGTAGTAGATCAACTCTTGTAATACTCATCTCATCAAGATTAATCAAGCAGGAAGTAGGGTATTACCTCCATCGAGAGGGCCCAAACCTGGGTAAAACATCGTGTAACCCACCTCCTGTTACCATTAGCCTTTGACGCACAGTTCGTGACCCACTACCCGAGATCCGCCCGGTTCTGACACCGACAGCAACCTCCTGCCGCTAGTTTCTGCCGCCATCGACGGAATCTGCTCCGCTCTCGCCACCGTAGCGAACACCTGCCGAACTAGGGCATGTGTTCGACCCCTTGTGCTATCTATTCACCTCCGATTCTAACACAAGGAGAATGCCATGATTCTTGCCACGAATGAAATCTATCTATCAAGCAAAAACTTCCTTAGGCTTAGTTTGATTCAAAAAAAATTAGGGTTAGCTCTCTGCAGAACTCATCTCGGACCGACCAAATCGTAGAAATCGGTCTCACCGATTTGGCTTAGGCCATTGCACATGTGCTTTTCGGTCTGACCTAAAACTGCAAATCAGTGTGACCGAGTTCAATTCTCTATGAAACCCTAGAAATCTCGGTGCCACTGAACTGTGACTCGGTCTGACCGAGTTTGCTAGTTTAGGTTCCAAATGTTGCTTCGGTATCACCGAGTTTATCAATTTGCACTACAAAAAAAAGACACATCCGTGACATTTTGGGCCGAACGAATTTTTTTTCTGTCATGCATATGACACTTCTATGACAATAATTGTGACAAAATCCGGTATCATCACAGATGTGGTGGGATCCTACTTCTATGACAAAAAGTCATGACAGAAAATGGGCTTTTCATCCTGGGCGGGCCGGAGACGCAGCTGCATGACATTCTTTGGGCCGTCCATGACGAAAAAAACCGTGGTATAAGCGAGGGCGAGGAAAATTTTGGGGAGTTCCCAGTTACGGTGGGAGGTCGGGGGCCGAGCGATGCACGTTTCTCTCGTACAGGTACGCGCATGTGTGCTAGGCGTTGGCTCTAACTGAACCCGAGCGAGGCGTTGGACTCTAACTGAACCCGAGCGATTGCACTGCAGGCTACGCGTTACTAAACCCGAGCGGTCGATCGATGGTTGTTAATTAACCCGATCGAGCGATTCCTTCGCTACTACTGCTAACTGAAGCCGATCGATTGAATGAATAGTGAGCATTGCGGGGGGGGGGGGTGGATGAACAGTGAGCGGTGGCGTTGCCTCTGGATGAAAAGGACCCCGTGGTGTGGAGGGCTGGATGAACAGTAGACGGTGGAGGGGTGCCCGTGGAGGGGTGGTTGAACAGGACCCCATGGTGTTGAGGGCTGCATGAACAGTGGACGATGGAGGGGTGGTTGAACAGTAGGCGGTGGAGTAGCGCGCGGTGGAGGCTGGATGAACAGGAGGCCGTGGAGGCTGGAGGAGGTTGACGGTAGCCCATGGAGGCTGGAGGAGGTCGACGATGGAGATGAACAATATCCCGTGGAGTCCCGTTTTGTGGTACGCCACACCCCTCCCGATGAATAGGACCCCCGTTTCGACCGTAGCGCTCCAACACAAGTCTGTTTCGTCTGTTTTGCGGTACGCCACACCCCTCCCGATCAACAGGACCCCTGGTTCAACCATAGGAGGTTCGTTTTGTCCGTTTTGCGATACGCCACACCCCTCCCGATCAACAGGACCCCCGTTTCGACTGTAGGAGGTCCGTTTCCTCAGTTGTGCGGTATGCCAGGCCTCGGTTCCATCGCCTGTTCCATCCAAGCCCTCCCGATGAACACGACCACACATTCTGTTCCGACCAAGCCGGTTGGCTCCCACACGTTCCGTTGGCTCCCGATGAACACGATGCATTTCGTTGCCTCCCCATGAACATGACACATTTTGTCGTGGAAATATCACATCAGATGTCCTAGCGGAAGGACTTAGTCATGGAGCCATCGCAACGAGGTTAGCCTGAAGGTGTTAAACCGGACAGGGGACACGAGATTTTATACTAGTTCGGCCCCTTTGATGAAGGTAAAAGCCTATGTCTAGTTTTGATGGGATTTTTGAGGTTTCGATGACCAGGGAGCAAATACGCTTTGCCTGAGTCTCTAGTTGTTGTCTGTTGTTCTTGAACCACCGCCGGGTCATCCCTTTATATACACAGGTTGACGCCCGGCCGGTTTACAGAGTCCCGAGGCCGATTCATACAAGTATTCGGCTCGGTCTCTCCCTTTCCCTAACTTACAATACAAGTATACAACTATGGCGGTTTACCACTATGGGCCCTAATCCGCCTCCGGGTTCTGGGCCTCTAAACTTTATCCGTAAAGCGCCATCTTCTTGTCTTCATGGGCTTTAGTATAGCTGAGCGTGAACCGGCCCCTCCTGGGCGGTTTACACTCAGTGGTTATATCCTCAACATTAGGCCCTAGATTGATTTGAACCCGTTCATGTCAATCTTCAACACTTAGGAAAATTCCATGAACATCTTGTAATGATTCTCCATAAACCGCCATGTTGTCTTCTCCCTGTAAACCTTGGTGAACTGCCGTGATGTCATCTTCTGTCACTGCAGTAAATCATCATGATGTCATCTCTGCATAAAAAGATACCCCTCATTAATTGCTCCTGAAGATCGAGGCGCCAGTTGTGCCCCCTTTCGCCGCTTTAGGCCCCTCGATTTTCGCGCTTGCCGTTTGTCCTCTTTTCTTTATAAATAAGGTCGGGGGGTCTTTCCATTTTTTTTCCTTGGCTCTCATCTTCCTCCTCGCGGCCCGAAGAACTCCAGCGCCGCCGCCATCATCGGTCCTCGAATCTGCGCCCACTTAGGCCACTGGATCACCCTGTTCATACTAGAGCTCCTGCGATACTCCTCCGCTGCCGTGCGGCCCTGGTAAGTTATCTTCTCATAACCCTAGATCTCCATTAGGGCTTCGAGTTCATCCGTGTTCACCAGTGCTTCTCCGCCTTTTTCTTAACTTCTATACTGAATCTAGATATGCCTACTAGTTTCTTTTGTGGCTAGATCTATAATTTTAGTTTGCCGCACCACAACATCTTGCTGTTCCTGGATGAACTTCATCTGTACCTTCTTCGTTCCTTTTAGAGCCATTGTAGGGGTCAGAAAATTTTCTTTATTGAACCACGGTAGATCCAAAATTATCTTGCCATATTGTGAAACCTGTTTCTGTAAAACACTCAGTAGATTTCAGCTCTGTTTCTTCTGTTTGAGGGCGGTTTAACCTTTAATAGTTGATAATCCGCCATATGCCATTAGCCCTGACTTAAACCGCCATCTTGTCTTGAGTAGTAAACTCCGGTTTAACTTACATACATGCCTTCATCCAATTCCTCGGTTTAACACTGATTAGCACACATCAACCATCTATCGTAAACCGGCCTTCATTTTTCCTTTTACAGTTTGTTTCTGAGATGACCAAGCAATTCACCGCTTGCAACTGGGTTCCGTCCCGGATCACGGAAACTCAAATCAATGGATACATTGTAACTGGCACTTTAGCCTCAAAAAATGTCCTTCATTGGCGAGTTCCTGGCCTTGAGTGCCCTCCTGAGCCTCAAGATGGCGAAGTAATTGTGTTTATGCAGCACTTAGACCGGGGATTCAGCCCTCCCTGATCAAAGTTCTTCCGGGATGTCCTTGCTAGCTTTCAACTCCATCCTCAGGACATTGGAACAAATTCTGTGTCCAATATATGCAATTTCCAAGTGTTCTGCGAAGTTTACCTTCAAGAGGAACCAACTGTTGAGCTCTTCCAAGATTTCTTCCATATAAACCGCCAAACTGAGGTCTCTGACGGCCCCAATACTGAACTTGGTGGGGTTTCAATCCAGAAGAGAAAAGAAGTTGATTTCTCTCATGCAAAGCACCACAGCCATCCTAAAGACTGGAACCAAACATGGTTTTATTGTAAGAACACTGCCCCTGCTAGAGAAAATCCTTTGTCGGGTTACCGCGCTCACTGGCTTCGCAATGGACATCCACTGCCTCAACGGCTCACCGCCAAGGAGCGACAGGATTACGCACCTCAACTCGCCAAGCTCCGGGCTCTCCAAGCCAACGGTTTGAATGGTGTTGACCTTGTTCGCTGTTGGGTCGCATGGCATGTCCTTCCTTTAAGCCACCGCTCCGGATTGATGCACGAGTATACCGACATTGCCAAGGATTCCCAACGGTTTAATGAGATAGAAATGACTAATGATGAAGTCACTGAATCTGTGAAGAAAATGCTAGATGAACCGATCGCTGCATGCAGCCAAACTGGGCTGGCCCCTTTTTACACCTCCAACAAACCGCCAATGGTAAAGATTTTAACCTTGTCTTTCTTGATCCGCTTCCACTTTAACACTGTTCTAATAAACCTTTGTTTAATTTTACAGGCCAATAGCTCCTTCTGGAAAAGGAAAGCTTCAGACAAACTGGCAAGGGCCCCTCGTGCCAAGAGCAAAGTTACAAAGAAACCTGCTAAGAAGAAAACCGACGAGTTTGCTGATCCTCCGAAGATGTCGAGGAATCGGATCAAGAGGTAGAACTTGACTCCCTTGGCTCCTTTTTCATACACCTTATTAACAACGACTATTACCAGGATGATGCGGAAGCCAGCCGCGCTGATCATGTTGAGGTAATCTCCCTTTCCTCCGGTTCAGATCTTGAGCCGGTTCAAAAATATCATCGTGTTGTTCGGAAAGTAAAATGCTCTCACCCACTTGCTCATTTGGATCCACAATTTTCTTTGAAGATACAACAACATGAAGGTCGTCGCACAACCCGGCATAGTGGACAACAGGTCACTTCCTCCGGTTTACCAGACACTCCACCTCGAAAACATCGTCCAGAGGTCTCTTCCTCTTTTAATAAACCTTGTCCCCTGGCAGGTTGCTTCCGCTACCCACTTAATCCGTCTGATTCAAATTATCAGGTAACTTCTAACTCTTCACCTGGCGATTCATCAACCACGCAATTGCCTCCCCTCAAGACCGTTGCTGGGTAAGTGTACTGCTTTTCATCTTGTTTCTTCATGCATCGATTTATCATACTAATCTTTGTTTTGACGTTGTAGTGCCAAGGCCCGATTGAGCAAGAAAGCCAAGACCAGCGGCCCCACTGATGAAGTTGAACCGGAGAAGACCCCAGAAAATGCTGGTAAAGATACTAATGTTGTCATGGATGACTCGGCCCCGCAAGACCCAGCCACTGATGCTAATCCGCCGGAGGCTGACTCGGCTACGCATGCTGATCCATCAAGTCCTAATGCTACGCCTCCAAGCCCAGCTGCTAATCCGCCGAGCCCAACTGCTAACCCACCGAGCCCAGCTAGGGATATTGTCAATCCGCCGAGCCCATCAAAAGGTGGCGAAGATGATGTTGTTATCACCTGTACTGCTCATACCGTCCCAGGCAATCCGGTTGCTTTATCAAAACATACTGCCAAGGAAGAATTTACTGCAATGGGCAAGGGGAAAGGGAAGACTGATTTATCAAGCTATGTTAACCTTTCTGCCCAGGAGCTTCATTCTAGATTCCTGAACCGGCTGTACACAAGCCGAGATTATGAGGCCGGTTTGGTGAATCTAATGAAGGAGTGTTATGAGGTAACCTTCCAAACACTTTCATCCTTGTGATGTATATTCACTGCATTGTAGCCCCCAAGTGCCGGTTTGTCTCGTGAAGATAAACCAGAAGTTTTATGTTCCATACTGTATTTTGTTAATTCTCTTGCCTGTTTATTTTGTGATCAAACACACATTAGCCCCCAAGTGGCAAGATTAAAACTTGTATTGATCCTTGGGACTTCAAACAATCAATAGTAAAGAAGCAATCCGCATTAGCCTCCAAGTGCCAAGTTTATAACTGGTTATATGCTTGGGACTTTTGATAAAAATATTAACATGATCCTCATCTGACTGGCAGGCTGATATAAATCACCAAGGTTCTCAAATTGCTGACCTTCAAGAGAATATCAAGTCCCAACAAGCAGAGACTTCAAAGGCTAAAGAGGAGCTGAAAAGCGCTTTAACAGCCATGGAACAACTGAAGGACAGTTTCAAGACTGAACGTGCCAACTGGGAAACTGAAAAGACTGCATTACTAAAACGGGCTGAAGACGCCGAGTCAGCTCTTAAACCGGTGACGGAAGAGCTGACTGGGTTGAAGCGCCAAGTAAATTCCATGACCTCTAAAATATTTGGTAAATACCCTTATCAAGATTTCGTGAATAACCATCTTTGAAATTGCCGGTTTAACATAAAAATCTTAAACCGTTATAGGTGGCCGCATTGCTCATCTGGGCTCTGACATGTGGATGAAGCCGAAGGCACCATATACTCTGATAGAGCAACTGTATACCGGTGCCCAACGGGTTATCTGTGTAGTCTCATACAACAATCTGGCCCCAACATTGATCAAGGACACTCTAGCCAGGTTATCCATGACGCCGGCGCAGATAGTGGAGATGAAGCGATCCGCTGCCAGGGCTGGCGCTTTGTTGGCACTTACCCGGGCTAAAGCATGGATAGCTGACCTGGATCCTATTGATATTGCCAAGGGCTTTCCCGGTGAACAAGAAAACGGGGCAGAATTTGATAATGAAGCCCTCGAAGTTTTGACAAAGGAAATGCGTCCTCTGGCAAGTTAATTGGCGGAAGAGGCTAATTTGACTGTTCATCGATCCTTCTACGATGCCAACAACCAACGGATTGACACTGCTGTGAAGGAAGTGCAAAATCTTATCCCGCCAATCCGTAAGCACACTTACGCCCCTGACGTTGATTCGTCCGAACTTATAAGTGAAGAAGCTGTCTTTCAAGCATTAACCCGGATTGACTGGACCACCATTGACTTCCAGCCACTAGATGGGGAGGAGGAGGCTGAACCGACACCAGAAGATCCATCAAATTCTCGTCAACCCGGCAATGGGTCTTAGTCCGGCAACTGGGTTGATATTCACAGATTGTGTTCTGTGTAAAGAACAATCACTTATTTTGGGCCTTAAAGCGCCTTGCAAAAGGCTAGTTGAAATACTTTGATCTGCTGCCATCGTGCACTGGGATATAACTTTGTTTGATCCGTCATGATAATTTCAGTGCTAGCTTATATACCTTCATAATATTATGCAATCCCTATGTCTGCATAAAAAGATCTGTCCGAGCGGTTTACCGCCGGACGGGTCAAAGTGCCCAACACACAACCTGGTAAACAACCAAGGTTATAAAAAATAGCAAAGATAGATAATACCTGTGATATGAAATTATGCTGTTGGTTGACCAACTTGATTGTACTAAGGGTGAACACCCAACTTCCACCATGCAATGCTGGTATGTATTAAGTCACACCGGGTTGCGATGAACACCGGATGATCATACTGGCGACAGGTAGTCAAAGCCAGACCAGTATGAAAGATGCCGGTTCACCATTGATTATATGCTTTAACAGATGATAACTGTAAGCCACACCGGGTTAAGAAACAGCGGGTTGAGATAAACACATATAGTTTGGCCGGGTCGAAAGACGCCGGTTTACTTGCAAAGTTGGATCAATAAAGATAAAAGTTGTAAAAAGCGAAAGCAAATAAAACTTGTAGTCGAGGCTTTTCGAGGGCTGTCAGGCCCAAATTCGAGGCTTTTCGTGGGCTACGAGGCCGCTGAGTTAAACCATTTGACAAAGCCTTTTAAGATGGGCCTCCAACTAACCAATCGTCGTTTTAACTTTGACAAGTTCAGGGTCTCAATGAGAGTAACTGTCAAACGTTCGGCAGGTCATGCTAGGATTACCTGGATAGGAGTGGCTTACTTGATGAAGGCAGGTTAACCCGGGGTTTTAGGTGAATACACCAGGCTTCCAAGCCGTGGGTCGATGTCTGGTTACAAGGGTCCTTTCAAACTCTTTGTTACTTTACACAAAGATCCCCCAAGTAAATTTGTGAGCTGTGCTCAATGGGTGCCTATGTTTGAGTCATGCTTGTAGCAACAGATCTCTCTTTGGCCCCTTGGGTGTGAAGCTCCCAAGCTGTATGATGGCATAATAGCCGGTTTAATGGACAAAATGGGTCATTGCTTTGGAAGCAGAAGACCCTTGTAACCAAGAAATATTGGAAGAACGGCAGAGGCCCTGCTTGTAGCAAGGATGTCGGTTTATTATATTGATCATAATATATGCATTGTCATAATTTGTACATAAGAAGAGCCTATAACTCAGGTGTAGTAAGGCCGCAGGAGAGCTATGTTCCACGGCCGCCGGGTCTCCTCCTCAGAAGTACGTGAGTCTTCTCGAACGTCAATGAGGTAGTATAATCCGTTGTGCAGATTCTTGCTGACCACAAAGGGCCCTTCCCAAGGTGGGGATAACTTGTGCATATCGGTCTGATCCTGGATGAGCCGGAGCACTAAGTCGCCTTCTTGAAAGGTTCTTGTTCTAACCCGGCGGCTGTGATAACGCCGCAGATCTTGCTGATAAATCGCCGAATGAGCCAATGCCATGTCCCGTTTCTCATCTAATAGGTCCAGTGCTTCTTGTCGTGCTTGCTCGTTGTCCGCTTCAACATAATTGGCAACCCGGGGCGAATCATGACGAATGTCACTAGGGACAACTACCTCTGCTCCATAGACCATGAAGAAGGGCGTATAACCTGTAGATCAGTTTGGGGTGGTGTTTATGCTCCATAACACAGATGGTAGTTCCTCCACCCAACAGCCCGGTGTCCGCTTTAAAGGGACCATGAGTCAGGGCTTTATACCCTTTAAAATTTCTTGATTAGCTCTCTCAGCTTAACCATTGGACTTGGGGTGAGCCAAGGGTGCTACATCAAGCCGGATGTGCTCTCGTTGACAAAATTCCTCCATCTCAGCTTTGGAAAGGTTCGTGCCATTATCTGTGATGATGCTATGTGGAAAACCAAAGCGGAAGATCACCTTCTTGAGGAATTGAACCGCCGTGGCTACGTCACATTTGCTTACTGGCTCTGCTTCAATCCACTTAGTAAATTTGTCAACCGCCACCAAGAGGTGGGTCTTCTTATCCTTGGATCGCTTAAAAGGACCCACCATATCAAGCCCCCAAGTGGAGAACGGCCAAGTTATTGGAATCATCCGTAGCTCTTGAGCCGGCACATGAGCTTGACGTGAAAACTTCTGACAAGCATCACACTGCTTTACCAGGTCCTCAGCATTGGTGTGAGCCGTCAGCTAGTAAAAACCATGACAAAAAGCTTTAGACACCAAGGATTTTGAACCGGCGTGATGACCACAATCTCCTTTGTGGATCTCGCGCAAAATCTCACGGCCTTCTTCAGGAGAGATGCAACGCTGAAACGCCCCTGAAACACTGCAATGATGCAACTCGCCATTAACGATTGTCATGGACTTGGGTCACCGGACTATCTGTCTGGCCAGAACTTCATCTTCTGGTAACTCACCCCGGTTCATATACGCGAAGTATGGAACCGTCCAATCCGGAATGACATGTAAAGGGGCCACCAATTGTGCCTCCGGATCTGGAATAGCGAGGTCCTCCTCTGTGGGTAGCTGAACCGACGGATTGTGTAGGACATCCAGAAAGGTATTGGGTGGCACTGGTTTACGCTGAGACCCCAGCCGGCTTAAAGCATCAGCTGCTTCATTTTTTCGCCGATCAATGTGCTCATCCTGATAACCTTTGAAGTGACCAGCCACAATATCCACCTCTCGCCTGTAAGCCGCCATGAGGGGATCTTTAGAGTCCCAAGTACCAGAAACTTGTTGAGCCACCAGATCAGAATCTCCAAAGCATCATACCCGGCTTAAGTTCGTCTCCTTAGCCACTCGAAGACCGTGGAGTAAGGCCTCATACTCAGCTACATTGTTAGTACAAGGGAACATTAAGCAAAGAACATAATGAATTTTATCACCTCGAGGGGAGGTAAGGACAACTCCAACCCCCAAGCCCTCCAATTGCCTGGACCCATCAAAGTGAATAGTCCAGTAGTTACTGTCCGGTTTGTCCTCCGGTATCTGTAACTCTGTCCAATCATTGATGAAATCCACAAGGGCATGGGACTTGATTGCTGTTCGAGGCATGTACTTCAAACCGTGTGGTCCAAGATCAATAGCCCACTTAGCAACCCGGCCAGTTGCTTCCCTGTTCTCGATTATATCCCCCAAAGGAGCAGAACTGACCACTGTGATGGGATGACCTTGAAAGACTGTTTAAGCTTCCGACTTGCCATAAAAAACCCATACACTAGCTTCTGCCAATGCGGATATCTTTGCTTCGACTCAGTGAGCACTTCGCTGATATAGTAAACCGGCCTTTGAACCGGATATTCCTTCCCAGCCTCCTTGTGCTATACCACAATGGCAACACTGACAGCTCGGGCATTAGCAGCCACATATAATAGCAGTGGCTCCTTATCAACTGGAGTGACGAGAACCGGCAGTTCAGCCAACTGCTTCTTCAAGTCCTCAAACGCCGCATCAGCAGCCTCGCTCCAGACAAAATTGTCTGTCTTCTTCAACATATGGTATAGAGGGATCGCCTTCTCTCCCAATCTGCTGATAAACCGGCTCAAGGCCGCAATACGACCCGCCAGACATTGAACATCATTAATACATGCCGGTTTCGCCAGAGATGTGATAGCCTTGATCTTCTCCGGATTAGCCTCAATGCCTCGATTGGACACCAGAAAACCCAAGAGCTTTCCAGCCAGTACACCAAAGACACACTTAGCCGGATTGAGCATCATTTTATAAACTCGCAGATTATCAAAGGTTTCTTGTAAATCAGATATGAGCGTCTCTGCTTTCCTGGACTTGACCACAATATCATCCACATAGGCATGAACGTTGCACCCAATTTGAGTATGAAGACAATTCTGCACACAACGTTGATAAGTTGCCCGGGCACTCTTGAGCCCAAAAGGCATGGATACATAGCAGAAGGCTCCAAAGGGAGTGATGAAAGCTGTCTTCTCCTGGTCCTTAACTGCCATTTTGATCTGACGATAACCGGAATAAGCATCCAAAAAACTCAAACGCTCACAACCCGCCATTGCATCAATAATTTGATCAATACGAGGGAGGGCAAAGGGATCAGCCGGGCAAGTCTTGTTCAAATCTGTGTAATCTACACACATACGCCAAGTGCCATTTTTCTTAAGTACCAGCACCGGATTAGCCAACCATTCTGGGTGAAATACTTCAATGATAAAACCAGCAGCCAACAACCGGGCTACCTCTTCTCCAATGGCCTTGTGTCGTTCCTTGTTAAAGTAGCGAAGGAACTGTTTGACCGGTTTAAACTTGGGATCAATATTGAGAGTGTGCTCAGCGAGTTCCCTCGATACACCTGGCATGTCAGAAGGCTTCCATGCAAAAATGTCCCGGTTCCCATGGATGAACTCGATGAGCGCGCTTTCCTATTTTGGATCCACATTTGTGCTGATACTAAACTGTTTGGATGAATCGCCAAGAACGAAATCAACAAGTTGAGTTTCATCAGTCGGTTTGAACTTCAGGGTCGGATCATGTTCTGTAGAGGGCTTCTTCAGGGACGTCATGTCTGCCGGATCAACATTGTCCTTATAAAACTTTAACTCCTCCGTTGCACAAACCGATTTAGCATATGCCGCATCACCTTCCTCACACTCCAGAGCAATCTTACAGCTGCCATGAACCGTAATGGTCCCTTTATGACCCGGCATCTTGAGCTGCAGATAAACATAACACGGCCTTGCCATGAATTTAGCATAAACCGGCCGTCCAAATAAAGCATGGTACGGACTTCTGATTTTGACCACTTCAAAGGTCAGCGTCTCGGACCTTGAATCATGATCATCTCCAAATACCACCTCCAGAGCTATCTTACCAACTGGGTAAGGCGATTTACTAGGCACCACTCCGTGAAAAACGGTGTTTGACGGTCTAAGATTCTTATCTCTCAACCCCATACACTGGAAGGTTTCATTGTACAATATATTGATACTGCTCCCTCCGTCCATGAGTACCTTAGTGAACTTATAACCTCCCACCTGAGGTGCAACCACCAAAGCTAGGTGACCCGGATTGTCAACCCGAGGCGGGTGATCCTCCCTGCTCCAGACAATAGGCTGCTCAGACCAGCGTAGATAACGAGGCACCGCCGGTTCAACAGAGTTCACTGCCCTTTTATGGAGCTTCTGATCGCGTTTGCACAAGCTAGTAGTGAAGACATGATACTGTCCACCATTTAATTACTTTGGGTTGCTCTGATAACCCGACTACTGTTGATTCCACTGATTACCATGTTGATGGTTACCACCTTGGTTGTTCTGACTGCCCTGATTGTTCTGAAACCCTGAGCTTGAACCGCCACCACCGTAACCCGGCCCATGGAATCTTGGACCGGAACCACCAGATGGACCCTGATCATACCGAAAAAGATCAGAATTTTTGAACTCCCTCATGATGTGGCAATCCTTCCAAAGGTGTGTGGCCGGAGCCTCCTTTGTCCCGTGCTTTGGGTAGGGTTGGTTTAACAGGTGTTCCAGATTCATTCCTCCACCACGGTGGGGTGGTTTACCCTTACGACGCTGCATATTACCCTGCACATTGGTGTTAGCCACAAAATCGGAATTGTCCGCTTTACGCTTACCATTGTTTCCTTGGCCCACCTGATTATGCTGCCCCTTTGAACCGGCATTCTTATTTCCCTTCTCTGATTTATCTTCATCAGAATCAGGGTCTTTGGTATTATCAGAATCAGCATACTTAACCAGAGCTGCCATAAGTGTTCCCATATCATTGCAGTGGCGCTTGAGTCGTCCCAGCTTCATCTTTAGTGACTTAAACCGACAATTACCCTCCAATGTCACAATTGCTGTATCCATATTGATGCGGCCGGATGAATGCAAAATTTATGAAACCCGCCGCACCCAATGGGTTGTTGATTCATTCTCTCCTTGGACACAAGCCGCCAGATCTACAATGGACATAGGCTGCTTGCATGTATCTTTGAAGTTTGCTATGAACTTCGCCTTCAACTCATCCCATGAATTGATCGAGTTAGCAGGCAGACTCTTCAACCAGGTGCGAGTCGTT
Source organism: Triticum aestivum (assembly GCF_018294505.1). Taxonomy (NCBI): domain Eukaryota; kingdom Viridiplantae; phylum Streptophyta; class Magnoliopsida; order Poales; family Poaceae; genus Triticum; species Triticum aestivum. The sequence continues at coordinate 127,701,392 of NC_057813.1, read as the reverse complement.
CCTTCTAACATCATGGTGAAGTATTTTGCACACACCGCTTCATCCACATCTAGCATTTCCATCGCCATCTCATAACTCTCAACCCATGCTTTCGGGGGTTGATCAGCGGTGTAATTAGGCACCTTGCACGGCCCTTTAAAATCCTAGGGCAACCACACATTGCGGAGAGCTGGGATGAGACACGACACTCCCCAAGAGCTGAAGGCAAGCCCTGTCCCTCACTCTACTGATGTTGTTGGCTGAACCGAGGCGGGTTGATGATGACCCGCGTACTGTGCCGCTAAAGCGGCATCCCTTCGCGCTCTACCATTATCCACCACGTCCTGAGCATTCCGACCGCCGTTCGCCGGATTAGCCCCTCGAGGAGCCTCACGACGCCGTGCACTGCTTGACACGGACGGCTCGTCCATGTGCCTGCTATAACTCTTGCTCGGTCGGGGGGTTGAATGTATTCTGTCTCGGCTGTAGGAATAAGCCTGTTGCTGAACAACGACGGTTTGAAGAAGATCCCTAGCTCGCTGAGTCTCAATCGCTGCTAATGAATCACCCTCCATCGGAATAGCCGCCAAACATGATGCTGCCGCAATCTTGTTATCCAAGGGGCTGGAAAAGTGACCCGGCGGTGTTGCTACATATTGTGGCGGGTTATCCGTCCGCCGAGGTGGATCCATCGCCCGTGGCTGATCCGGCGCCGCCCCAGGTGCCTCGGTCCGGTTTACTCCTGCTGGATTGCTAGGCCAAGCTCCTGGTGTACTGAAGAGATTCAGACCCTCGTAAATTTGTGGCAGTCGAGATCGATACTTCCTTCTCATGACATCATTTGATGCGTTCTGATCCAACATAAGCCGGTAATTCTGCACCTAGATCTGCTGTGATTGGGCATCTAAAGTGGCCCGCTCTTCGTCCATCCTGGCCTCCTCAGCTGCCAGGTCTGCTTTGGCCAGAGCTATCTGATCCCTTAGCTTCGTTACATCCACATTGTGCTGAACTTGAGTCTCCGGAGTCACCATTGTGGTCAACAATGCTGTCAAATCGTCCAGTAAACCGGCAAGAACTTGAGCCGGCCGGCGTGTCTGGCCTCCTGCCACGGCTACCGATCCGGAGACAATTGCTGCTGTAGATAAAGATTGCACGGTGGGCTGCGTATTGGCCATGAAGATCGCAACCCGGTTTGGCGGTTCAAGGGGACCCGGAATACTGTCGCCATCGGAGTATCCCTCGAACCGGCCATCATGTAGTTGGCATAGCGACTCGGTTTCACCAGTGGACGATTCACCATCTGAGTAGATGGCTGTCTCACCATCGGACACCGGTTCAGATTCCGCTCCATGGATGAATCCTACGAACGCACGCCTCACGGCAGGCTGAACCCGGACAGGACTTGCACGCTGAGCCGTCTCGATGAGGTCGGTGGAGATGTCCGGCTCAGGGCCCGCTTCGTCGATCTTGCCAATGAAAATGTGAATTCCGCCAAAGGGGACCCGGTACACGTACTCGATTGAGCCGGCCTCGGGGCCCCATCCTGCTTCGTCGATGTAGAGCTTGCCGTGACGACTCTTGGTCATCCGGCCAACCATGTGCCCCTTGATTCCTTCAAAGTTGCCCTTCAAGAACTAGAAACCATCATGCGATAGCCCCACGGTGGGCGCCAACTGTCGTGGAAATATCATGTCAGATGTCCTAGCGGAAGGACTTAGTCGTGGAGCCATCGCAACAAGGTTAGCCTGAAGGGGTTAAACCGGATAGGGGACATGAGAGTTTATACTAGGTCGGGCCCTTCTATGAAGGTAAAAGCCTACGTCTAGTTGTGATGGGATTATTGAGGTTTCGATGACCAGGGAGCAAATACGCTTTGCCTGAGTCTCGAGTTGTTGTCTGTTGTTCCTGAACCGCCGCCCGGTCGTCCCTTTATATACACAGGTTGACGCCCAGCCAGTTTATAGAGTCCCGAGGCCGACTCATACAAGTATTCGGCCCGGTCTCTCCCTTTCCCTAACTTACAATACAAGTATACAACTATGGCGGCTTACGACTATGGGCCCTAATCCGCTTCCGGGTTCTGGGCCTCTAAACTTTATCCATAAAGCACCATCTTCTTGTCTTCATGGGCTTCAGTATAGCTGAGTGTGAACTGGCCCCTCCTGGGCGGTTTACACTCAGTGGTTATATCCTCAACACATTTCGTTGCCTCCCCATGAACACAACGCATTCCGTTGCCTCCCCATGAACACGACGACGACGCTGTTTCTCCGTTCCGACCCAGCCATGTACACGAGACCTGGCCGTACGTATGCGCGAGTAGGCGTTCGAGACCCTGCCCGTATGTAGTACGTGGCCATATTTTCTTTCTTGCACCCTGGCCGCTGTTCGTACATGTATATGCTACATTTGCGCCTCTACTACGACACGTGCGCGCCTCTACAACGACCAGTATGTACGTACACGTTCGCGACCAGCATGACAACGCCACGTACCCTTCGACCAGGTGGGTCCCGACTGTCAGGCACTTCCTTGCATGTGAAAATGTAGCTGGTGGGTCCCAGCAGTCAGAGGGGCGAATCATTTTTTTTTGCCCGGACGCACTTCCTTTGCGTGCGAAGATGTAGCTGGTGGGTCCCAGCAGTTAGGGGGCGAATCTTTTTTTTGCCCGGACGCACTTCCTTGCATGCGAAGATGTAGCTGGTGGGCCTCAGCAGTCAGGGGGGCGAATCGTTTTTTTTTTCCCGGACGCACTTCCTTGCGTGCGAAGATGTAGCTGGTGGGTCCCAGCAGTCAGGGGTGCAAATTGTTTTTTTGCCCGGACGCACTTCCTTGCGTGCGAAGGTGTAGCTGGTGTGTCCCAGCAGTCAGGGGGGGAAACGGTTTTTTCACGAAATACGGTGGCCTGTTCGGTGGGTCCCAGCTGTCAGGTGGAGGAATAATTATTTTGCGCGTAATAAGGAGGCACTTCCTTGCGGCCGCCATGGACCCAGCTGTCAGCCTCTCCATGCATAGTACTCTTCCGATGGAAGTTGGTCGTTAACCACATTGACCACGCCGTGCCGAGAGCACCACGGCGGTGGACGACGGTGAGGCCTAGGAAGGGGACGACGCGGAGCCGGGGAAGACGCATTAGTGGATGCCCACACGAAGAGGAGTATGAGGGTTCACTGGTTCGGCTGCCGTCGCCGTAGAATAACAGGGGGTGTGGGTGAGTAGAAGGATGGCCTGGCTAGCGGTGGGAGTAGTAGGGGGCGGTGAGGCCTCCGCGGTATCACAGCCGGCCACGGGAGGCAGGAGCATGCGGCACGACCGGCGCTGCTTTGGGCGGCTGGAGAACGAAGACCAGAGGTTGAAGAAGCACTGCGCCCGTTGGATGGACATCGTACGGTCACTGGAGTATTGACTAAGTTGACAAAGCCCTCCGTCCCCGTCAACTTAGTAGGCCCACAAGTCAGCCTGCCACTATACTGGGACCTAGCTAGCAGGGGGAGTATTCATTTTTTTGCGTAATAAGGAGGCACTTCCTTGCGTGCGAAGATATAGCTGGTGGGTCCAAGCTGTCAGCGGCAGTAACGTTTTTTCGCGAAATACAGAGGCCCTTTCAGTGGGTCCCAGATGTTAGGTGGAGGAATCATTATTTTGCGCGTAATAAGGAGGCATTTCCTTGCGTGCGGCCGTGGACCCAGCTGTCAGCCTCTCCACGTGCATGTCGGTCGTTGACCATGTTGACCAGGCCGCGCCGAGAGCACTGATACGTCTCCAACGTATCTACTTTTCCAAACACTTTTGCCCTTGTTTTGGACTCTAACTTGCATGATTTGAATGAAACTAACCCGGACTGACGCTGTTTTCAGTAGAACTGCCATGATGTTGTTTTATGTGTAGAAAAGAAAAGTTCTCGGAATGTCCTGAAAATCCATGGAGGCACTTTTTGGAATTAATAAGAATTATTGGGCGAAAGAAATACACCAGGGGGCCCACACCCTGTCCATGAGACAGGGGGGCGCGCCCCCTCCCCCTGTGCGCACCCCCTGTCTCGTGGGTCCCCCGGACCTCCACCGACCTCAACTCCACCTCCATATATTCACGTTCGGGGAGAAAAAAAATCAGAGATAAAGTTTCATCGCGTTTTACAACACGGAACCGCCACCAAGCCCTAATCTCTCTTGGGAGGGCTGATCTAGAGTCCGTTCGGGGCTCCAGAGAGGGGGATTCATCGCCATCGTCATCATCAACCATCCTCCATCACCAATTTCATGATGTTCACCGCCGTGCGTGAGTAATTCCATCATAGGCTTGTTGGACGGTGATAGGTTGGATGAGATTTACCATGTAATCAAGTTAGTTTTGTTAGGGTTTGATCCCTAGTATCCACTATATTCTGAGATTGATGTTGTTATGACTTTGCTATGCTTAATGCTTGTCACTAGGGCCCGAGTGCCATGATTTCAGATCTGAACGTATTATGTTTTCATGAATATATGTGTGTTCTTGATCCTATCTTGCAAATCTATAGTCACCTATTATGTGTTATGATCCGACAACCCCGAAGTGACAATAATCGGGATACTTCTCAGTGATGATCGTAGTTTGAGGAGTTCAAGTATTCACTATGTGCTAATGCTTTGTTCCGGTTCTCTATTAAAAGGAGGCCTTGATATCCCTTAGTTTCTGCTAGGACCCCGCTGCCACGGGAGGGTAGGACAAAAGATGTCATGCAAGTTCTTTTCCATAAGTATGTATGACTATTTACGGAATACATGCCTACATTACATTGATGAACTGGAGCTAGTTCTGTGTCACCCTATGTTATAACTATTACATGAGGAATCACATCCGGCATAATTATCCATCACTGATCCATTGCCTACGAGCTTTTCATATATTATTCTTTGCTTATTTACTTTTCCGTTGCTACTGTTACAATCACTACGAAACCCAAAAACATTACTTTTACTACCGTTACCTTTATTATCATACCACTTTTTCTACTAAATTCTTTGCTGCAGATACTAAGTTATCCAGGTGTGGTTGAATTGACAACTCAACTGCTAATACTCAAGAATATTCTTTGGCTCCCCTTGTGTCGAATCAATAAATTTGGGTTGAATACTTTACCCTCGAAAGCTGTTGCGATCCCCTACACTTGTGGGTTATCAAGACTAATTTTTGGCGCCGTTGCTGGGGAGCATAACTCTATTTTCTGAGTCACTTGGGATTTATATCTGTTGATCACTATGAAGAACTTGAAAGACGACAGAACAACGATTTTGCCCTCAACTACGAGGGGAGGTAAGGAACTGCCATCTAGCTCTGCACTAGATTCTCCTTCCATTATTAGCAAACTTGTGACACCTAAACCTGCTACTGCTATGAATTCTGATATGTTGCATCTTATTGATGATGCCACTTATGCTATGCATGATGAAACTACTTCTGTGTGTGATACTACTTTGCCATTAGGTGAATTTCTTGATGAACAACTTGCTATAGTTAGGGGGAATGAAATTATTGAAGATGCTATTATTGATGATAGTGATGATCACTACAAAAAAAAGACAAATCCGTGACATTTTTGGGACGAATGAAAAAAAATTCTGTCATACATATGACACTTCTATGACGATAATTGTGACAAAACCCGGTGTCATCATAGATGTGGTGGGCTCCTACTTCTATGACAAAAAATGGGCTTTTCGTCCTGGGCGGGCCGGAGACGCAGATGCATGGCATTCTTTGGGCCATCCATGACGGAAAAAACCATGGTAGAAGCGAGGGGGAGGAAAATTTCGGGGAGTTGCCGGCTACGATGGGAGGTCGAGGTCCGAGCGATGCGTGTTTCTCTCGTACACGTGCGAGGCGTTGGCTCTAACTAAACCCGAGCGAGGCGTTGGGCTCTAACTGAACCCGAGCGATTGCACTGCTGGCTACGCGTTACTGAACCCGAGCGATCAATCGATGGCTGTTAACTGAAACCGATGGAGCGATTCCTTCGCTACTGCTGCTAACTGAAGCCGATCGATTGGATGAACAATGAGCGTTGCGGGGCGGGGGGGGGGGGGTTGGATGAACAGTGAGCGGTGGCGTTGCCTCTGGATGAACAGGACCCGGTGGTGTGGAGGGCTGGATGAACAGTAGACAGTGGAGGGGTGGCCGTGGAGGAATGGTTCAACAGGACCCCGTGGTGTGGAGGGCTGGATGAACAGTAGACGGTGGAGGGGTGCCCGTGGAGCGGTGGTTGAACTGTAGCCGGTGGCGTAGCGCGCGGTGGAGGCTGGATGAACAGGAGCCCGTGGAGGCTGGAGGAGGTTGACGGTAGCCCGTGGAGGCTGGAGGAGGTCGACGGTGGAGATGACCAGTATCCTCTGGAGTCCCGTTTTGCGGTACACCACACCCCTCCTGATGAACAGGACCCCCGTTTCGACCGTAGCGCTCCAACACAAGTCTGTTTCGTCCGTTTTGCGGTACGCCACACCCCTCCCGATGAACAGGACCCCTGTTTCAACCGTAGGAGGTCCGTTTTGCGGAACGCCACACCCCTCCCGATCAACAGGACCCCCGTTTTGACCGTAGGAGGTCTGTTTCCTCCGTTTTGCAGTACGCCACACCCCTCCCGATGAACAGGATCCCGTTTCGAACGTGGCCACTCGAACACAAGGCCGTTTCCTCCATTGTGCGGTACGCCAGGCCTCGTTTCCATCGCTTGTTCCGTCCAAGCCCTCCCGATGAACACGACCACGCATTCCATTCTGACCCAGCCGGTTGGCTCCCACGCATTCCGTTGCCTCCCGATGAACACGACGCATTTCGTTGCCTCCCCATGAACACGACGCATTCTGTTGCCTCCCCATGAACATGACAACAACGCTGTTTCTCTGTCCCGACCCAGCCATGTACACGAGCCCTGGCCGTACATAGGCGCGAGTAGGCGTTCGAGACCCTGCCCGTATGTACATACGTGGCCGTATTTTCTTTCTTGCACCCTCACCGCTGTACGTACGTATACATGCTATGTGTGCACCTCTACTATGACACATGCATGCCTCTACAATGACCAGTATGTACGTACACGTTCGCGACCAGAATGACAACGCTACGTACGCTTCGACCAGGTGGGTCCTAACTGTCAGGCACTTCCTTGCTTGCGAAGATGTAGCTGGTGGGTCCCAGCAGTCAGGGGGGCGAATCGTTTTTTTGCCCAGACGCACTTCCTTGTGTGCGAAGATGTAGCTGGTGGGTCCCAGCAGTCAGGGGGGCGAATCGTTTTTTTTGCCCGGACGCACTTCCTTGTGTGTGAAGGTGTCGCTGGTGGGTTCCAGCGGTCAGGGGGGCGAACCTTTTTGGTTTTTTTGCCCGGACGCACTTCCTTGCATGCCAAGATGTAGCTGGTGGGTCCCAGCAGTCAGGGGGAAACGTTTTTTCGCGAAATACAGTGGCCCGTCCGGTGGGTCCCAACTGTCAGGTGGAGGAATCATTATTTTCCGCATAATAAGGAGGCACTTCTTTGCTGCGGCCGTGGACCCAACTGTCAGCCTCTCCATGTATAGTCCATGTCCGATGGAAGTTGTTCCTTGACCATGTTGACCACTCCATGCCGAGAGCACAAGGGCGGTGGACGACGGTGAGGCCTAGGAAGGGGACGACGGGGAGCCGGGGAAGACGCGGCAGTGGAAGCCCGCACGGAGAGGAGTACGAGGGTTCACTAGTTCGGCTGCGGTGTGAGGCTGCCGTCACCGCAGGGCCTGGCCAGCGGCGGGAATAGTAGGGGGCGGTGGGGCCTCCGTGGCAGCACAGCCGGCCACGGGAGGCAGGAGCGTGCGGCACGACCGGCGCTGCTTTGGGCGGCTGGAGCAAGAAGACCAGAGGTTGAAGAAGCACTACGGTCGTTGGATGGACATCGTACGGTCACTGGAGATAGAATCATTCATATTGACTAAAGTTGACAAAGGCCCCCATCCCAGTCAACTTAGTAGGCCCACAAGTTAGCCTCCCACCATGTTGGGTCCCAGCTAGCAGGGGGGGTATTCATTTTTTGTGTGTAATAAGGAGGCACTTTCGATGGGTACGAGCTGACAGGGCAGGGAATGTTTTTTTCGCGAAATACGCTGGCCCGTCCGATGGGTCCCAGCAGTCAGGGGGAAACGTTTGTTTTGCAAAATATGGTGGCCCATCCGGTGGGTCCCTGCTGTTAGTTGGAGGAATAATTATTTTGCGCGTAATAAGGAGGCACTTCCTTGCGGCCTCCTGGACCCAGCGGTCAGCCTCTCCACGTACAGTACTCTTCCAATGGAAGTTGGTCATTGACCATGTTGACCATGCCGCGCCGAGAGCACCAGGGCGGTGGTCTGGACAACGGCGAGGCCTAGGAAGGGGATGACGCGGAGCCGGGGAAGACGCAGCAGTGGTAGCCCGCGCGGAGAGGACTACGAGGGTTCACTGGTTCGGCTGCGGCGTGAGGCTGCCGTCGCCATAGAATAACAGGGGGTGTGGGTGCGTAGAGGGATACCCTGGGCCAGCGGTGGGATTAGTAGGGGGCGGTGAGGCCTCCGTGGCATCACAGCCGGCCACGAGAGTCAGGAGCACGCGGCACGACCGGCGCTCCTTTGGGCGACTGGAGCAAGAAGACTAGAGGTTGAAGAAGCACTATGGCCGTTGGATGGACATCGTACGGTCACTGGAGCTAGAATCATTCATATTGACTAAGTTGACAAAGCCCTCCATCCCCGTCAACTTAGTTGGCCCACAAGTCATCCTCCCACTATGGTGGGTCCCATCTAGGAGGGTGGGTATTCATTTTGTGTGCGTAATAAGGAGCCACTTCCTTGCGTGCGAAGATATAGCTGGTGGGTCCGACATGTCAGCGGGGGGAACATTTTTTTCACGAAATACAAAAGCCCTTCCGGTGGGTCCCAGCTGTTAGGTGGAGGAATCATTATTTTGCGCGTATAGTCCACGGCCGATGGATGTCGTTCGTTGACCACGTTGACCAGGTCGCGCCGAGAGCACCATGGTGGTGGACGACGACGAGGGCTAGGAAGGGAACGACACGGAGCCGGGGAAGACTCGGCAATGGTTGCCCACGCGGTGGGGAGTATGAGGGTTTACTGGTCCGGCTGCCGTCGCCGGAATATAACAGGAGGCGTGCGTGAGTAGAGGAATGGCCTGGCCAACAATGAAGTAGGGTGGGGCGGTGCTGCCTGTGCGGCAGCACAGCCGTCCACGGGAGGCGGGAGCAGGCAGTCCCACCGGAGCTGGTTTGGGCAGCTAGAGCAAGAAGATCAGATATTGAAGAAGCGGCACGGCCATTGGATTAACATCCAATGGTCACTGCTGCTAGAATAATTTGTGGACTAAGTTGAGAAAGCCAAAGTACACGTCAACCTAGTAGACCCACAAGTCAGCCTCCAAATCTGTCCCAAACAGCATACAGCCCGAAATTTCTAGCGAGATTCAAATTAATATTAAATCTAAATATACATTAATTTAAATTCAATGAAATTTTACCTGCACAAAAACAATGAAATTTAAAATATCAAAATATGAAAGAAAACAGTATTTGTGAACTAATTGCCTGGTTGCTGTATTTTTTTCATTTTACAGCCCATTTATTATTACTTATAACCCATTTCTTATTACTTATAGCCCATTTCTTATTACTTATAGCCCATTTTTTGGGCAAAATGCATCCCCCCTCGTCTTGAAAGATTTCCGGCCCAGTAGGGCGTAGAAAAGCAAATAGGCCTATGTTGGTTATTCTGCAAAAAAATAGCTGGCTAGCCATTTTTCAGAAAGGAAAAAACGAACTGGGCTGGTCATGTGCTAAACATATGAAATAAAAGCCTGGGCTAGACGGGCCATGGGTCCCGCACAATCCAGTTGATACCGTTCTCCGTCTCGAAAAAATAAAATTACTGCGCGCGCTGCTGGGTCCCTACTGTCATCCTCACCATGTACAGTCATCTCCTTATTCCAAGTCCTGTCCATCTGTTAGACATACAAATTAGTTCTTCTACTAGATATTACAGGAAAAACATATATGCTTTTTTATGAAGTCCAGAAAAAAAAATACCTAGGTCGATGTCTAAAGCAATGGCAAGATATTTGGACGAGCAGATCTAAGTAACGAAATATATGTAAAGCTAATTCAGCAAACAGATTTGAGTGCTAGATTTTTGGTTTGGGCCAAGCTGGATTTTATGACAGGCTATTTCAGCAGTCAATGAGGCCGAGCACACAGCCATCGAACTATCGAAGGCCATGGCAGAAACAAAGATCGAGTATAAAACAGTGTAGAGCTATTTCACCTAACAGATTGGCTACTAGACCATGTCAATCTACATCATAATAAATATATGGCAGGATATTTTAGCAACTAATCGGCCTTGGCATGCCATCTCAGCTAAGCAGATTGAGTGCAGAACAGGGCAAGGAAGCTTCTTAAGTAGAGCATATTGACATTAAACTACTTCGCAAACCATGAGATTAACATCGTCTATCAGCTAACATTCAGCGCTACACCCACATGAACGGGGCCTCAGTCTAGAATGCGCGTACCGTGGGAGAAGCTGACTGCCGTGCATCTCCACACAAACGTCGCCAGCGGTGGCGGCGCTGACCACCGTGCGCCTCCACAAGAACGTAGCCAGAGGTGGCGGCGCGGCTAGAGGACGGCAGTCTACGAGAGCGTACTGTGGGAGCGAGAGGATCGCCGTGCGTCCCCTCGACGAACCGCGGTGCCGACGTATTGGCGCGGCAGGGAGGGCGTCTTTGGCGGAGCGAATGGAGTGGAGGGGGACGGGGGGGACGTGGTTTGAGGAATATTTGGCCGAAGGGTGGTTGAATCGGATTTGGGGGGAATTTTTGTGGGGGGGGGAGGATTTTCGCGCGGTGGGTGGGGGGAGTTTGGCGCATGGTCGGTTTCTCCAAGTGCAGTCCCACGTGTCAGTGAAGAGGCAAGTTGAAGCACGTTCCGTTTGCGTGATCCGTGTGCAGGACCGGACGTGTGTGGGGTGCAATGCGACCGCGATAGGAGTGTTGTGAGTGTACCGCCTTTTTTCCTTTTAAACTAGGTGCTTTGCCTGCTCAAAAAAAATGTTGCTTCGCGCGATCCATCGATACTACTACTAATAATCCGGTAATCCCGACTAAAACGGCGCGGCCGAGTCTTTTCCCGCGCGATATGCTGGGAGGTTGTCTTAGTTGGGTTTTTTAGATTTGTCTTAATAAAAAGCAGAGTTGGTGATGATGGTGTGCCTGTCATCCTGCAATATAGGCCGTCCGATCTATATCTAACGGATAGGAAGGAAACTATGAAAAATTACCCGCACTCCTCTCCACATTTGTAGATAAGGCTTTCCCTCATTCATCCTTTTCTCCCACAAGATCTTGATCTTCCGTGAAACGCACGAGCATCTTGCTAGTACTCCTACAATATGTATATTATTGTGAAAGTTCATATACACCGGCCGAGATTAATGCAAACACGGCAGATTTTCATTACATTTCAAACTTTTATAGGACAAAAAAATAAAAGAAACCCGACCCTAAACCTATTCTACAGCGGCGACCGACGTCCTCCATCTGCGATCTCTATGTACAGGGGCGGGGTTCAAGACCCGTGAAGTGAAGGTGCGGTCCCCGGCGAGGTAGAGTAGAACACGGGATACGGACCGACCAGTTGGCACACCATGCCCTGCCGCCTCCCATGCCCTACTCATCCTCGGAGGAGTCCCCGACCTCGGCGGTGCTGGACGTTGGACGGCGGCAAGTAGGACGTGTGGCTGACGGTGCTCCCGTCGTCGGCCGCCAGCATGGCCACCGCTTGTGCGGTCGCGTCCGCGTCTGGCTACACCGCTATTGCATCACGAGAGGCGATTTGAGCGAGTGCGGCGACCTTGAGCTTCATCCCCAAAGACAAGCTCTCCCGCAGAGCGTTCGCACTTGCGGTCATGGCGGATGTGGTGCCAGGCAGGACGACGATGCGCTATGGTGTAGAGGTTAGCTGGGCGTTGACGCTTTAAGTAGCACATTCCGGTGAGGCCAAGCGTCCGGGTGCGTCATTAAGTCGCCGGAGTTGGTTCCTCGGGCACCGAGCCTCTTAACGATGACATACGAACGGACGGCATGAACGCGGGCAGCTGGCGCCAGCTGGGAACACAGCATGCGACGGCGCAAGGGACGAGGGCTTTGGTGTGCCAGGGTAGTCAGCCGCGGTCGTGGCAACGTTGGAGATGCCCTTTTCTCAAATGCAATCCCCGCATGTCATTGAAAAAGCAAGACGACCCGGCATGGTCTCAGGTCCATAGGATGCAGTTGGCCGCACTACACCACTCCACGGACGCGTCGCGGCGCCCCGTGCATCCTCGACGAGCCGGGTGTTGGGGTGTGTTTGGATTGTGGCCAAAGTGCACCTTACCAAAATTTTGGTTATGGCCCAAAGGTTGGTCTTTGTTTGGATGGTTGCCATTTTTTTGGCATGCCAATGAACTCTAGCCAACTCTAGTTCATTTTTCTTGCCAATGTTGGCCAAACCATGGACAACCAATACCTCAACCAAAATTTTGGTCATGACCCAAAGATTGGTCTTTGTTTGGATGGTTGCCATTTCTTTGGCATGCCAATGAACTCTAGCCAACTCTGGTTCATTTTTCTTGCCAATGTCGGCCAAATCATGGGCAACCAATACCTCAACCAAAATTTTGGAAACCCAATGCTTTGATGGGGCAACCTTGGGCACAAACCAAACATATCGTTGGTCGTGCCATAGCACTAACGCCACCCTCGGCACACTGAAACCGACCGTGTCTATCGATGATATGAGCGTGTCGCTCACCATTGTCGCCATGTCCAGAGGTGGTGCTGGAGCTGCGCCCCGTTGTTGGCCCCAACAACCCACATGAACGGTTATCGGTGGCGAGGAGGTCGTGGGCCAGCTCCTCCATTGGACTAGTCTGCGCTACGTCGCCCCGACTTGTGTGCCCCCACATGCCGGTTTCCCTGTTTTCCTGGCCATATCCAAGCGTCAGTGCTCTGCGTTGTGCATTAGGCCTTTCACTATGTAGGCCACGCGGGACAACTTATTGTTTATTTGAGCCGTTCAAGTGTAATCATGTGGCGTTTGCTTATTTCTCATTCCTCTCCAACCCTCTTCTCCATCGATCATGTCTCCCTCCAATCGAGTCCATCCTCCCGCATGCCTCATTAGAACATTCCGCCGAGTATCATTCGCATGTACCCACCCTAGTCCTCTTTCAATAGATCTCCGGACCCCGAGATGAAATCGAGAGGGAACGAGTGGGGGCATGTGATACCTAAGGCGGATTCAAAATTTTAAACCAGTGATCATAGCATCCGCAAATCATATATAAAGGGTATTCAATGTTCGTTTCGTTTTTGAACGTACAATATACTCCCTCCTATCCTTTCTACTTTACATATAAGTTTTATGTGTTGTCAAAGTATCTCTACTATGATAAAAAAGGTATCAACATTCAATAACACCGAATCAATATTGTTAGATTCGTATGTACTCCTAGATTTATAGTCGAGATGGTTTCCAATTTGACTATTGATAAGATTAATAGTACTCCCTCCGTCTAGGTGAGTAAGTCATCTTAGGCTGTGCACCGTGACCAAGGAGGAGGGGAAAATGAGAGACATTAATGTTTATTTGCTAATTAATAGTATTGCATGCAATGAACTAACCACTGCATGTCATGTTTGATAGTCTCAGGTCATTAAAAGCATGCACACCCTTATCTCTTATTGGTTGATATGTCAAGAAACAAGAAACAAGGTAGAAGTTAATGCATCGCACCTACGTGTTTTGGGATTATTTGGTTTTCGTAAGATGACTTACACACCTAGACGGAGGGAGTACATGAGATGTATAATGTGAAAATTATATCATTGGAAACTCCTTTCACATACGAAATTGACTGTATGCTTTGTGTAAGTTGCATGTCGTATATTATTACTCTAACATTTGGTCAAAGTTAGCTTCGAAAAACGCATTAGACCCTGTATGCTTTCTGTAAGTTGCATGTCATATATAATTACTCTAACTTTTGTGTAAGTTGCATGTCATATATTATTACTCTAACATTTGGTCAAAGTAGTATAGTGGAAGTGGATCCTCTGACATAGGTATCCCTGCCTTACCCTCCCTTTCGGTCACTTACTGATGGACCCCATGCTTGCTAGGCCCCGCATGTCAGTTACTCGATGGGTTCGACCACGTCAGGGGATCCTCATCCGTAGTATACTCCCTCTGCTTTTATTTAGTCCACATAAAATGAAGGGAGTGGTGGTATAATAAATGACGCGAGCGGGGGAGGGGGAGGGACGTCGGTTTGCTCTCAACTTCGATCCCACAAGCGAGCAAAAACGCAAGACGAGCGCGTTCCATTCGGTGAGTGACGTGGAGGGTCCAGCGTGCCGGGCTGCAACGCGAACGCGACAAGAGCGATGTACAGTCAAAACCGATTGACCGGTCATCACCGGAACCACTATTCACACCAGAACCTTCGCTGCTGGGCCTACGCCAGCCACTGCCCTAAAACCACACCAAATCTCCAGCCCATTCCCCCACCTTTCGATCCCCTAGCCCGCATCAAGCGTCCCCTAGTTCGCCGGAAAGCCATGGTGCGCCACAAGATCACTTACTACAAGATGCTGACGCCAGAGCGCCGCGCAGAAGTTGCGGCAGCGGTTGGCGCCACAGACCTCCGTTCCCAAGATCGCTTTGCGGCGGGCCAATCCCCGAGTTCTCTGGAGCCAAGCTACGAGGAGGAGGAATCCGATCCAATGTTCACTACGGAGGTCGCAGCGCAGAAGGCCCCCGATGGGTATGAGACGATGGACGTCGACTTCGTGCCGGCGTCCGAGTACCCCATGGTACAGGCGAGCCAGCTGTTCAACATGGCGATAATAAAGGAGGACTGGGAGGCAGAGGCTCAACTCGACGCGGAGCGCACGCATGCCGCTGCCATCGAGGCTCTCCTGCAGGCGGAACCGGATGCCATGGATGTGAACCGGGCGGTGGAGGTTCAACTTGAGGCGGAGCGCGCGGATGCTGCTGCCATCGAGGCCCTCCTGCAGGCGGAATCGGACGTCCTGGACACGAACTGGGCGGCAGAGGCTCGACTCGACGCAGAGCGCACGGATGCCGCTCTCATCGACGCCCTCCTGCAGGCGGAACCGGAAGTCCTGGACTTGAACCGGGCGGCAGAGGCTCGACTCGACGCGGAGCGCGTGGATGCCGCTGCCATCGAGGCCCTCCTGCAGGCGGAACCGGACGTCCTCGACTTGAGCCGGGCTGTGCTCTCGTCCGTGCAGAGCGCCCACATGCTCCGCTTGAACGAGTAGCTGGAGGCCGAGGAAAACCACGATGCGGAGACACACGTCGGCAGTGACAGCTGGTTCGCGCCGACAGCCAAAGACGACGAGGCCGTCTCTTTCTGCGAGCAGTGATAGTTTTTCTTTATGTTGTTCTTTTTATGGATCTTTTGCTGTGTAAAAACATACTATTTGTTATCCACGTCGCTTGACTTGGGTCAGTCTACCATTTCAGGCAGTTGGATGAATATCCAACGTCTCCTAACCATTCTTTCCTTCTTCCTCACCTCTTCTTCTTCCCCAACAGACCACCGCACAGGCCATACGGGTACTCCCCAACATGCGGTTGGATAAACATACTCTATGAACGAAAATTATGTGTCAGCGATAGGATGGCTGAGTTTGGTTTGTTCACATGCGACATCACGTGTCAGTGAGGGTGTGTTCCCTTGGTTGGGTTTGCAGCGTGCAGGAGCGACTGTGTGAGGGTGCGGTGCGACCGCAGCGTGCAGGAGCGACCATGTGAGGGTGCGGTGCGAGCGCGACAGCCGTGCACAAGTGTACCTCCTTCTCATTTTGAAAACTTTAGGCAAGCTTGGCAAAAATGTGTGGCGAAGTTTGGCAATGCAAGGCCTAGACCCAAACAGGATAAGTACGTACGTACTAGGAGTACTAGTGTTAAAAAAGAAAGGTGGGGTTTTCCTTTGCGGGATTTAATCGATACAAATCCTCGTTTCACGTGTCAATTAATGCGTATTTTTTTCTCGAAAGACCAAAGAGCTAACCATCTCACTCCTCATCGCTTGATTAATGCAGCGCCATGCAAATGAACCTTCTCACTTCTGCATGCATGCAGGGGATATTAATGTCCTTGGTTGCTAACCCCATCAATTTTTCCTCGATTAGTGTTAGCGTCCCTTTACAAATCGTAATTTTGATATACTGGCCTTGTGTACAAAAAAATGGAGGTAGTAACTATATTTGAATTCCTTGCCCATTGCGGTGACGTCGACAATTTTTTTTGGTGGTTTGGCGAAGTGCGTTCGACGGAGAACACCATTGAGGGAGACCACGGTAAGTCGTTCGCAAGTGCCGCCTGCAAGCCGAGACAACCGCCTTATTTGCATCCAGGAAGTCCTTTACTAGTACTACTACTAGGAGTACTAGTGCGGTGAGATGGTTTCTCGACGAAGACGATGGAGAAGCGGAGTCAGCGAAGAGTGAAATGATGGTTGCTTCGTCCGTGCTTTGTGATTTGACGCCTCACTGCTTTGTGATTTGTGATAGAAGGGATAAGGGAGTAGACTCTGTGCTCTATATTGTACTACATGCGTCCAAGCATGGGAGAAAGAGGTGATACGTTGCATTTTTCTATTCCTTCAATCAATCAATCACGGAGCTTCGGTTCCATCTTTTTGGCTTTGGCAACACCGTCCACAATGGTTCCCACGATGCCAAAAGCTATTTTCACATTTGGCTACACATTGCGGATGCCCTTAACCGTACCACTTGGTTTTGCTCCTGTGTGCTATCTATAGAAATCTCAGTTATATTGATCTAAAAAATTATACAATCAAAGATTAGTAAAAAGGAGGTGATTTTGCCGCGCGGATGGCGGGGGAGGTTTCCTATTTTCGGAGGACGTTGTCCTGGCGGTTTGCTAACATGCGGTCCCACGTGTCAGTGCTTTACCAAGCTGATCCGCGTCCCACATGAGGCAGAACAACGGCAGAAGCAACACGTGGTTAAGTTGAAGAAGATGAGGGAGAAGCGGATTCAGCAACGAGTGAAATGATGGTTGCTTCGTCCCTCCAACTTCATTTATTTAGCATTATTACTTCGTCCCTCCAACTTAACTGCGGGAAAGGTGTAGCTTTGTGATTTGACGCCTCATTGCTCATTACTACGCCGACGCCATGACTGGGGTGCTTCACCCCGGCTGCTCTGCACTATATTCTGGTATGGCACGTGGACCCGGTAGCTTGATGTCCCACATGTCGGCGAAAGGGACTAGAAGATTTATGAAAGCGAGCGCTCCACTCTTACGATGGAGGAGTAGACGACACGAAGGCCCAGTGAACTGTCACTTGTACTGTATAGTACTATAGTTTTGCTGTTTTGCACGATCCATCGATACAAACCCTATTAAACAGGAAAGGGCGGGATTTTTCCCGCGCGGTAGATGATACTGGCCATATGTTTCAAAGGCAATTTTAATGTATGCAAACTGAATAATTATAAGTAACAATATAATATCTAGTAAAACATAGTTGTTAGAGTGTAGTAGTAGTGCTGTATTGCATAGTTATTAGATGTAACATGCGAGAACGTGTAGAGATGTAGTTTTGGAGGGCCTACAGAGAGAAAAGCGTAATACGGTCACCGAACTTCAGAATAAGCTAATTACGGTCACTATATACGTTTTGCGGTGATTATCCGGTCACTTGCTCATAGTTCAGCATCGGATTGCACTCTATTGACCGGCCAAATAGTTTGCGTGGCGCCATGTTGACTAGTTAAATTGACCACGTTCCTTGTGGGTACCACCTGTCAATTCGCATAGGGAAAAGGTCAGATAAACACAAATTTACGCAAGCGCGACAAGGCTCCAACCCGTGCGGGGGAATCACCTGGTTGTGCATGTGTCTGTCAGGGCCTGATCTGTGCGCATGCACGTGTAGGTTGAGCACTTGAGCATGAGAGTGTGTGTTGGTCGTGTGGTGTACTGGCGTGTGCATGCATGCATGCGTGTGTGCGTGTGAGTGTTGCATGCGTGCGTGGCTGCGTGTGTACGTGCGAGTGTTGCGTGCGTGCGTGGGTGCATGTGTTTGTGTGAGTGTTGCGTGGATGGAGTTCGTGTGCATTCGTGCATGTGTGTATAATCACCACACCAGCTCATGTGTGTTAAAACAGACGGCTCAGCATACCAATACAAGGCCACCTTGTCCGCTGTGCCCGCGGTCATGACTTCAAACCACCGTCAAAATATTTTTTTGTCGTTTGTTTTCATTCTTACTAGCAAGATGACCGTGTGTTGCACGTAACATCAAGATGCATGTGTATGACTTGTTTATCTTGTGAGAGAAAAGTATGAACAGGGGAAGGCCTTATTTGCAAATGTGGAGAGGTGTGTGGATACCTTTTTGCAAAATTGTCATAGTTTCTTTCCTATCCGTCAGATATAAATCGGACGGCCTATATTGCAGGATGGCAGGCACACCATCATCACCAACTCTGTTTTTATAAGAGTGTATTTTATGTTTTTTGATAATAGTGTAGATGTAGAGTAGATACAAGTCGACAGGTGGGCACGATGGTACTGAGATAATGTGATGCAACACTAGAGGTGCCACGTGGAGTGTTTAACTGGTCAACTAGTCATGTCATGAGCAAATACAAAGTTGTACAGTGAGCCCGTGACTGTATAATAACCACTAAACGTCAATGGTGACTGTAATGAGTGGATTATGAAGTCCAATGTATGTATCGTGCTTTCGCTTCAAATACAATGATCGTCATTGCATATATCGCGAGAGAAAGATGAACACACGCATGAATTTTCTGGGGGCTTACTTTTAGAGGACCTGGAGATAGTTTTGTGTGCATACGTGAAAGGGGCGTACAGGGGGGGTATGCAATGGAGAGAGAGATGCTCTTCCTTTCTCTTTATTATGAATAACTTTGTATATAGTATAAAAATATACAAATTCATAGTGCGGAATAAATATCATTGTGGGCACCATGCAATGCAAATTAGCGTTCGTACTCCTCCATATAACTTTGTAATGTTGTATATATGTAGAAACTCTAAAATAATTTTTTGGCCACACTTTATTCAAAAGGAATGTTCTATGCGAAATAAACATGAAGAGAGGGCTTTTTAGATCAATGGGGTACGTGATGTAACATATGTGAATGTGTAGTTGATGCATTTGGCGGGGCCTAGAGCAAGGTTGTCAGAATCGCGATTCTGTTGTACGATTCTATGACTTTACGATCCAAATTAACCCCTTTGATTCTATGATTTTGGTTCATAGAATCTACGTTTCTACGATCCTGATAGTGAAGATTCTATGATTTGCGATTCTACCATCGGAGCTCCGATCCGATTCAAGATCACGATTCTGACAACCTTGGCCTAGAGAGGTATGTGTGGTATTACGTATTCAAGAGAGGCATGGATAGAGGGGCCGACGGGGATGGGGGCATGGGAGAGATAGCACGAGAAATGAGAGTGGTCTAGAGAGAGAGACGAATATGACATAGACAAGAGATTCCATTCCCTTGAGTGTGTATATGCAAGGGGGGAGGGAATAGAGGCACCAGGAGAAATTCTCTGTGTGTGTGGTGTTTGTGTTGGTATGTGTGGGTGTGAGAAGATAATGAGATGTGGGGGCAGAGGGTGTGTCACCGCGTGAGGTCCGGTGAGTCGAGGTGAGGCCCTTCGTTCGGTTCCGTCCTGCGCCACATTGATTGGCCCATGCCACATTTAGGAAGACCCATGGATGACTAGTCGTACAAGACAAAGATAGCAGAATTGTGAAGGACTCTGTGTCCACTGACAAAGCCGGCTAGGATTTCTAACCCTAGGTTCTCAGACTAAGGTAACCCCTTTATCTCTGATATTACTATTCATGCAACCTAACTTTAAGGGGCATCCTATAGAATGCTCTACTAGAATCATACTCGTCGATTAGGAAGAGAGGTGTGAGATAATGCGTGAGAGACAGGCGTAAAGATAATGTGCATACATGAGACACGTAGGCAGGTCCATGTATATAGAAAGGGTCGATGAGGATTGTGCGTGTGTATGTTTGCGAGAGGAAGAGTGCTTGTGATAAAGGTTAGTGAAAATAGTTGTAAATGGTTACGAGAGGGAGGGAGGGTTATATCTAGAGCATGTGTGCGAGAAAGACACCTCGGGAGAGAGTGTGTGAGCATGTGTGAGAGACCACCGATGGAGAGTGAAACTACACGTAAAAGACTGCTCTACACATTGATTAAAGATATAAATTGTATCCAAATATTAGGATGGGATCATGATATTTGCAATTCGCGTAAGGAGCGGTCATTGATCCATCAGACATCTAGATTCTATCGAATTTGAGCATGTCTATGTTATTATTTTGAACTCCATACAATGCATCACTTTAGCAATTGAATATAAACATGAGTATAGTTCATGTTGTGTGTGTAAAGCACATTATACATACGAAAGTTACACAATGGACATTTATAAATAGCTACCTATGAACTAGCATACATTTGAATTCAACTTAAGGTGGTTCAAAAAAATCGAATTCAACATGAAGTCCATTCAATTATTTGAATTTTATATCATGGCATTTGTAAACCATACCTAAATTATGGGGGCACCAATCTTTGCTCTGATTTTGTACATAATAGCATATGTAGTCATGTACAAAATAGATTCAAATTTAACTCCTCCATTCCAAAATAATTGTAGTTATAGGATTTTCAAGTGTCAAAATTTCAAAAAGAAGCAGATAATTTAATGAGGTTTTCAAACATACAAGGTCAAATATAACGTTGTCTATTTAGGTCAATCCTCATAGTTCAAGAGTACTCTAAACGGGAATGCTTGTGTTTCAAAATTTCGAACGAAGCGCCAAAAGAGCCTCTACTCGCCCAAAACCGCGTGAGACCAATGTTTGGTAGTACAAGGAAATTACTTTTCTAATAACTCCGACCCATGAAACCTACCAGCCCGACGTCCAAAGGTCTAAACCGGGGTAGGTTTGTAGCTTCATCTAGACGCCACGCAACCACCTCCGAAAAACATTCATACACAATGGCCGCCTAAGCACACATGCGCGCGGCCGAAATCGCTCCCGCCCACTATTTGGGACACCTGGGTCCGCAGTAGGTCCGAAATTTAAGAGGGGGGCAAAGTTTGTACTTTCCCCAAATTTCAAATAAGCATGTCCCATCTTCTGTTCAAAAAAGCCAAAAACAAGCGCGTCCCAGATCGAAACATGGTTCCCCCCACCCATCTGATTCCCCATTCGTACTCCGTGGGCGCCAAAACTACCTCTCCACCAGCCGCGAAACCCCGGCGTCCTCCGTCCGCCACCCCATCCCACCCATCAACCGCCGCCCTCCTCCATCACGCCGGAGCCGATACCCCGACGTCATCGTCCAGCGCAACCTCAACCGCAATGCCCTCCACGGCTAGTAGTTGAAGCCGAGGGCGAGCCATCCGTACCCGAGCCAGTTGAACCATGCCGTCCTGCGCCTCACCGTTGCCGCTCCAACTTCGCCACCCTCCACCGCACCGGAGCTATTCCTGCTACGCCATCCGTCACCGCCTCCGATCTGCTTCCCCTCCGCCAACATACGGCCACGGCAACACAGTCAACAATTTGGCTATGGGTTCGTCCAAGCCTGCACCCTCCAGAACATCGGTTTCCCCAGTAAAAAGAAGAAGATCGGCGCGACATGTGGAGGTGACCACACCGGCAACCGAAGAAGGTACTCCTCTTCCCTTATTCGTGCAAATCTTACGTCTCTGCTTGCACGGTATTCATCCCACAGAAGACACTAGTTGACCGCTTCTTCTTCATACTAGATGTTCCTAGTACCTTGTGATGCACAAGGTTTCTCCTCGTATACTATTTCACCTTAGCGAGAGGTCCGTCGCCCACCTGAATTTCAATTTCTGGCCAGTTGATTCCCAATTAACGGAAGCATTCCCCGGCGTAACAGGCACTAGTACGACTATTGCACCGGGGAAGCAGCGCCTTGGTGTTTATCTTAGGGGTGTGTGTGGCCTAGAGCTACTGGCGCCCGATCTGGAGGTCGGCCAGGATTAAAGGGATGGCTTGGGGGCGTTGCCAAGCACAGCAGTGGTGTGAGGTCGATGTGAGGGTGGGGCGGCGGAGGCATGGGTCTGGGCCGGTGGTCGCTGGCGATTCGAGAAAGATCGTCAACAGTGATTGGCGGGAGGTAGACGAAGGCCATCTGCCCGTTCCTTATAGATCGGACGATTCATTAAAATAATCGACTGACCTATTTATTTTCAGTCAACTGTTATCTTAGATATGACCACATGTGGTGTGTGCTGGAGGAGTACCTGCATTTCCTGTGCTCATATATTACAAAATCATACGGAGTAGAATCTAATTTTGTTTGCCATGCAATGTTGTAGAGCTATCATATGTCTCTTGTCATTTATTTTTCAGCCACCTGCTATCTGCTACTTTTACAGTGCACTAGTTCTACACACACTTCACCCATACTCTCACTATTGTGTTTTTATTCAAGGGTATTTCAGAGTCTGCCGAAAGCGAAGCAAAAAAGAAAAGAGACAAGTCGTGCGAGCTTTCTACGCGGCTAGGCGTGGCACATTACAATGCTTTAAAGGGTGCAGTGTCAGCAGATGGAGATGGTAAACGTTACTCTGGAGTTGATGACCTCGCTCGCAATGAACCACCATCCTAGGTGCTTGCTTTAACTTCGCGGTGTCATATGTGGTTGCATTATTCCATATGGTGTCTAGCTTGTATTCAAAAGGCCGAAGTCGGTCTTTATTAAGATAAGGAAAGATATTTTTTACATGAACCACCATCCCGTGAGCACCAGAAGACAAATAGCTAGTCAGGGCACTGGCCGAGCCAGTGACAAGCCCAGCAAAGACAGGCATCACCTGGAAGCCAACTAAAAAGCCGCGATGGTGGCGAAGCAGCCCGCCTCCCACCAGGCTCTCAGGTCCTAGATGATCATATTCACCACTCCAGCCTGATGTCTAGCTTGTATTGCTTCCAATTTGGTTAAATTGCATCTGCTTAGCTTACACATTATACCTTTGAATATGACATGCCTTTCTGTTTTTGGTACATATTAGTACATCTGTGTATTAACCTTGTTCTTACATCAAACTAATGTTCTTGTGTATCCCTCATCAATCACGTATGACGAGGCAGGCAGGCAAGGGGACTACTCCTCATTTAAAGAATGCAGCGTCAGCCTCCCAACATGATTCTCAAGAAACAGAAATGCTAGATGAAGATAGTGAACGTAGCTCTGTAGTTGATTACAGCATTTCCCCTACACTAGCATCACAGGTGCTTGCTCTAACTTAGCAGCGTGATATGTGGTTGCATGTTGCATATGGTGTCTAGATTGTAATTCTACCAATCTGGTTAAACTGCATGTGCTAGTCTGCTTAGCTTATACTCCTGTAAATGTGACATTATACATGTTAATGTGACATGCCTTCCTGTATTTAGTACATAGTACATCTGTCTATTAAGCATGTCCTTACATAAAACTATTGTTTTTTGTATCCCGCATCAATCAATATGACGAGACACCTTTAGTATATGTAGTGCGGTATTAGTTGCATCTTTCATATGATTTATAGCATGCATTGCTTCTAATTTGTTGAAATTCCATTTATGATGGGACACTTTTAACTTGGCAGAGTCATATTGGTTGCATCTTTCATCTGGTGTTTAGCTTGCATTGCTTCTTATTTGCTGGAATGGTTTCTGCTTAGTTTACACAAACAGTTGTGAACATGCCATGCCGTCTTGTTTTTCGTACATATTCCATCCTGGTATCATGTGTTTGCCTTACATCAAAGTAGTGATTGTCAGTATCATGCATGAATGAGTTCTGAAGAGAGGATTTTATTGCTTTTTCTTGTCGGTTTTACTTGACAATTCAAAATCAATAAAGCGGAACAAAGTTAGAAAGGCAACGGATAAAGGTGCTCCTTCCGAACGGAGGGCCTCTACAGTTTCTACTCCTCCACAGCCCCAAGATGATTTCCAAGACAACACATGCATAGACACTCAACAAAGCTGTGTTTATGATGAGCACGTCTCCCCTAGTGCAGCATCACTGGTGCTCCCTGTAACTTGGCACTGTTATATGTGGTTGCATGTTATGTGTGATGTCTAGCTTGTATTGCTTCTAATTTTGTTGAATTCCATATGCTTACTTTACACATTATACTTGAATAAGACATGTGTTCCTATTTCTAGAACATACAATATCTGTCTATCACACCATGTTCTTACATCAAATTACTACTGTTGTGTAACCTGCAACAATCACTTATCATAAGACACGTTTGACTTCGGAGTGCGATATAGGTTACATCTCACATTCTTTTCTGGCTTGTACTACTAATTTGTTGAAATGTCACTTATGACGAGACAGATTTAACTTGGTAGAGTGATACTCGTTGCATCTTTCATATGGTGTCTAGCTTTCATTGCTTCTAATTTGTTGAAATGCCTTCTCCTTAGTTTACAAATCATAAGCTGCGAATATGCAATGCTGTGAATATGCAATGGCACTAATGACGAGAGACCTCTAACATGGTAGTGTGATGTTGTTTGCATCTTGCATATGATTTATTTCTTGTACTGCTTCACATTTGTTTAAACGCCATTTATGCTAAGACACTGTTAACTTGGCAAAGCGATATTTGTAGCATCTTTCATATGGTGTCTACCTTCCATTGCATTGCTTCTAATTTGGTTAAATGTCTTCTTAGTTTACACATCATAGTTCTGGTTATCTCTTCTGTCCTGTTTTTCATACATATTACATCCTCCTATCATGTGGTTGTCTAACATCAAAGTTCAGTTAGTCTGCATCACGCATCAATTTGTTCTGAAGAACTAAATTGTTATTCGTTTTTCTTGTCAGCTTGACTTAACATGGCTGAGAGAAAGAGGAAGAAACACAGAATGGCAGGGAATGAGAAGCGGATGAATCTTGCAGATTCTGCTAGTACTGATGGTGCAATAGAAGGTGAAAGTCCAGCGGAAAATTCTACAAACACGACATCCCATGCTACACGAGCTGCAAAAAAAGCCAAACAGAAACAAATAGCTGCCACCAAACAAGCAGAGACAACCCTAGTTCTTGCAACACCTACCACAGTACTACCAGCTGCACGACTTACTTGTGCTTCAACTGAGCTAGCAGCACGTTCCCAAGCTCCCTTGCCAACTTACACTACTTCCCAAGCACGCTTGACACAAGAAGAGTTGGCAATATCAGATGAACCTTGTGAGCTTCAACAGCAAGAAGGTAGTTACTGGAGTCAAGTTATAGTTGCATGCTTCTTTATATGTAGTCTCACAGTTTGATGTACACTAACACTTCCTATGTTCGTTGTTGGACTAGCACCTAGGCGCAAGAGGAAACAAACATCAGGGATAATGCTCGATAGGTTAACTAAATCTAGAGGAGGAAGAATGGAGATCCGTGTTGAGGCAGGTTTAAAAAGGCCACGTGATGCTACAGAGTCAGCCAAGTTAGAATCAGAGGCAGCGGTTGCCGTTAGGTGTCATGTACGTATCCTCCCAAGGTGGATTCAATACAGGAATGACAAAGACGAAACCCAGTTCAACACCTTCCTCGACCATTTATCTGTAAGTAAGGTTATGTATGGAAACTAGTAATATCGTCTTGTTCTGTCACATACTTTCTAGGTTGCTGATAATGAGACTCCCACAATTTTCAACAGATGAGGTTAAAGTTGGATAGCCAAGATGATGCAACCAGACAAGCTTGCACCCATGTTTTCAAGTCGACTCTGCGCCAATATCGGTATAACCTGAGGAAAACTCATGTTGAAGGCGAGGCTAATAGTGAACTTTCCCAAACATCTCCAGTGGAAAATATATCGGATGAAGACTGGAGGGGCCTTGTTAAACACTGGTCTGATCTGAAGTATCAGGTACATTATATATATGTGATCAGATCACATGTTGAAGTCCTATTTAGGCATGTGCCACACAAATCTATCTTCTTGTAGGTGAACTGTTCAAAGAACAAGGTCAACCGTACGAAAGTGAAATTCCAACAGACAACAGGATCTCGTAGCTATATTGCACACTGCGAGGCTCTTGTAATTAGCTGCTATTTCACTCTTTTCGCTGTACCATATTATCAGATCTATATTGACTTGTTCGAAATGCAAAGGAAAGCCTGCAAGGACCAAAAAGTACCTGAACCAAATGTTGTGGAAATCTTCAAGGACTGTCACACCAGCAAGAAGAAGGGCATGACTACACCAGTCAAAGCCGTTGTTGTAAGTCCTTAATCCTCATGCCTTTTAAGTACTACTTACTCTGACTTGTGCCTTGAACTGCATGGTTTGCAGCCAATGTCTATTACTCTTTTCAATTTTATACACAATTATCTTAGCGTATCATTGCACCTTACAAGGTTTAAAAGAGAGGAGTGATGTTCCTTTGATCTTGACCCGTAATCTAGTTCCGTGCTGGACTTGCCCACACAATGTTACAATTGCCTGTTTATCTGTTCTCAGTTGTTTTGTGATATGAATGATGTCATACTATGCTTACCATATTATAAACTTCGTCTCTTTATCCTTAGCCCTCAATACAATGTGAAGAAATAGACAATACATTAGCAATGGTACATGGTCATATGTTTGGAACCTGGTTTTATTATGTACTTTGCAATAAAATACAACTAATATTTTACATGGGTTCACCAGAATAAGTTATGTATATAGACCAAAGCTATTTTGTTTGGTTTTGCTGCCTCCTTAATATCTTCTGTTTTGGTACTACTAATGTAAAACCTCAACTTTTTAGCGAGCTATGGAAAAATGGTGGAACCGCCACCTTCTGAAGGTGATGAGGCAACTATAACCGCAATGTCAGCTCTTGCTACAGTGGGCCAGTACCTGTCCACTAACAGTGCCAAAAGCACGTTCCTGCGTAATACTAGGTTGGTTGTTAAGGCAATATCATCAAACAGCCTCATGATCAAGATATGCAAGCTCAAAGCAATGTTGTATCTGTGCTCCAGACGCAAGTCCATTCCCTAACAGAGGCCCTTTGTGAAACAAGGAGAAACATTGCTCAATGGCGTCAAGATATGCATGATTTTGAAACCAGACTATCAGACATTTGCTATGTTGTTCAGGAGCCTAGGGGAACTGAAGGCGGGGGTTATGGTGGTCCATCGGACAATACAGCATGAAAACGTAACAGTCGGGTCAAATGAACCGAGCTTCTGAACTTCTGGTGGTGCATTTATCTACTAGACTATTAAGTTTTATGCCAACCTTCCTTTTGTTATATAGTTGTAATTTGTTTTGGTGCGATACAAAATTTATTCTTAACGTGCAGCCACCGGCTGAAGAAAACAGCAAGCCATTTTTCTATAGTGTAGGGTGTTCCCTATATTTGCACTGGTGGCGATCTTTGATGCCGAGTGGATGTAATATGTGCAATCGCCTTAATAGCCTAGCGTTAGTGTCGGCCTTATTTATTTCCTAGTCTTCTTTTTCCCTGGTTTGCTAGTGGCTGCAACTACCATGGGCCATATACGGGCCGTAGGATCCATGGGTCTCCTACGGGCCGTCGATAATTGGGCATGTAATCGGTGGGCCTTGGGCCGTCGATAAATGGGCCTGTAATCAGTGGGCCTCGGGCCATCGATAAATGGGCGTGTAATCGGTGGGCCTCGGATCGTCGGATAAATGGGTCTACATGGGTCGTAATCGGGCACAATTGGTATCGGCCCAGCATGGTAAGAGGCCGTTAACAGGCCGCAGGACTGCAAAAGCTTAATTCTGTCACAGGCATAACGAGTCATTAATGTGCCAGAATATAGGACGGGCTGGCCAAAAACGAGACGACTCTTGCCATGGGCCGAATTTGGCCCATTAGGGTAACAGGCCTGTAACGGGCCGACTCTTGCCATGGGCCGAATTTGGCCCATTTGGGGAACATGCCAGTAACGGGCTGACTCTTGCCATGGGCCGAATTTGGCCCATTAGGGGAACAGGCCAGTAATGGGCCGAAAGTAATCGAGGGCCGAAAAGGAGCCCAAGAACGTACGGGCCGTCAATAGGCCGAAAGCTAACACGGGCTGGAAACGGCCCATGTAAATCACGGGTCGTTAACGGGTACAAAGAAAATTACTATTCATTATGGGGCTAGAGTCACCGTGGGCCTGTAAAGGTCTGAAAGATACGAAGGCCTCATATGGGCCGAAAGACGTCGTGGGCCATACATGGGCCGAAAGTGAAATGGGCTGGTGTTATATTCGACGGCCCACATGATGTTGTTGGGCCGATTTCCTTTAGTGCCTAACGGGCCGTGAGTTAACGGGCCATAAGATGGGCTATTTGCGAAGAGATCGTTAATAAGCTTTTCATGGGCCAACCCGTTAACTTTTGACCAAGTCAAATGGGCCGGCTTTGTAAGCTAAATGGGCCAGTGGTGGGCCATGGCACGTGTCGACATATCATAGGCGCCTATCTGACCCACTGACGAGTTGACACATCTTTCGTCCGGCCAATAAGAATTTTACACGTGGAAATTTCCCATTGCTTGAGGCTGTTAACGGGTTATCGGATCCAAAACCAGACTCGATAGCTTAACAGCGTTCCATTATGGTGGATGCCATGTGTCGGTCACCCTTGACGAAAGCACTTCTGTGATGCGCGATTTATCGTCATGGAAGTGGACACTTCCGTGATGATAATTTTGGTAATGTCATGGAACACTTCTACGACAGCACAGGTATGACTATCTTGATTCTGTCATAAAATCGTCATGGATGTACATGCATGATAGAAAATGCGACCTACTATGACAAACACATATCATCACGGAAGTGTATTTTTTTTGTAGTGGATGAAGGTTCCCCCAATGATTATGAATTACCAGTTGTTCCTGAGGGTTATGTTATGAATGAAGAAGCTGCTAGAGCTATCTTTGCTTGCAATGATAGATATGATCTTAAGAAATTATTAGCTAAATGGAAGCAGCAGTCTCTTAATGCTAGAATGAAACCTGACCCTGCTTTTGCTACTTCACCTATCTGTGTTACTTATAAGGATTATGAATTGTCTGTTGATCCTGAGATTATTACTTTAGTTGAATCTGATCCTTTTTATGGCTTTAAATCTGAAACTATTGTGGCACATCTTACCAAGTTGAATGATATAGCCACCCTGTTTACTAATGATGAGAAGTCTCGCTATTTTTATATCCTTAAGATATTTCCATTCTTGTTAAAGGGTGATGCTAAGACTTGGTATAATTCTCTTGCTCCTAGTTGCGTGCGTAGTCCCCAGGATATGATTTATTACTTCTGTGCTAAATATTTCCCTGCTCATAAGAAACAAGCTGCCTTGCGGGAGATATATAATTTTGTGCAAATCAAAGAAGAGAGTCTCCCACAAGCTTGGGGGAGGCTTCTCCGGTTACTTAATGCTTTGCCTGATCATCCTCTCAAGAAAAATGAAATACTTGATATCTTTTATAATGGACTAACCAATGTTTCCAAGGACTACATGGATAGTTGTGCTGGTTGTGTTTTCAGGGAAAGAATAGTCGACGAAGATGAAATATTATTGAATAATATGTTGACTAATGAAAATAATTGGACTCTTCCTGAGCCAATTCCTGAAGCAATTCCTGAACCAATTGAGCCAACTCCTGAGCCTATTCCTAAACCCACTCCGAAGAAGAGAGGTGTTTTATTTGTCAGTCCTGAAGATATGCAAGAGGCAAAGAAATCAATGAAAGAAAAGGTATTAAAGCTGAAGATGTTAATAATTTACCTCCTATTGAAGAAATACATGGTCTTAATATACCGCCTGTTGAAGAACCACATTGTCTTCATAACCCAACACAGGTAGTGTTGGGGATATAACTACTGAGTGTAAATCGGCCAGGAGGGCCCGGTTCACCCTCAACTATGTTGAAGCCCACGAAGATCCAGAAGATGGCGTTTCACTAATGCAGCTTAGAGGCCCAGAGCCCAAAGGCGGATTAGGGCCCATAATGATAAACCGCCATGGTTGTGTAACTTGTATTGTAAGTTAGGAAAGGAGAGGCCGAGCCGAACACTTGTATGAGTCGGCCTCGGGACTCTGTAGACCGGCCGAGCGTCAACCTATGTATATAAAGGGACGACCCGGCGGCAATTTAGGGATAGGAAACAACAACTCGAGACTCAGGCAAAGCATATTTACTCCCTGGTCATCGAAATCTAATCAATCCCATCACAACTAGACGTAGGCTTTTACCTTCATCGAAGGGGCCGAACTAGTATAAACTCCCGTGTCCCTTGTCCGTCTTAACCCCTTCAAGCTATCCCGTTGCGATGGCTCTGCGACTAAGTCCGTCCATGAGGACATCTGACGTGTTAATTCCATGACAGTTGGCGCCCACTGTGGGGCTATCGCACGATGGTTTCGAGTTCTTGAAGGGCAGCTCTAAAGGACTCAAGGGGTACGTGGTTGGCCGGATGACCAAGAGTCGTCGCAGCAAGCTCTGCATCAACAATGAAGGATGGGGCCCCGAGGCTGGCTCAATTGAGTACGGATACCGGGTCCCCTTTGGCAGAATTCATGTCTTCATCGGCAAGATTGGCGAACCGGGCCCTGAGCCGGACATCTGCACCGACCTCGTCGAGATGGCTCAGTGTGTGAGTCCAGCCCGGGTTAAGCCCTCCATTAAGCATGCGTTCGTAGGATGTGTCCATGGGATCGGATCTGAACCGTTGTCGGAAGGCGAGATGGGTGTTTATTTCGATGGCGAGTCATCCACTGGCAAAACCGAGTCCCTATACCAAATTCATGATGGTGTGTTCGAAGGGTATTTCGATGGCAACAGCATTCCAAACCTCCTT
The DNA here is from genome assembly GCF_018294505.1 of Triticum aestivum. Classification (NCBI taxonomy): domain Eukaryota; kingdom Viridiplantae; phylum Streptophyta; class Magnoliopsida; order Poales; family Poaceae; genus Triticum; species Triticum aestivum. Next base: position 127,670,408 of record NC_057813.1, on the reverse strand, counting down.
GAACCACCAAGTCGGGTTACTATGTACATGGCCGGAACACAGCCCACTTTGCAGTCTTCATCTACAGCGGCAATGAATACCGGATCAGCGGTCGCGGCAGGAGCCCCGGTGCGTGGACCGGCTCAAGTCCTCTCCGGTTTGATGGATGCCTGGGCGACCTTGTTAACCATGGCAGTTACCCTGGAGACACAGGATCAGCACAATGCGGAAATTGCGAAGCTGAAGGACCAGATAACGCAGGCTAAGGAGGACCTGGCAATTGAGGATGCTAGGATGGCTGAAGAACGAGCCACTTTGAACGCCCTGTCACAGCAGATACAGGTGCAGAATTACCCGCTCATGCTGGATCGGACCGCATCAGATGATGTAATGCGAAGGAAGTACCGGTCTCGTCTACCACCGGTCTACGAAGGACTGAACCTCTTTCATACACCAGGCGCTGGGCCGAGCAATCCGGTAGCTGCAAACCGGACCGATGGAACCACCTCGACAAATGGATAACCACCGCAATACGTGTCCACACCGCCGGGTCACTTCTCGAGCCCTTTGGATAACATGATTGCCGCAACATCTCACCTGGCAGCCATTCCGATGGAGGGCGATTCACTGGCGGCGATTGAAACACGGCGGGCTAGGGATCTTCTTCAAACCGCCGTGGTGCAACAGCATGCTTATTCCTATAGCCGAGATAGAATTCATTCAACCCCCCATCCGAGCAAGAGCTATAGCAGGCACATAGATGAACCAGAAGTGTCTAGCAGTGCGCGGCGCCGTAATGGATCCAATCCGGCGCGCGGTGAGGGAAATGCTCAAGATGTGGTGGATAATGGCAGAGCATGAAGGGAGGCCGCTTTGGCAGCACAATATGCGGGTCATTATCAACCCGCCCCGGTTCAGCCAGCGGCATCGGTAGACCGAGGCACCGGGCTTGCCTTTAGTTCCTGGGGAGTGCCGTGTCTCATCCCGGCTCTCCGTAATGTGCGACTACCCAAGGATTTCAAGGGTCCACGTAAGGTGCCTAATTACACTACGGATCAACCGCCTGAGGCGTGGGTCGAGAGTTATGAGATGGCAATGGAGATGTTAGATGTGGATGAAGCGACCTGTGCAAAGTACTTCATGATGATGTTGGAAGGGACAACCCGTACTTGGTTGAAAAATTTACCAGCTAACTCCATCGAGTCATGGGAGCAGTTGAAAGCCCGGTTTATAGCCAATTTCAAAGACACGTGCAAACAGCCTATGTCCATTGTGGATCTGGATGCTTGTGTTCAAGGGGAGAACGAGTCAACAACTCATTGGGTGCACCGAGTTTCAAAAGTTTTGCATTCATCCGACCGGATTAACGCTGGTTAAGCGATCATAATGCTGGAGTGTAATTGCCGGTTTAAGTCACTACAGATGAAGTTGGGACGGCTCAAGCGCCACTGCAATGACATGGGAACCCTTATGGCAGCCTTGGTCAAATAAGCTGATTCTGATAATACCAAGGATCCCAATTCTAATGAGGAGAAACTGGAGAAGGGAAAGAAGAACGGCGGTGCAAAGGGACAGCATCACAACCAAGGAGGCCATGGGAATAATGGTAAGCGCACGTCAGATAGTTCAGATCTTGTGGCTAACACTAATATGCAGCATCGTAAAGGTAAACCGCCCCAGCGCGGTGGAGGGATGAATCTGGAGCGTTTGTTAAACTAGCCCTGCCCAAAGCATGGGACCAAGGAGGCCCCTTCCACACATCTTTGGAAAGATTGTTATATCATGAAGGAGTTCAAGAATTATGATGTCTTCCGTTATGATCAGGGTCCATCGGGCGGTTCAGGTCCAGGTTTTCATGGTGGCGGCGGTTCAAACTCTGGATTTCAGAATAATCAGGGCAACCAGAATAACCAAGGTGGTAATGGCCAACAGAATAATCAAGGAAATCAGCAATGGTCAAGTTATCAAAGTCACCCCAAGCAGTTGAATGGTGGGCAGTATCACGTGTTCACCACTAGCCTGTGTAAGCGCGCTCAGAAGCTTCACAAAAGGGCAGTTAATGCTATTGAACCAGTAGTGCCATGTTATTTACGGTGGTCCGAGCAGCCCATTGTGTGGAGCAGAGAGGATCATCCGCCCCGGGTTGACAATCCGGGTCAACTGGCTTTGGTGGTGGCACCTCAGGTGGTAGGTTACAAGTTTACCAAAGTCCTGATGGATGGAGGGAGCAGTATCAACATCCTATACTATGAGACTTTTCGTCGCATGGGGTTGACAGACAAGAGTCTTAAACCATCCAACACTGTTTTTCATGGTGTAGTACCAGGTAAATCGGCATATCCTGTTGGCAAGATCGCTTTGGAGGTTGTGTTTGGAGATGAGCATGATTCCAGGTCTGAAAAATTGTCCTTTGAAGTGGTGAAGTTCCAGAGCCCGTATCACGCACTGTTTGGACGGCCGGCTTACGCAAAATTCATGGCGAGACCCTGCTATATCTATTTACAGCTCAAAATTCCTATTCACAAGGGGACTATAACAGTACATAGAAGTCGAAGAGATCGTTTTGGATTGTGAAGAAGGTGATGCGGCTTATGCTGAGTCGGTTTGTGCTACAGAGGAGCTGAAGTTTTATAAGGACAATGTTGATCCGGCAGACATGACCCCTCTGAAGAAGCCCACCACTAAGCATGACCCGGCCCTGAAATTCAAACCGGCTGATGAGACTAAGCTTGTTGACTTTGTTCCTGGCGATTCATCCAAACAGTTTAGCATCAGCACCAGTCTGGATCCGAAATAGGAAAGCGCGCTCATCGAGTTCATCCATGAGAACCGGGACATTTTTGCATGCAAGCCTTCTGACATGCCAGGTGTACCGAGGGAACTTGCTGAGCACACTCTCAATATTGATCCCAAGTTTAAACTGGTCAAGCAATTTCTTCGCCGCTTTAACGAGGAAAGACGCAAGGCCATTGGTGAAGAGGTAGCCCGGCTGTGGGCTGCTGGATTTATCATCGAAGTATTTCACCCCGAGTGGTTGGCTAATCCGTTGTCGTTCTTAAGAAAAAACGGCATTTGGCGTATGTGTGTGGACTACACAAATTTGAACAAGGCTTGTCCGGCAGATCCTTTTGCTCTCCCGCGTATTGATCAGATTATTGATGCAACGGCGGGTTGTGAGCGCCTGAGTTTCTTGGATGCTTATTTAGGTTATCATCCGATTAAAATGGCAGTTAAGGACCAGGAGAAGACAACCTTCATCACTCCCTTTGGAGCCTTCTGCTATGTTTCTATGCCCTTTGGGCTCAAAAGTGCCCAGGCAACTTATCAGCTTGTGTGCAAAATTGTCTTCACACGCAGATTGGGCGTAATGTTCATGCCTATGTGGATGACATTATGGTAAAATCCAGGAAGAAGGAAACCTTGATAGATGACCTCAAGGAAACGTTTGACAATCTTCGGGTTTACGTAATGATGCTTAATCCGGACAAGTGTGTTTTTGGTGTTCCGGCAGGCAAACTCTTAGGATTTCTGGTGTCCAACAGAGGCATTGAGGCTAATCCAGAAAAAATCAAAGCAATTACATATTTGGCTAAACCGAAGTGTATCAATGATGTTCAGCGTTTGGCGGGTCGGATTGCCGCCCTTAGCCGGTTTATCAGCCGTTTGGGAGAGAAGGCGATTTCTTTTTACCAGATGTTGAAAAAGACAGATGATTTCGTCTGGAGTGAGGCGGCCAATGCAGCATTTGAGGACTTAAAGCGGAAGTTGGTTGAACCGCCGGTTCTTGCTGCTTTGGTTGACAAAGAGCCCTTGTTATTATACGTGGCAGCTAATGCTCGTGCTGTCAGTGTGGCAATTGTGGTAGAGCGCAAGGAGGCTGGTAAGGAATATCCGGTTCAACGATCGGTTTACTATATCAGCGAAGTACTTATCGAGTCAAAGCAATGGTATCCGCATTGGCAGAAGCTGGTTTATGGGGTTTTATGGCAAGCCAGAAGCTCAAACAATACTTTCAAGGCCATCCCATTACAGTGGTCAGTTCAACTCCTTTGGGCGATATAATTCAGAATAGGGAGGTGACTGGCCGGGTTGCAAAGTGGGCAATTGAGCTTGGCCCGCATGGATTAAAGTATATGCCTTGGACATCGATTAAGTCGCAGGCGCTTGTTGACTTCATCAATGATTGGACTGAGTTATAGGCACTAGAGGACAAACCGGATAATACATACTGGACCATTCACTTTGATGGATCCAGGCAATTGGAAGGCTCGGGGGCTGGAGTTGTTCTTACTTCCCCTCGAGGTGATAAAATTTGTTATGTTCTCCGCTTAATGTTTTCTTGTACTAACAATGCGGCTGAGTATGAGGCCTTACTCCACGGTCTCCGTGTGGCTAAGGAAATGAACTTAAGCCGGGTTCACTGTTTTGGAGATTCTGATCTGGTGGCTCAGCAAGTCTCTGGTACTTGGGATTCTAAGGATCCACTCATGGCGACTTACAGACGCGACGTGGACATTATGGCAGGTCATTTTAGGGGTTATCAGGTTGAGCACATTGACCGGCGCAAAAATGAAGCAGCAGATGCTTTATGCCGGCTGGGATCTCAGCGTAAACCAGTAGCACCCAATACCTTTTCAGATATCTTGCATAACTCATCTGTTAAGTTGCCTACAGAAGAGGATTTAGTTGTTCCTGATCTGGAGGCTCAATTGATGGCCGCTTTACATACCACTCCAGATTGGACGGTTCCATATATGGCATATATGAACCGGGGCAAGTTACCAGATGATGAGGTCTTCGCCAGACAGATAATCCGGCTGTCCAAGTCCATGGTTATTCAAAATGGCGAGTTACACCGTTGTAGTGTTTCAGGCGTATTCCAACGATGTATTTCTCCTGAAGAAGGACAAGAGATTTTACGTGAAATCCATGAAGGGGACTGTGGTCACCGTGCCGGTTCAAAGTCCCTGGTGGCTAAAGCTTTTCGTCATGGGTTCTATTGGTTGACAGCTCATGCTGATGCGGAGGATCTGGTAAAGCGGTGTGACGCTTATTAGAAATTTTCACGCCGAGCTCATATTCCGGCCCAGGAGCTACGGATGATTCCTATCACTTGGCCGTTTGCCACTTGTGGGCTTGATATGGTGGGACCTTTTACGTGCTCCCAAGATAAGAAGACCCACCTTTTGGTGGCGGTTGACAAGTTCACTAAATGGGTTGAAGCGGAGCCCGTCAGCAAGTGTGATGCAGCCACGGCGGTTCAATTTCTCAAAAAGATCATTTTCCATTTTGGGTTTCCACACAGCATCATCACAAATAATGGCACAAACCTTTCTAAAGGTGAGATGGAGGACTTTTGTCAGCGAGAGCACATCCGGCTTGATTTAGCGTCCGTGGCTCATCCCCAGTCCAATGGTCAAGCTGAGAGCGCGAATCAAGAGATCTTGAAGGGTATAAAGCCTAGGCTTATGGTTCCTTTGAAGCGGATGCCGGGTTATTGGGTGGAAGAGTTACCATCTGTGTTATGGAGTATAAACACCACCCCAAACCGATCCACGGGTTATACACCTTTCTTCATGGTTTACGGGGCTGAGGCCGTCCTCCCAAGTGATATTCGTCATGACTCGCCCCGGGTTGCCAATTATGTTGAAGTGGACAATGAACAAGCACGTCAAGAGGCGTTGGACCTGTTAGATGAGAAACGGGACATGGCTTTGGCTCGGTCGGCGGTTTATCTACAAGACCTGCAGCGTTATCACAGCCGCCAGGTTAAGACGCGAACCTTTCAATAAGGCGACTTAGTGCTCCGACTCATTTAGGATCACACCGATATGCACAAGTTATCCCCACCTTGGGAAGGACCCTTTGTGGTCAGCAAAAATCTGCACAACAGATCATACTACCCCATTGACGTTTGAGAAGACGCACGCAGTTTTGAGGAAGAGACCCGGCGGCCGTGGAACATAGCTCTCCTTCAGCCTTACTACACTTGAGCCATAGGATTTTCTTATGTACATATTTCAACAATGTATATATTATGATCAATATAATAAACCAGCATCCTTGCTATAAGCATGGCCTCTGCCGTTTCTTCTTCAAATCTCTTTGTTTACATGGGGGCTTCAGCTGATAAAGCGAAGTACTACCTGTTAAACCGTCTATCATGCCACAACACAGCTTGGGAGCTTCACACCCAAGGGGCCAAAGAGAGTTTGGATGTTATGCATAGCTCAAACATAGGCACCCATTGAGCACAACTCACAAAGTTACTTGGGGGCTCTTTTGTGCAAAAGCCACAAAGAGTTTGAAAGGACCCTTGTAATTGGGTATCGACCCACGGCTTGGAAGCCTGGTGTATTCACCTAAAACCCTGGGTTAACCTGCCTTCATCAAGTAAGCCACTCCTATCCAGGTAATCCTGGCATGACCCGCCGAACGTTTGACAAGTCAATCTTATACAGACCCTGAACTTGACAAAGTTAAAATGACTATTGGTTAGTTGGAGGCCCATCTTAAAAGGCTTTGCAAAATGGTTTAACTCAGTGGCCTGGCAGTCCATGAAAAGCCTTGAATTTGGGCCTGGCAGCCCTTGAAAAGCCTTGACTACATGTTTTTCTTGTTCGCTTTTTTGCTAAGTTTTCACATTTTTTGATGAATTTATCTTGAACCGGTGTCCTTTGGCCTGGTGTGGCTTTTCAGTCATTTTATTAATCCGGTGTTTGTTAACCTGGCTTGGCTTTCAACTATAAGTTGTCAGATCTTCTTGTCAAACCGGTGTTTGTTAACCCGGCCTGGCTTTGACTATATGTCACCAGTGTGATCATCTGGTGTTCATCATAACCCGGCATGACTTATTTAGAACATCATTATAGGGTAAGGGTCTTAACAGCTCAAAGATTTGGGTTTCCACCCTTACTAAGTGATTTCATATCATTGTAAGGTATGAGCTATTTCATATTTATTCCGCTTTGGTTATTAGTTAGGCTTTATCTTGGGCATTATGACCCGTCCAGCGGTAAACCGCCCGGACATATTTTTTTTATGCAGACATAGGGATTGCAATATATTATGAAGATATATAGGCTAGCATTGAAATTGGCATGGCGGGTCAAGCAAAGTATATCCCCGTGCATGATGGCAGCAGATCAAAGTATTTTAACTAGCCTATTACAAGGCGCTTTCAGGCCCAAAATATGGAATTGTTCTTTCCACAGAACAAAGTTGGCCGGATCAAGCCTCATCACCATGTTGACGTGAAGTCGATGGATCATCTGCGTCGGTTTAGCCTCCTCCTCCTCATCAAGTGGCTGGAAGTCAACGGTGGTCCAGTCAATCTGGGTTAAGGCCTGAAAGATAGCCTCTTCACTTATAAGTTCAGCCGGATCAAAGTCAGGGGCGTAAGTGTGCTTACGGATTGGCGGGATAAGATTTTGCACTTCTGGCATGACAGTGTCAACCCGTTTGTTGTTGGCATCATAGAAGGACCGGTGAACAGTCAAGTTAGCTTCTTCTGCCAATTGACTCGCCAGAGGACGCATCACCCTTGTCACATTTTTTGAGGGCTTCGTTATCAAACTCTGCCCTGTTTTCTTGTTCACTAGGGAAGCCCTTGGCGATCTCAACCGGATCCAGGTTAGCTATCCATGCCTTGGCTCAAGTAAGTGCCAACAAAGCGCCAGCCCTGGCAGGAGATTGCTTCATCTCTTCTATTTGTGCTGGCGTCATGGATAACCTTGCTAGAGTGTCCTTGATCAATGTTGGGGCCGGATTGTTGTACGACGCTGCACAGATAACCCATTGGGCACCGGTATATAGTTGTTCAATCAGAGTATATGTTGCCTTCAGCTTCACCGCATGTCAAAGCCCAAATGAGCAATCTGGACACCTGCAACGGTTTAAGAATTTCATGTTAAACCAGCACTTTACAAAGATGGTCATCAAAGAAGCCTTGGCAAGAGTACTTACCCAATATTGCAGAAGTCATGGCATTGACTTGGCGCTTCAACCCAGTTAGCTCTTCCGCCACCGGTTTAAGCGCTGATTCGGCGTCTTCCGCTTGCTTCAGCAATGCATTCTTCTCAGTCTCCTAGTTGACACGCTATGTCTTGAACCCTTCTTTGAGTTGCTCCAGGGCTGCTAAAGCGGTTTTGAGCTCATCCTTGGCCTTGGAAGTTTTTTCTTGTTGGGACTTGATGTTTTCTTGAAGATCAGCAATTTGAGAGCCTTGATGATTTATATCAGCCTGTCACAATAAGATGAGGAGCATGTAAATAATTTATCAAAAAGTCCCAAGCATATAACAAGTTATACACTTGGCACTTGGGGGCTAATGCAGATTGCTTATTTCCTATTGATTGTTTGAAGTCCCAAGGATCAATACAAGTTTTAATCTTGGTACTTGGGGGCTAATGTGTTTGTTCAGGAAAATACACAAGGAAAGTCAACAAAGTACAATATGGATTATAAAAGTCCCGGTTTGTCTTTGCAAGACAAACCGGCCCTTGGGGGCTACGAAGTCGAAGTGTTCTTTCTCTTTAAAGTCCCGGTTTATCTTCAAGAGATAAACTGGCCCTTGGGGACTACAATACAATGAATATACAGAATAAAGATGAAGGTGTTTGGAAGATTACCTCATAGCGTTCCTTCATCAGATTCACCAAACCGGCTTCATAATCTCGGCTGGTGTAAAGCCGGTTCAAGAAACCGAAATGAAGATCTTGAGCAAAAAGATTAACATAGCTTGACAAGTTGGTCTTCCCTTTTCCCTTGCCCATAGCAGCAAATTCGTCCTTGGCAGTGTGCTTCGATAAAGCAACTGGATTGCTTGGGGCGGTATAAGCAGTACCAGTGACAACAACATCATCATCATCTTTGGCTGGGCTCGATGGATTGACATTGTCTTTGGCTGGGCTTGGCAGTTTGGCAGCAGGGCTTGGCAGATTAGCAGCCGAACCCAGCGGATCAACAACTGGACTTGATGTTTCAATATGTGTTTCCGGGTCAGCCTCCGGCGGATTGGCATCAGTAGTTGGGTCTTGCGGGGCAGAGTAATCCATGACAATATCAGGATGTTCACCAGCATTGTCTGGGGTCTTTTCCGGTTCAACATCGTCAGTGGGGCCGCTGGTCTTGGCTTTCTTGCTCAATCGGGCCTTGGCCCTGCGACATCAAAATAAAGATTAGTATGATAAACCTATGCATGAAGAAACAAACCGAAAAGCAATACACTTACCCAGCGACGGTCTTGAGGGGAGGCAGCTGAGTGGTTGATGAATCGCTAGACGAGTTAGAAGACGCCTGGTAATTCGGATCAGACGGATTAAGTGGGTATCGGAAGAAACCCTTCAAAGGATAACGTTTTTCGGGAGAACAAATAACCTCTGGACGACGCTTCCAGGTTGGAGTATCCGGTAAACCGGAAGAGGTGACTTGCTGGCAACTATGTCGGGTTGTGTGACGCCCTTTAGGTTGTTGTGTCTTTAAAGAAAATTTCGGATCCAAATAAGCAAGAGGGTGAGAGCATTTCACTTTCCGAACTGCATGGCGAAATCTTTGAACCGACACGAGATCTGAATCGGAGGAAAGAGAGATTACCTCAACATGGTCCGCACGGCTGACCTCCGCATCATCCTGATGATAGTCATTGTTAATAAGATGTATGAAAAAGGAGCCAAGGGAGTCAAGTTCTACCTCTTGATCCGAATCTTTAACATCTTCGGGCGGATCGGCAGCTTCGTTGGTCTTCTTCTTGGCTGCTTTCTTGATAGGTTTGCTCTTGGCACGAGGAGCTCTTGCCGATTTATCTGAAGCCTTCCTTTTCCAAAAGGAGCTATTGGCCTGGAAAATTAAACAAAGGATTATTAGAACAAATGTTAAAGCGGAGGCGGATCAAGAAAGTACAAGGTTAAAATCTTACTGCTGGCAGTTTGTTGGCGGCGTAAAAGGGAGCCAGCCCGGTTTGATTGCATGTAGCGATTGGTTCGTCTAACATCTTCTTCACCGGTTCGGTAACTTCATCATTAGTCATTTCTATTTCTTTGAACTGTTGAGGGTCTTTGGCATCGCCGATATACTCATGCATTAATCCGAAGCGGTGACTTAAGGGCAGGATGTGCCATTTAACCCAACAGCAAATGAGATCAACACCAGTCAAACCATTGGCCAAGAGAGCCTAGAGCTTGGCGAGTTGAGGTGCGTAAGTCTGCCGTTCCTTGGCAGTTAACTGATGAGGTAACGGGTGGCCGTTGCTAAGCCGGTGAGGGCGGTAACCCGGCAAAGGATTTTCTTCAGCAGGGGCTGTGTTCTGACAATAAAACCAAGTTTGGTTCCAGCCTTTGGGATGACTGTGGTGTGATGCATGTGGGAAATCAACTTCCGTCCTCTTCTAGATTGATACCCCGCCAAGTTCCGTATTATGACCATCAGAAAACTCAGTTCGGCGGTTTAGATGAAAAAAGTCCCAGAAGAGCTCAACGGATGGCTCCTCTTGAAGGTAAACTTCACAAAATACTTGGAAGTTGCATATATTTGATACAGAGTTTGGCCCGATATCTTGCGGATGGAGTTGAAAGCTAGCAAGGACATCCCGGAAATTTTTTGATCCGGGAGGGCTGAAGCCCCGATCTAGGTACTGCATAAAAACAATAACTTCTCCATCTTGAGGCTCAGGAGGGCACTCAGGGCCAGGAACTTGCCAGTGAAGGACATTTTTCGAGGCTAAAGCGTTGGTTACAACGTAGCCATTGATCTGCGTTTCTGTAATCCGGGACGGAACCCAGTTGCAAGCGGCGAATTGCTTGGTCATCTTGGACAGCAAACTGTAAAGGTAAAATGAAGGCCGGTTTACGATTGACGGTTCAAGAAGTATTAGTTGGTGTTAAACCAGAAAATTTGATCAAGGTATATGTGTGAGATAAACCGGAAATTGATATTCAGATCAAAATGGCGGTTTAAAGTGAGGGCTAATGATATATGGCGGATTACCAACTGCTAAAAGTTTAAACCGCCCTTAGGTGGAGGAGCCAGAGACGAAAATCTGCTAAGTGTTGACAGAAACAAGTTTCACACAATGATGAAATTTATTTGGATCTACCATGGTTCAATAAAGAAAAAAATTCTGCGACCTATAATGGCGTTAAGCAGAACAGAGAAGGTCGTGCGCTCTACTGGGGACTCTTTACAAAAAAGCAAGATCTACTAGTACTGAAAATGGATGCGGAGTAACTACCGCACGAGATCTACGCTACTATTGGATCAAAGCAACCACGGCAGAAGGAAAAACGAAGAACTGAGATGGACGAGGAACTGTACAGACGAACTCATGAACCCTAGCACAGATATAAAGATAAGGGAAAGGGAAAACTTACCAGTGCAGATCTACTGCGGAGGGATGCCGCGAAACTATGGTTCGATTCAGGGTGATGCAGCGGCCAGAGACGAAGACGACGGTGCGCTCTGTGGCGGCGGCGGAGCTCGAGCAGTAGGGGTTCACGAGAGGAAGAAGAAGAGGCAAGGGGAAAGAATGGAAAGACCTGTCGGCTTTATTTATAAGGAGAAATGGATAAGTGGCAGGCGTAAGAATCGAGGAGCCTGAAGCGGTAAAGAGGGCGTGCCTGTCGCCTCGATCTTCGGGATACCATTAATGAAGGACATCTTTTTAAATCTTTTTATACAGAGATGATGTCATGATGGTCCGTTGCCATGTCTAGAGGATGACGTCACAGCGGTTTAACAAGGTTTACAGGAGAAGATAACATGGCGGTTTATGAGAATACAAGGAGATGTTCACAAGATTTCTTTAAGTATTGAAGATTGACATGAACAGGTTCAAATTAATCTGGGGCCTAATGTTGGGGATATAACTACTGAGTGTAAACCAGCCAGGAGGGCCCGCTTCACCCTCAACAATGTTGAAGCCCACGAAGATCCAGAAGATGGTGTTTTACTAATGAAGCTTAGAGGTACTAATGAAGCTTAGAGGCCTGGAGCCCAAACGCGGATTAGGGCCCATAATGATAAACCGCCATGGTTGTGTAACTTGTATTGTAAGTTAGGAAAGGAGAGGCCAAGCTGAACACTTGTATGAGTCGGCCTCGGGACTCTGTAGACCGGTCGGGCGTCAAACTATGTGTATAAAATGACGGCCCGGCGGCGGTTCAGGGACAGGAAACAACAACTCGAGACTTAGGCAAAGCATATTTGCTCCCTGGTCATCAAATCCAATCAATCCCATCACAACTAGACGTAGGCTTTTACCTTCATCGAAGGGGTCGAACTAGTATAAACTCCCGTGTCCCTGGTCCGGTTTAAACCCTTCAAGCTAACCCGTTGCGATGGCTCTGCGACTAAGTCCTTCCATGAGGACATCTGACGTGTTAATTCCATGACAGGTAGTAAAGGTAAATTCTCTTTATAGATATGATAAAGTTGAAATCCCCTCTACTAAATTTCATAGCCCGTGCTTAGATGAATTTGATGACTTTATGACTAGACAACAAAGTTTTAATGCTTATGTTGGTAGAGAGTTAAAGAATAATGCTTTCGAAATAGGATGCGTGAGCGATAATATGGCTAGAGTTAAAGGTGAACTCAAACTCATTAGCAAATATACTTCTATGGTTGCTACTCAAGTTGAGCAAGTACTCAGATCTCAAAATGATTTGCTTGATGAATTAAATAATAAAAATGACTTTGCTGTTAGAGTGGCTACTAGAACGTGACTCGGGAACCTTTGTATCCTGAAGGCCACCCTAAGAGAATCGAGCAAGATTCTCAGAGAAATAATTTAGAGGCACCTAGTTCTTCTAAAAAGAAGACAAAGAAAAACGATAGAACTTTGCATGCTTCTAGTGAACCTACTGTAGACACACCTGAGAATCCCAATGATATTTCTATTTCTGATGCTAAAACTCAATCAGGTGATGAACATGAACCTAGTGATAATGTCAATGATAATGTTCATGTTGATGCTCAACCTAGCAAAAACAATGATGTAGAGATTGAACCTGCTGTTGATCTTGATAACCCACAATCAAAGAATCAACGTTATGATAAGAGAGATTTTGTTGCTAGGAAGCACGGTAGAGAAAGAGAACCATGGGTTCAGAAACCCATGCCCTTTCCTCCTAAACCATCCAAGTCAAAGGATGATGAGGATTTTGAGCGCTTTGCTGAAATGATTAGACCTATTTTCTTACGTATGCGCTTAACTAATATGCTCAAAGTAAATCCTTATGCTAAGTATATGAAGGATATCATCACAAAAAAAAGAAAGATACCAGAAGCTGAAATTTCCACCATGCTTGCTAATTACACTTTTAAGGGTGGAATACCAAAGAAACTTGGAGATCCGGTTGTACCAACTATACCATGCTCCATTTGATCTTGGAGCCGGTGTTAGTGTTATGCCTCTTTCTTTATATCGTAGACTTGAATTGAATAAGTTGACACCTACTGAAATATCTTTGCAAATGGCTGATAAATCAACTGCTATACCTGTCGGTATTTGTGAGGATGTGCCTGTTGTGGTTGCAAATGTCACTATCTTAACGGACTTTGTTATTCTTGATATTCCTGAGGACGATAGTATGTCTATTATCCTTGGTAGACCTTTTCTTAATACTGCAGGGGCTGTTATTGATTGCAACAAAGGCAATGTCACTTTTCATGTTAATGGTAATGAGCATACGGTACACTTTTTGAGGAAACAATCTCAAGTTCATAGCATCAATTCTATTGGAAAAGTTCCAACTATTATCATTGGAGGTTTTGAATTTCCTCTCCCTACTGTCAAGAAAGAGTATGATATTCTTATTGTTGGGGATTTTCGTATCCCCGTTGAGGTAACTTAGTGTTATTCGAAATTTCTCTGGTTTCGTGTTATTCGGAATGAGTTTGTTAACAAGACTTGATCAACCTTGTTAGTGGATTCATTTTGATGATCACGAGATGGATGAAACTAGAAGGCACAACCTTCTGTACCCACATTTTACTTTTTGTTATTTAGAATAAATAAAGCAAAAATAGTATTATCCGTCTATTTTCTGAATTATCCGTGCATTAAAAAATATCCGAAAAATAAAAGTGCTCCAAATGCCCTGCAAATTTAGTATGATTTTTTATGGAATATTTGAGGATTTTAGGCACTAAAAACACTGCAGGAGGGGCAAGCACCAGGCCACGAGAGTGGAGGGCCCCTCTCCACTTATGCCAGCACCCACACACTTCATCTTCTACCCAAAAAATCCCCATCCAGCTCAAGCACGAGTTCTAGCTCATTTTGCTGCGATTTTCGATCTCCTTGCTCAAAGCTCCATTCACAAAACTGCTTTGGGAGATTGTTGCTTGGTATGTGACTCCTCCATTGGCCCAATTAGTTTTTGTTCTAGTGCTTTATTCATTGCAAATTTTTGCTGCATAGGTGACCATGTTCTTGAGCTTGCATGTTAAATTTATGAGGTCCCAAGTAATTCTAATGCATGATATAGGCTCTGGGCACTTGTAGGAGTAGTTGCTATCAATCTTGTTTAGTTTTATTCACTTTTATTTTGAAGTTACTAAAATTTCAGAAATTTTTCAGAAAAAGAATTATGTCTAGGAGAATGTACCAAGGTGGTTCCTCGGTGAAGAAAGGGCCCAGGATTGCTATATGCGAGCAAGATGTTGAATTGCCGAGGGACGCGGATGTACGAGCTTGTGAGTGGCCATCCAATGATTTTATGGTCGAAGCATGCTTCAAGGAGGAATTTGAAGCATATGTGCATAATGCTGAGCTGGAGGACTTCTTACAAGATAAGTGTCCGCAGTACTATCAATTGACTGATTCTTTTGTGTGGAGGTTCAAATATAACTGTGCCCGTAATTCTCCTAGTGTCATATTTGATATTTATGATACATCTTATACCATGGATTTAGAGGATTTCACAACTTCTTGCAAACTCCCGCAGTGGGGTAATATTAATGATCCTCACAAATCTGAATTTAGAGATTTTCTTGCTAGTATTACTGTGGGAGAATCTAGGGACATAGCACAAGCTACTATAGGGAGCATTCATTTTCCTTCTATACATTACTTTGCTCTCTTTATTGGTAGATGCATTAACGGTAAAGACGAAGCATGTCACATGTGTGTTCCTGATCTATGTATCCTCAAGAGTGCTGTGTTAGGTTATAAAGATTATAACTTGGGGGCAATAGTTGCACGTAGGTTGCAGAATAATAGTAGAAAGGGAAATCTATTTGGAGGAATTTATGCAACCCGTGTGGCTAATTATCTTGGTATAGCCCCACAAGAGGGAGATATGATAATACCTCCTGTTTATTTGGATTCTGAAGCTATGGTCAATCATCAATTTCTTGGGAGGAATGAACAATTCCTCCAATATCGACTAACCTATGACAGACGCAACGTTGTCCATGTTACTCTTCCTGCTCTCTACCTTTTTGATTATCAGGCAAAAGGAAGATATGTTGTTACCAGGGAGGACGCAGCTGAACACGAGAGGAGAGCGGAGGCAGCTCGCCAACACACTGCAGCTCAGGAGGCGGTTGCTGCTGCATCTCAGTACGACCCCGGTTTCACTTATGGATATCAGCCAGGCGGTCCTTGGTACTAGACCAACTTAGGACAAAAGCCTAAGCTTGGGGGAGTACATATTTCTCACCGACTTTACATTCATGTTTACACACTAGTCATCGGTGCTCATACTCTTTCATTGTATTATCCATGCTAGTTTAAATTTCTTTTTCTAGTTTTCTTCTTGTGTGTTTGATAAACCTTAAGAAAAACCAAAAAAAATAGTTAGTTTAATTTCCATGCTTGTAGTAGCATTTAAAATGAAAACGCAAAAAGATTTCTAGTTCTTCTTCTTACTTGTTGGGAGCTTTCCCGTGTAAATAGTTTTATTTTATTTTCTTTCCTTTGGGGGTCGAGAAGACCATATTGAAAATGTTTAGTGGCTCTCATATGCATGATTGTTTATTTAACTTAGAGCCCATATTACTTGTCTTATCTCTTGAGTTGAATGCTTGCAGATTCCAGCATAGTCCAATGCATGTGCACTCTTATTATTATACACATCGTTCGGTCGTGCAAGTGAAAGGCAATAATGACGATATATGATGGACTTATTGAGATGAGAAAAGCTGGTATGAACTCGACCTCTCTTGTTTTTGTAAATATGATGAGTTCATCGTTTCCTGAGTCAGCTATTATGAAGTAAACATATTTGCAATGACATTTAGAGATTATAGTTGCTTGTGCCATGCTTGATTAGCTATGAGTTATAATGGTTTACATTGCGTGCCAACAAGCTATTAGAATGATTATGATGTGGTATGATGGGATGGTATCCTCCTTTGAATGAATTGAGGGACTCGACTTAGCACATGTTCACGCATGTAGTTGAATCAAATCAACATAGCCTTCATGATATTTATGTTCATGGTGGATTATATCCTACTCATGCTTGTATTCGGTGTGACTTAATTTTAATGCATGTTTATGACTGTTGTCGCTCTCTCAGTTGGTCGCTTCCCAGTCTTTTGCTAGCCTTCACCTGTACTAAGCGGGAATACTGCTTGTGCATCCAAACTCCTTAAACCCCAAAGTTGTTCCATATGAGTCCACCATACCTACCTATATGTGGTATTTACCTACCGTTCCAAGTAAATTTGTATGTGCCAAACTCTAAACCTTCAAATGAAATTCTGTTTTGTATGCTCGAGCAGCTCATGTTACAACTAGGGCTGCCTATATCTTCCATGATAGGTGGGTTATTATCAAGAGGAGTGGACTCCGCTCCTCATTCACGAGAAAGGGCGGTAACCGGGATGCCCAGTCCCATGATCCAAAAAGATCAAAGCAAATCAAAATAATTAAACAAAACTCCCCCAAGGCTGTTGTTAGTTGGAGGCACTCGTTGTTTCGAGCAAGCCATGGATTGATGCTTGTTGGTGGTTGGGGGAGTATAAAATTTTACCATTCTGTTTGGGAACTGCCTATAATGCATGTAGTATGGAAGATACAACCATCTCATAGTTGTTGCATTGACAACAAAAGTATGCCACTCAAAATGTTATTCAATCTCTATTTTAAAATCGAGCTCTGGCACCTCTACAAATCCCTGCTTCCCTCTGCGAAGGGCCTATCTATTTACTTTTATGTTGAGTCATCACCCTTCTTATTAAAAGCACCCGCTGGAGAGCACACTGCCATTTGCATTCATTACTATTGGTTTATATTGGGTATGACTTGACTGGATCTCTTTTACCATGAATTACAATGTTTAATCAGTCCTTGATCTTTAAAGGTGCTCTGCATTTATGTTTTGCGGTCTCAGAAAGGGCTAGCGAGATACCATTTTGTTATATCATGTTATGATTATTTTGAGAAAGTGTTGTCATCCGAGTTTTATTATTATGGCTCGCTAGCTGATTATGCTATTGATATGAGTAATTGTGAGACCTATGTGTTATTGCGAGTATGGTTATTTCATAATATTTGCTGAAAATTGAATGTTGGCTTTTCATGTTACAACAAGAGCAAACAGAGTTTGTAATTTTTTTTCTTTATCACTTTCAGTTTATCAACTGAATTGCTTGAGGACAAGCAAAGGTTTAAGCTTGGGGGAGTTGATACGTCTCCAACGTATCTACTTTTCCAAACACTTTTGCCCTTGTTTTGGACTCTAACTTGCATGATTTGAATGAAACTAACCCGGATTGACGCTATTTTCAGCAGAACTACTATGATGTTGTTTTATGTGTAGAAAAGAAAAGTTCTCAGAATGTCCTGGAAATCCACGGAGGCACTTTTTGGAATTAATAAGAATTTTCGGCGAAAGAATTAATGCCAGGGGGCCCACAGCCTGTCCACGAGATAGGGGGTGCGCCTCCTAGGGCGCGCCTCCTATTTTGTGGCCCCCTGGACCTCCAACGATGTCAACTCCAACTCCATATATTCATGTTCGGGGAGAAAAAAGACCAGAGAGAAAGTTTCATCGCGTTTTACGATACGGAGCCGCCGCCAAGCCCTAATCTCGCTCGGGAGGGCTGATCTGGAGTCCGTTCGGGTCTTCGGAGAGGGGGATTCGTCGCCGTCGTCATCATCAACCATCCTCCATCACCAATTTCATGATGTTCACCGCCATGCGTGAGTAATTCCGTCGTAGGCTTGCTGGACAGTGATGGGTTGGATGAGATTTACCATGTAATCAAGTTAGTTTTGTTAGTGTTTGATCCCTAGTATCCACTATGTTCTGAGATTGATGTTTCTATGACTTTGCTATGCTTAATGCTTGTCACTAGGGCCTGAGTGGCATGATTTCAGATCTGAACCTATTATGTTTTCATGAATATATGTGTGTTCTTGATCCTATCTTGCAAGTCTATAGTCACCTATTATGTGTTATGATCCGACAACCCCAAAGTGACAATAATCGGGATACTTCTCGGTAATGACCATAGTTTGAGGAGTTCATGTATTCACTATGTGCTAATGCTTTGTTCCGGTTCTCTATTAACAGGAGGCCTTAATATCCCTTAGTTTCTGCTAGGACCCTACTGCCACGGGAGGGTAGGACAAAAGATGCCATGCAAGTTCTTTTCCATAAGCATGTATGACTATTTACGGAATACATGCCTACATTACATTGATGAACTGTGGCTAGTTCTGTGTCACCCTATGTTATAACTATCACATGAGGAATCGCATCCGGCATAATTATCCATCACTGATCCATTGCCTACGAGCTTTTCATATATTGTTCTTCGCTTATTTACTTTTCCGTTGCTACTGCTACAATCACTACAAAACCCAAAAACATTACTTTTACTACCGTTACCTTTATTATCATACCACTTTATCTACTAAATACTTTGCTACAGATACTACGTTATCCAGGTGTGGTTGAATTGACAACTCAACTGCTAATACTCAAGAATATTCTTTGGCTCCCCTTGTGTCGAATCAATAAATTTGGGTTGAATACTTTACCCTCGAAAGCTGTTGCGATCCCCTACACTTGTGGGTTATCAAGCACCAGGGCGGTGGACGACGGCGAGGCCTAGGAAGGGAACGACACGGAGGTAGGGAAGTCTCGGTAGTTGTTTCCCACGCGGAGGGGAGTACAACTGTACGAGGGTTTACTGGTTCGTCTGTCGTCGCGGGAGAATAACAGCAGGTGTGGGTGAGTAGAGGGATGGCTAGGCCAGCGATGGGAGTACGGTGGGGCGGTGAGGCCTACGCGGTAGCACAGCCGGCTGTGGGGAGGAGGGAGCAGACAGTCCCGCTGGTGCTTGTTTGAGCGGCTGGAGTAGGAAGAGCAGAGATTGAAGAAGCACGATGGCCGTTGGATGGACATCCAACAGTCACTGCTTGTGCGTCCACCTTTTTTTACGAAAGCCTCAAATCTGTGGAAAACAACATACAACCCATCTGCCATTATTTCTAATAATTTATAGCCCATTTGCTAATTCTTAAGGTTTTTTAGCCCATATTCTTTTTGTTAGCATTACAGCCCATATTGTGGCCATGGTTAAAAAATTATATGAAATTTTGCATATTTCGGTGCGGTCCGAACTATTTTTAATCCCGAAATTTTGACTCGCATTCAAACTGATTTTAAAAATAAATGTATATCAATATAAAATCTAACAAATTCTCCACGCATAAAAAGTAATGTAATTTAAAATCTCAAAATGAAAAAAAGATATTTGAAACTAATTGTCGGTTTGATATGTTTTAAAAATGTACATCCCATTTCTCATTACTGATGGGCCATTTTCTCGGCCAGCCGAATGAAAGCTCTCCTCGTCTTGAATGATTTGCAGCCTAACAGGCCTGACAAAGAGACTTGGCAAATCACAAAAAAACTGGGTTGTGGCCGTGGACCCAGCTGTCGGCCTCTCCACGTACAGTACTCTTCCGATGGAAGTCGTTCCTTGACCATGTTGACCACGCCGCATGGAGAGAACCACGGCGGTGGACGACAGTGAGGCCTAAAAAGGGGACGACGTGGAGCCGGTGAAGACGCGGCAACAGAAGCCCGTGCGGAGAGGAATACGAGGGTTCACTGGTTCAGCTGTGGTGTGAGGCTGTCGTCGCCGTAGGGCCTGGCCAGCGGTGGGAATAGTAGGGGGCGGTGAGGCCTCCGCGGCAGCACAGCCGGCCACGGGAGGCAGGAGCATGCGGCACGACCGGTGCTACTTTGGGCCGCTGGAGCAAGAAGACCAGAGGTTGAAGAAGCACTACGGCCGTTGGATGGACATGGTACGGTCACTAGAGCTAGAATCGTTCATATTGACGAAGTTGACAAAGCCCTTCGTCCCCGTCAACTTAGTAGGCCCACAAGTCAGCCTCCCACCAAGGTGGGTCCCAGCTAGCCGGCGGAGTATTCATTTTTTTGGGCGTAATAAGGAGGCACTTCCGGTGGGTCCGAGCTGACAGTTGGGGGGGGCATTTTTTTGTGGAATACGGTGGCCTGTTAGGTAGGTCCCAGCAGTCAGGGGGCAAACATTTTTTCACAAAATACGGTGGCCCGTCCAGTGGGTCCTTGCTGTCAGTTGGAGGAATCATTATTTTCTGCGTAATAAGGAGGCACTTACATGCTGCGGTCGTGGACCCACCTGAGACTCTCCACGTACAGTATACTTCCGATGGAAGTCGATCCTTGACCATGTTGACCTCGCCGCGTTCCGTTGCATGCATGCGTCCATGGGCGTGGTGCGTCCCCACTGTCAGCCTCTCACTTACAATCATCTTCCGATGACTCTCGGTTGTTGACCATGTTGACCACACCGTGCCGAGCGCGCCCAGACTGGAATGACCCGGTGATGGGGAAGATGGGGCAGTGGAATCGCAGATGGAGAGGAGTGGGAAACTTCACTAGTTCAGGTGCGCGACAGCACAGCCGCGATGCCGCCCACGGGAGACAGGAGCAAGAATAGAGGTTGAAGAAGGAGCACGGCTGTTGGATTAACATCCAATGGTCCAGCTGCTAGAATCATTTGTTGATTAAGTTGACAAAGCCGTGCATACACGTCCGCTTAGTAGGCCCACAAGTCAGTCACCAAATCTGACGGGTCCCAGCTGTCAACGGGATGAATAATTTTTTCGCAAAACAAGGAGGCACTTCCTTCCGTGCAAAGATACAGTCGGTGGGTCCTAGCTGTCAGGTGGAGGAAACATTTTTTTCAGCTTAATAACGAGGAACTTTCCTTGCGTGCGACCATGGACCTCGTGGGTCCCAGCCGTCAGGCTCTCCACGTAGAGTCCTCTTCTGATGACTCTCATTTGTTGATCACGCCGCACCGAGCACAGCGAGTCGGAGGACGACGGCGAGGCCCGAGACGGGAACGACTTGGAGATGGGAAAACGAGGTAGTGGAGTCGTAGATTGAGAGGAGGAGAAGGGTTATAACTGGTTATGTTGCGGCGTGGGGCTGTAGTCTGTGGAGAATAACAGGAGGTGTCGAGGGGTGGAGGGATAGCCTAGCCGGCGATGGGGTAGCGCTTCGCAGCGATGTGTGCTAAGCAGAGCCGCTAGCCGCCGGAGGCCGGACCAGGCGGTCCCGGCGATACTGGAGGAACAAGACGAGAGATTGAAGGTGCATGCCGACCATTGGATATAAATCCAATGGCTGTGGATGACACAATCACTTGTTGACCAAGTTGACAACGCCCTGCATAGGCTTCGACCTATTGGCCCACATGTCAGCATGCAAAAATGTCGCATATATTTAACCCATGTTTTCCCGAATGTACAGTCCATTTGCTGGGCTGGGTGAACAAATAATTTCACGTCAATCAGGCCCATTTGTATTTTCTAAGAAATCCCAGCCCATTTGCACTTCCTTAAAATACATGTATTAGGTGGGCTCGTTATATATATAATGTTATGTTAGAAGGAGCAATTAATATCAAAGAATAAACCGGAGAGGCACATTTTATATATATATAATTAACAAATTAGCGAGTTATTGCTCAAAATAAAATTGAGCATGTTATTATTAAATTGGTCCTTAAAATCTTCGCAAGCTTTTGTACGCAATCACCAGGATTTTCCTTGCCTGTGAGTCAAAAACAACCAGGATTTTCCTTGCCAACTTCCGTTAAACATTTACTTTTATAAGTTAATAACACATGGGATGTTTTTATAATGTATATATAAGTCTCTATAAAATATACGATAATAGTAATAATATAAATATATATAATGTGGTTAGAAGGGAAAACATAAATTGGACACAGCATTACTTTTATAAGTGACCTGCGTTTTATCCCCCACAGTAGGCATACTAACAAGTTCACACACAAATACAACAGAAAAGGTAAACATTCGTATCAAACTCAGGTTCACAGGACACGTTCATATTCATAGCCAACATTCACTATCAACAACTCAAAAAATTCATATATACACAAGCTCAGCATATCTATGCATCCAAATGATTGATAGATCACACGACAATATTCATACATAATTCACAAAAAGATTCAGATATACACATGTTCAATATGTTTATACATCCAAATGATTAAAATCACAGCCAATATGATCCATGGATGAACTTTAATTACCTAGGGTACAGACTGGTAAATGGTGTTCAATCGGAGGTACTTTTGCTAAAATTAGTTCTTGTACGAGTGAACTTTTGAGTACATAAGAGGCAGCACAGACAATCTGAACTTTGCTTGTAGGTTTATCCTCAAATAGTGGCCTCGTGTCGAGGGAGGTTTGAGCAACTTGGCCACTACTTTCATCCAACTAGTTTACTGGCTCATCTTGGTCATGTATCTCGCCAAAATTCTACATTGCAGACAAGAAAGGAGGCTGTTGAGAAAATGAACCGCCCAAATTTTTTGTGCAGTTCAACTGAAATGGAGCATCCTTGGTGTGCAGATTGATTAAGTGCCAGATGAATATACGCGTCAACCAACTTGTCTGGAATATTTAGACTCCATGCCATATAGTTCGCTACCATATGTGTCGATAACCAAAAGGCACAAGCTGGGACCAAAGACTGGACTGTGTTTTTCTGGGCTATGCACCAAGCAATATTTTTGGCGTTCACTCTCCTAATACTTGGAGTTTGACAATTGGTTGACGCCGGTTGATACTCGAATGAATATAGGCACTTCTTGTCAACATCGATGCTTGTTTGAGTGAACTTTGGAGTACATAGCAGCAGCATAAGTACCTGTCCATCTGATCATTTTGTGCAGTTCTACTGAAATCACCCGATGTAATGATTTGCCTGTGAGTTCAGGCTCCAAATTACTCCTTTATGAAATCGGCAAACAGTAGCACAATACCAAATTACCAATACATATGACAGGCACAATAATCAGGATAAAGACCAGTACCAACCTGTGTGAGGTAGCATATCAATTACTATTTCCTTTGGCTGGAAGCCGAGATAAGCCAAGCGACTGACAGCAAAGGAAGAAAGCAAGCGGAGATTAGCGACTGACAGGAAAGGATGGAAGCTGTCGAGGCAATGAAGCACCCAAAGTTTTTGTGCAGTTCCACCAAAATCGAGCATCCCTGTTGGCACATATATTGAGAGAGTGAGATTACTGTAATAGTGGGACTAGTTGATGAAACATACACTAACAAATAGAAGCACCCTCATTATCTTAATGGGTAAAGTTAGCAACATAGTAGTCTTGCTTAAAGAGAGGTATTAGTTTATTTAATCAGTGCCAATTAGCTCAACTCAACACTCAAAGCATTGCCATTTATCATAGGTTGCAAAACTTTAACGTGCAAAGATAAAGGAGTTTCTCATGACAGTAGCACGATACAAATAGAGATGACAGCAAACTAATATGGATGAAGGCCTTAGGCCCGTACCAACCTGAGAAAAAAAGCTTATTCATGTAGTCCCATAAGAGATGATAAAGCACTCACTGGAATCACACAATAGTATATATTTTTGTGCACTTCAAATGTATGGTTGAAATCACTCTTGTTTACCAATGCTGAGATTATATTGAAAGATTATCAAGAACTTCCAGTAGAGTTAAAGTGCTGGCTGGGATACAGTTCATTGTATTGTCTTGTGTAGTTCCACTAAAATGTATGATTGGCATAACATGATCCCTGTTTGCACAAGTAGGAACAAGGTGAAACCTTCATTAGCTTAGTGAGAAAGGATAGGAAGACATTAGCATATTACTCAAACAGTAGCATCAAATTCATGATGGACAATACGCAAAACATTGCCTCATTGAACCAATGGCAATAAATTGACATGCAAAACAATAGCACTATTATGTCATCACACTAATAATATTCCCTCCCTGCTCCACCACATGATTCACCTTCATAGACAAACATACACACGTACATGATTCAGCATAGGGTCCTACTAAAGATTTATTTAACTCCAATAGGAAAATTAGGTAGTAATAAATTAGTGGTACATAAGTACTCCTAATTAATAAGTGAGATAGCAGAAGTGGAAGGGATCCCTGGAGGATCGTCTCACATGTAAGGTAGTCGTTGCCGGAGCCCTTGAATGGCCTCGACTGAGGCCTCTGGCTTTAGCAAGATCGCCTTGGCACTGTTTATTCTTCTTCTTCTTCCTCTTCATGCTTCGTTTCTCTTTCTCCTCGCCAGTTGGTGAAACCAAGTACATGATTGGCCTTCTAATTCAGAATTGGTTTTGTCAGTGAGGGAGTACAAGTGTACTAGTAAAAAAACAGCATTATTTTCTCATGACAGTCGGAAAATAGAGATGAACACATGGATTAAATATCATTCTTACCTAAAGGAAGGTTATGGCGCCAATATGGATGATGAGGATTCGAACACAGATCTCCCTTTGTGCAGTTCCACCAAAATGAACCAACTGTTCCATTCTGACATTCCAGTTAAACAGCACAAAAGTCACTTCTTTTAAAAAGAGTTTTGTGCAGTGCACCAAGAGGTCACAACAGCAACCAGGTGAATTGGATATCCCTGTTTGCACAAAAAGGCACAGAGGAAACAGTCAGACTCTCAAACAATTACAGGGAAAAACATTTGGCTAAACTTGTCATGGCTTATAACAGTGGCATGGCTTCATTTTTACCAGGGACATTAGATTAAGAACAACTAAGGCTGTGTCCGGTTCACAGGTTTGGTGCAGGATTTTCGTAGGAACACAATTCCTACGGTATTCTTTCCCTTCCAACCATTCGGAACACGGGAAAGGTGAATAGTGTTTCATAGGAAAGCTGGTCTGGTAGTACTGATTCCATAAGATTAGAAACATCCATGCACTGCTCATTTTTTGGGCGGAAGCCCGAGGCAGGCGCTCGCTGCCATGCGTTAGACATGTTGCTGTGTTGTGTTTGCTGGAATAAAAAAATCAACCTATGTGTGGTACGTGAGGTGAGGACAAGAGTAGTCACTATACAGCTGAATAAATAAATAGCATCTCATACTGCCAAGCATGCTACTCTAAAAAAACAAATCTGTACATTTCGTAGTCCATCTGAACACATTCTCTTGAGAGTTTCCTACGGTTCACTGTTCCATAGTTTTATACCTACATTCCTTTCCTATTCCTCTATTTTCATCAAGACCTATGTTGTGTGCCCCTTTATTCCGAACGGAGCCTAAATATTTGGTATAAGGGCATGGGACAGTGGGTGCACTAGCAGTCCAGCACCATGTACGTAAACAGGGCATAAAGTGGTGATTCATAGTTTGTTGCCCCGAGAAACAAACATCCAAGAAACATATCTGGGTTGGTCCCATTTTTGTTCACTCTAGCCACCTACTCCTATGTGTGGATATCAAATCTAGTCCTGGTCATACCACTGTGTACAGCATTACCCCTATATTTCCCTTTTCGACCAAGAGACCAGTTGGATGACCAGTCTGTACTACTTTCACCCCCTTCCCTTCCTGTTTGTACCAAGTCCGGTGTACATACTAAATTCCCCCACCCCCACTTTATTTCTTGTTTGAACCAAGTACTCCCTCCGTCCGGAATTACTTGTCATCAAAATGGATGTGTCTAGAACTAAAAATACATCTAGATACATCCATTTCAATAACAAGTATTTTCGGACGGAGGGAGTACAAGATTCGACTCCATGAAGTAGCTTTACCTCTAACAATAGAAAAGAAAAATAGGTGACGTTGGACCATCCGATCGAGAGGGGCTGAGAGGTAGAAAATGATGCACATGCAGCGATGTAGCGAGCTAGGGAAGTAGAGCTAAGGCGGTTTCGAACGAAGATATACCTGAAGGTCGTCGGGATGTGGATAGGTGGGCGGCGGGAGGCCGGATCCGCCCACAAACAACGACGAAGGGATCGGAGGACCTCCCGCGCCGGCGCTCGGCCAAAGATAACGATGCGGCCGGCAGTGGGTCTCCTCCCTCGCTTTCGACGACGGCCTAAATGCTGCCCCTCCTCCCCTTCACCGGTGGAGGGGGATACGTCCAGGTCTATAACCAGAGGTGAGGATAGAAAGCCAGTGTTTTTTGAAGGGAGAAAGACAGTGTTACTACCCCTATCTTGTTTAGATCTGGAGAGGACGAGAGCGTGTGAACAGAGCAACCCTAGCAAGCAAGCGTGGAGGCTCCGGCCTATATATACGTAGTGGGGTAGTTTTCCTTTTTCACTCCATCAAAACAATCGTTTAAAATTGTGTACTACTACATGCCAGGTCACGGGTTTTTTTAGTTGTTGATTGTTTTTTGAGATAGCTACCCGCTTGTTCCAAGTGGTGTTACGGTGTGCCAGGTCACACTTTGTATCATTCAAGTCTAGTACTACAAGTCCCTCCATTAAATGAACAACCACCCCCTCGTAAAAATTGTGAACAAGCCCACGGCTAAAATTAGCAGAAACGTGGGTTGCCCCAACATGCATTATTATTTATATTTCCTACTCCCTCCATTCCTAAATATAAGTCTTTTTTATTAGCAACACCTAAGACAAGATTTTTTTTATTAGCAGTGAACCCCACATGTCATAGACACAAAAATTGTGGCAAGATTCCCTTAGGCAAGCCAAAGTGTGTCTAACAATTTGAGCAACTCAGGTTAGGCAAGTGTGGCAAGTGTGGGAAAAATAATGTGGCAACATAAGACAAACATAGTCACAATCCAAATAGCCCCGTAATTTTTTGTGACATGCATGAAAATTTGGTTAGTTAAATTTATAGTCAAAATTTGGCAAGGTGCATCAAATCAACACATGCAAGTATCAAAAGGAAAGTCACGGCATGCATGCATGAGTTGTACTCCCTCCGTTTCCAAATATTAGTCTTTTTAGATATTGCAACAAGTGACTACATACGAAGCAGAATATGTCATACATACGAAGTAGCCCATTTGAAATGTGTAAAAAGACTTATATCGAGTGCAGTGCTTTGATGTGTCACGTCAACTCGTACAAGACCGAGAAATTTGATTACTACAATGCCCTCTTCCTCGTGGACTGAGCTCTGGTGCCTTAACTGCACCTGCCTTTGGCTGCATGACAGGACGGCCAACCACTTGTTAGGCCCATCTGTCATAGACACAAAGGCAGGAGCAGTAAGTAGAAGCTTTCGCTACACGCTATTCCTCCCACACGAGGTGGACGGACATGCAGTAGTGGATTCGATACTGTATAAGTAGGAGTAACATCATTGTTCGTCTTCTCGAAGAGGCGAAGAGCCAAGCGCAACCCGAACATGGCAGTTGCAAATGCTCGCGTGGTGCGGTTCCTTGGAGCACGCATATACTAGCCAGGCTCTTGCATGAGACAAAATTGCTATTGTTTAACAATTAAACTCCATTATCCATTGGTTGATACTCATTCTGCATAGGTCCACGCGCTTAGCACCGTTTCCTCTTGGGGTCACCAATGTTTATTTGCTAATTAATAGCATTGCATGCAATGAACTAGCCATTGCAAGTCATTAAAAGCAAGCACACCTCTCATCTCTTATTGGTTGATATGTCAAGAAACAAGAAACAAGGTAGAAGTTAATGCACTGCGCCTAAGTGTTTTGGGACTACTATTTGGTTTTCGTAAGATGACTTACACACCTAGACGGAGGGAGTAGTATAGCCCTATAAACCGGAAAGGAGTATTTGCCTTTCTAGAGATTTCAACAAGTGACTAGACTACACCGTGTGCAGTACTCCTTCCCTTCCGGTTTATAGGGCTCAAATCTCAAATCTCATGAACCAAGGCATTTTGCGATTGGAGGAATGTATATCGTACTTTACAAAACTACCCTAATTAAACTCATGCATTAATTACATAGTTCTCTCGATTTCCTCTTCGCCTTGGTCGTGGTGCACAATATTGAGCACTCCTATATGACTAGCCGCTCTATCTACATGCGGGACATTTCAAAGCATCCGGGCCCGCATGCCATCCACCAAATCACAGCGAGGTGCTACAGTCGAGACTCACCTATCACCCCGGTGTGGCCGTCATGACCCTACATATCACAAAACCCACACCTTTACCAGCAGTGGTAAGGTGGCCTCCAAGTTGGACTGGACGAAGCAACCATCATTTCACTGGAACGCTCGTTCAAGCCCTTTCTTCCCTTTCTTGAAGAAAACCTCACCCCATGCTACTCACTTCTACCATTTTTCTTCTGTACCGACGAAGGAAAGGTGGGCAAATCAGTTATGCTGCTATATTTTCATTCCAAGAATCTTCTTTTTGCGAAGCACCGACCGATTCTCACATCCTATTCTTTTCCTGTTTTCATTGCGATTGTGGTTTCCTTTCGATTGCTTTTTGTTTGTCAGTTCATTGATGGATCCTGGAGCACTAGGCAAAGAGTTGTCGGCAGACAACCCACTGGAGACAGCGATCTCCAGGAAGCGAGCACCAACCAACGAGTTGACCATGTTGGCGGGCCAACCCATGGAGACGAAGACCTCCAAGAAACAAGCACTGGCCAAAGAGTTGAGGATGTTGGCGGACGAACTCCTCAAAGAAAGTTGGGAGAACAGCAAGGGCCCCACCGTGCCTACCCCAGGAACTCTGATTTCCACCTATGTGAGGCTCAAGACCGAGTTTGAGGAGATAGTCGCTGTTGAGAAGCAGTATTCCCCTGGCAAGGTGATGGCCCCCATCGAGGACAAGGAGATGGACCCTGGAGGGATGAGATCCCCCGGTGAGCTGCACAAGGTAAAAAATAATGGCTTATTACCATAGTTGTGGTTTTTGATTATTTGCAATGTGCTTGCTAATATGTTAGGGTTGTGCAGGTTCTGGTGGACGTCCTTGATGATTCCGATGTCGTGGCCCATCCTATTGGAATCGCCCCGGAGATCGATTCCGACGCCGCTGTCCATCCTTTGGACATCGCCCTAGAGAACGATTCTGATGTAGCGGTCAGTCCTGTGGACATCGCCCCAGAAATCGATTCCCATGCCGCTGTCCGTGCTGTGGTCATTGCCCGAGAGATCGATGACAAGAAATAGTTGGTCGCGCTAATCCTTCAGGGTAGTTTGCATTGCCCTGTGTTTAATTACCAGAATGGTGCGTGTTATCAAACCATCTTAGGGCTAGTGCACTATCTTGTGTGGGCGGATCTTGCTACTTTTGTTTGATAGTGAATCATGCGATGAATCATGCGAACCCTCTCCTAGTTATGGAAACAGATGTATCCTCACCAGCTTTTGATATAATATATGGCATGCTTAGATGTAAGTTTGAACTGTTTATCATATCTGCAGGGCTTGTTTGATGATTGTTGGTGTTAGTAGGCTAGCTACTGTGTGAGCTATAGTACTTGCAAAACACTCACCGAAGAGAAACGTTGGGGCTGATAAGCTCGTGGTACGCTTATACTTATCCCTTGTTGATCGACCAATAGCCCTAGCTCCTAAAATTGTAGGCTTAGTGATCGATCAGAGAATAGTCGACATACATTCAGGCCTCATTTGGTTTATAGGGTAGGAAAATCGTAGCAAAAGTACAGAGAACATGCAACACAAAATCATAGCAGTGCAGAGACATACTCCCTGCGTTCCAAAATAGATGACCTAGGCGGGCTAGTCTGGCCTAGTGGGTTTCAGTGATATGACGTGGTACAGTGCCGTCCAGTCTTCGTGTGTGGAAGCAGTATTGCGGGTACAGTAAGTTTTCTTGAAGAAGCGGAATTCAACGAAGTCATGATGGTTCCTTCGTCCGAACAACTTACAGTGGGAAAGGTTGGGCCTGCGATACGATCGGGGTAGACCAGGATAATTTTGTGCATGGCAGGTGGACCAGGATGGTCGACGTCCCATGTGTCGGTGAATGAAAGTATTCTTTCCGATATAGAGGACGAGCAACGAGTATTCATTGTTTATTATTGATGAAATCTATTCTCTCCACTGTTACGACGGAGGAGTGTGAAACACGGCAGCCCAGTGAACTTGGCATGTGCACCACTCCCTCCTTCCTCATGTAATGCCCAGGTTATAGATTTTTCTCATTTTCTCTCTATCTATTTCCTCTCAAATGTTTTTTACCTTTCTTTTTCAAAGACACAATTGTTTTTATGCCTTTTTTAGAATTATTTTTTTATACCTAGGAGCACGTGTAGAGATGGGCTCTTATAGAGCCCACTCCTTGACTTTGCATGCATGCGGCGGGCAGCTGGCGTCTTGAGGGGCCAGGGTAGTGAGAACGGGCTCCGGAAGCGGTCCGGACTCCAGCATGGCCCACCTCACATTATCACCATATATTTCTTGGAGTCCGTGCGCGGCGGGCGGGCGATCTCTTCTCCCTCCCCCGTTTCTATCTTCTCAGCCGACGCCCGCCAAGCGATTAGATTTCATCTATCGACGGTTTATTCAATTACGGTCCCACATGTCAGTGAAATTGCAAGACAATGTGTGTCCCCTCTGGTGAGCGGTGTGCAAGCCGGACTATCGGGGTTGCGACGCGTACGAGTCGTAAGTGTGCCGCCTTTTCCTTTAGAACTTAAGAAGCGTAACATTTTCGCGCGATCGATCGATAGAAATCCAGAACAAAATGACGAGGGTGGTGCTTTCCCGCTCGTTAGGCGGGCTAGTTCGAGTGATATGACGTGCTATAGTGCCGTCCACTTGCTCCATTTTTATGTAAGCAAGAGTTTACACTCTTACGCGGGAGGTGTGCGAAACACCGTGGATCTGATTTTGATCGAGGGATAACTGTTCCCTGCCAAATAATGGAGGATTGTTAGCGATTATAGCATGATAGTTAGGGCATCTCCAGCGCTGGCCCACAAATTTACACCGGCATCTGTCCGAGGACACTGATGGATGCCATCCGATGCTGCCCGCATACCTTTCAACAACTATATGAACTAATCGGACGAAATTCGTGCAAACAAAGTAAATTTCAAATTAACCGGATGAAATTCATTACGTTTCGAAAACTTTTCCTACAAACTAGGCGAAATTCATTACATATTTCACACAAACTGTACTAAAACCTACTGTAAACCTAATCTAAATGATCGTCGGCGCCCGACCACCATGTCCGGCCATGAACCTGAGAAAGTCGGCCATTGCCTTTGCCTCCTCCTCATCCGCCTTGATAACCTCCTTGTCCGGAGCACAAGGTTCTGAAGATTTCCTCCTCCACGTCACCGTTAAGCGGCTAATCGGCCGCCGATGTTTACCCCACCAAGCTTGGCGTTGACTGAGTGGAGTAGCGGTGGCCTTCCGGGGACCAGAGCGGCGGTGACCTATCGTGTACTACTCTTCCTCGCTGCCGGCTGCGCTCGCGCACGTGCGTCGGCTTCGTGGTCGTGGCGACGAAGGGCGGCCGGGGGGGTGCCGGCGATCTCCTTCATTTGCTCCTGCGACAGTACGTCGAAGAGAGCTTTGGAGCGCGCCCGGAGCGGAGCCGCCGATGTCCCTCGTCTGCTCCTGCGACAGTACGTCCAAGAGAGCTTCGGAGCGCCAGGAGGCCATGGTTGAAGTGGTGCCGACAGAAGGAAGGGACCGGGGGAGAATAAGTGTTGGTCTTTGGCTATGGCTGGGAGCTGGGGCTCAAGTTAATATAGTGGGCGAATGGCAATGAGCCGCGGCAGATGAATGGACAACTGGCGTCAGAGTAGGTTCGTCGGGCGTGAATGCGGACGCTGCTTCTGTGACTTAACTGCAGATGTGTTTGGGTTACTGACATGTGGGCCCAACGGGCATCTGGCGAGCATGTCAGTGACACACCAATTGCACCTGCAATTAAATCCGGTGAATGCAGCATTGACATTCTGGAGAGACGGTGACCGTTTCAGGCGGGAAGCACGCGCTAGAAATGGAAGGGGTTTCGGTGTGCAGTGGCACTAAGATCGGTCGCTCATGGTAGTACATACTCCATACCATACTACCATAGTACCCTCTCTAGCTTAGGCTGTTTTATAGATTGTCATTGTGATGGACGATATACATGAGCAAGGCGGTCCGAGTATGACCATTGGTGTTGAGCTAGGTGAATACATGCTCGACGTTCGCGTAGGCCTCCATCAAACGTCTAAATAGTAATGTCAGGCACCGCCAGGGCGCGCGGGTGATGGGCTCGCCGTTTGCGTTGCGCCATGAGCAGGACTTTGATTTATAGGGCGACGTGCATGCATTAGCATGCTTTGATAGCGTGAGCGTGAGTGTCTGACGCGAAGTATTTCATTTTCATTTTGCTGACGAGGGTGCATTGCAGCGATGAGTCCGTGGTTTGATTCCCCACATACTCATAATTTTGGTTTTTACAGTATTTCTTTCTCCATTGATAGGTAGGCCCGCGAAGATAGATAAAGAACACGAGCTGATGAGGCACATGCGGACTGTTTGACTGGTCAACCAGACAAATACGGAGCTATACGCTGAGCCAGTGATCGTATAATCACCATATCTCATATACAATGATCAAAGTGAGCTATCAAGATAAGTTCGATGACCGCCAATGCATTTTACTCAGTAATAAATGACCAGGATTGAAGGGGAATCCAAATTTGTGTCGTCTTCTGTCCTTGAGCTCTTGACAAACCAATGCACTATACGGTTGTTCGGCCACTCCACCCCAGAGCTCTCACCAAGCGTCATTCATGCCACCACGCCGCACACTAACCGGTAAGGTAGCGATGGCATCCTGCTGCACCGAGTTCCTCGTCGCCCACGACCGCACACAAAAAGGTAGGGAAGCGATGGCATCCCGTCGTGCCGAGTACATCGCCGCTCGCGACCTCACAACTATGTGGGAGGAATTTGAAGATGCCAAGGCCGAATGGGCAGTAGAGCAAGAGGCGGTCAAAGCCGCACAGAGGGAGCGGAAAAGTCAGAAAGCACTCAAGAAAATAGCGGCCTGCCGCCACGAGAAAGAAAAGGATGCACGTGCTACTACGGAGAGGTCGGCGGAGATCCAAGCACGGTGGGGTGTCGCTGTCAAAGCCGGGAAGGAGAATGACGGCGTCTGGCCAGCATGTGAGAAGTAGTAGTACTAGTAGTTTGTGTGTGTGTGTCTGTGTCTGAGTATGAGCATGTACCAGTACTACTAGTTACTATTGTAGTTTTTAGAGCAAATTAACAGTATATTAGCCTAGACTAAATGGAAAATATCCTATCCTAAGCATCAAATGGCATCTCTTTCTCTATAGGAATTGAGACGCATGCCATCTCACTTCCTAGGATTTTCATATTCCTATCCAATGAACAAAAGGAGGCCTTGGTTGGAGTAACTATTGTAGCTAGCAGTACTGCTGGTACAGTAGTTTTCTTCAAGAAGCGGAATTCAATGAAGTCATGATGGTTCCTTCGTCCGAGCAACTTCAAAGTGGGAAGTGGGCCTGTGATTTGACGGCTCATTAGTCATTGTTACTGCGGCGCGATGACCTGGGTGACTCTCCCTTGGAGTTCTGCGTGCATGGCAAGTGGACCAGGATGGTCGACGTCCCACATGTTGGCGAACGGAAGTAT
Organism: Triticum aestivum; assembly: GCF_018294505.1. Classification (NCBI taxonomy): domain Eukaryota; kingdom Viridiplantae; phylum Streptophyta; class Magnoliopsida; order Poales; family Poaceae; genus Triticum; species Triticum aestivum. Next base: position 127,636,527 of record NC_057813.1, on the reverse strand, counting down.
TCTTTCCGATATCGAGGAGCAAGGAAACCGCGTGGTATAGTATCACTACTGATTGGTTCGCAAAAAAATAGTATCACTGCTGATTTATAATTATTTTTTATTTCTAATGAATGCTAGCATTTCAACTGTTATGACAAAGGGTGCCAAACACGGCACGTGCTAGATGTCCCACACGTCAGCGAAAGGAGTGGGACATGAACAACGTGGTAGAGTCTAGCGTAAAAAAACAGCGTGGTAGAGCGTCTCCACTTCTTCCACTTCTGGGTCGAAGACCACACGTAGTAGTACTTAGTGGTATGAACGATACAAAGTGCGGCCTGGAGAGAGAGACACGTCTAGTTGGAAGGTCTCGGGGCATACACGTAAACAAATATAAAAGTTAATATGTGCCTCCAACTAATATAGTAGTAGTAGAGTACTTAGGCACGTACTCCATAACATCACCTTGCATTGCACGTACAACATTTAGTGGTAGTACGTAGTAAGAGACAAATGCCGCCCAAGAGTTCCCTTCTCGACCTACTTTTGGGTGTTTGGTAGAGTGTATGGAGGGTGCATGAGTCCACACTAGTTAAGCACAAATACACTAGAAGCATGCCTGAAGAGAGCATGCATGAAGAGGGGTGTTGAGTTAAGCATGCATGAAGAGGGAACAACTATGCTGAGACGAGAACGCAACCAAACACACCCTATATGCCACGCATGTTCATACCATTTGTGCCTTTCTACTTCACTTACTGCGCTACATTACTCAGGTTCGTACGTCCACTCCTGGGTACATGTCTGTCTCGTAGTTCCAGTCCCACGTGTTCTTCATATAGATGGAACGATCCTTGCATAACACGTGCACCTTGATGCTAGATGTCTCGCGTGTTGGCAAAAGGATGAACAAAGCTCACATAAAAAAATAGAGTGGAAGAACATAGATTCTGGACGACCGAGAAGGAGCAAGGAACCTCGTGGTGGAGCGTCAGCACTCATAATATTTAATATTATTCAGTGATATAAAATTAACCAATCATCTCCACAGTGGACTGGAAGAGTACGAAACACGGCAGCCCAGTGTAGTTACATCATACTAGTACATAGCTAACCCACGCTATCACCATATTTCTTGGCTTCTGTGCGACACCTATCTATAGTAATCCAGCAGCCTGTATCGCTTCTCCATCCTCGTCTCTATCAAAGTGCGGCGGGCTGGCGTTTCTGCCGTCTATTGAGGTCGGTTAATTATCACATGTTAGCGACATGCCAAGAGCATTCTAAAAAAAATTCCTTTCATGCTCCGTTTTCAAAAAGAAAAAATCCTTTCACGTACGAATTTGCCTATATGCTTTGAGCAACTTGCATGTCCTATACTGCTCCTGTTTGATACTCTAACTTAGCTAGTGGTTAGGCTAACTCATGACTAACCCTGAACTAACTGTAGCCAAAGAGGTGTTTGGGTGACAGGGTTAGATTGACAATAAATGCACTTCATGGAGAGAGAAAAGTGATTTTTCAGTGGTCCCAATGAGAACTATCTCCACTTAGCACCTCTTGGGTGGGATAGTTTTTTTTTGTGGGTTCGGTGCAACTTGCTCCAATTTAAACCCTCATGCTTGGATACTTTAGGGCTACTTGAGCACCAACTAGCTCAAACTAACTCTAACCCATGGATCCAAACAGGGCCTATGGCCAGTCTCGACGCGGAGCTGTCGCATGCACCGGGAAGCGGCGCTCTCTCAGCCATCGCGCCACTTCAAATTTGGCGCTAGTGAGAGGTCACCTCCGCTCTGGCGGGGCATTAATGCGGCACTGACACTCCAGGGCGACGCTGAACGTTTCACGCGGGAAGCGCGCGCTGGCAAGGGAGTATAGGTTTTGAACCATTTCAGGTGTAGTACTGGTAGTTTGCAAAACTACTCAATTATTGCACTCAGTTTCCTAATAAATTGTGGTAAAAAACATTACTCCATAGCCCGCTTCCCTTCTCCTTCCTCTTCCACCGCCCGCGCACGTCCGCGGGAAGCGACCGGTCAACCCTTATATAGGAGTGCTAGCATAAAAAGATGCATGCATGACCACTAAAATTTCCATATTAAAGTGTCGCTCTGCCGGGAGTATGGCGTATGTTGTTACCTTCGACAGGCTCATGGCTACCAGGCAACGGCGACCAGAGAAGAGGCGGTGGGAGGGGAATGAATGCAGCTACTATTTGGGTTCGCCTTCCGGCTTAAATAAATGCGCAGCATCACATGTACCCGCGGATGCATAAATTGTAACATACGTATCTGCTTAAGTGGGCGTCACGTAACTTGTGTGTGTGTGAGAGAGAGAGATTCTGAGAGACAGAGTGCGTGTGTGTGACTCTACTCTTCAGACATGTACTCAACCTTTTGCATCGGGATATAAGTATAATGGTATTTACTTTAGCTAGTGATTTACGTGGCCATGTTAATGTGGTTGTGTCAAAAAACGTCACTTCCTGCTCGTGATTTGCGTTATATAATTACAAGCAAGATTCTCGTGCATTGCATGGAACATCAATATGCATTTTTTTACAAAACACCTGTTGTGATTGACCCATGCAGGAGTAATCCCATGTGTAAAAACAAATGATATCTTAAGAATTTCATCGGAAAACTGGTATCTCAATAATGTCATCGAAAAAATGAAAGATGACAGATAAGGCAAGGAGGAGTGGAGCGTGGTGGTGAATGGTGGTCGGAATGGGCAGAGGCATGGGGATGGACGGCGCTGGCAGGCGGCAGCGGCCACCATGCATGCTAGATTGTTCTAGAGACTTATTCCTTTTTTAATTGCTGAGCAATGAGGTTGTGGGAGATAATGATGTGGAGAGAGGTGCGGGTATCTTTTGTAAAATTATCATAGTTTGCTTTCTATCCGTCAGATATAGATCATATGGTCTGTATTACAAGATGGCAGGCACACCATCATCGCCAACTCGTTTTTTTATAAGGGTACAGATGATAAGTTTGCTGACTACTAAAGTAAAGTGGAATTTGTCCATGTTATGCAAGTAAATAAAGGTGATTGTTTATCATACGGGTAAGGTTGGATGAAGGGTGGTAGGAACAAATGCTCCGCCTAGAGCATGTGTGTGTGAGATGGAGTCTTAGTGTGTGTGTGGGGTGTGTGTGTGTGTGTGTGTGTTTGAGAGGAGAGAGAGAGATGGAGT